>NC_069111.1:49219461-49570294 GCF_025612915.1 Magallana angulata | reverse complement strand
ACCGAGTCCCGCGATCTGCTAGAATGTATCTGTGACACGGATAATTGTAATGGCGCTTCGTTTCCATGGCAACCAATCAGTTCGACCCTTGCATTGGTTGTTGGACTATCCATAGCCTCTAAACTGTTTCATTGAGGTATCATAAAAATAAAATCGTTACAAACAAATATAGATCTGTGTAGTTTATGTAATCTAATAACCGCATACAAGATGTTCACTGATTCTCTTGCATACATGCTCGTCATTTTCAAAGATTCTTCTAGAAAGTTTTAAAAAAGAACGTCTGATTTTCCATAATTTTTTACGTCAGAAATACTGTCGTCTGTTGCATCATCCATACAATAAATGCGCATTATCCCACTTGTATGATACACCATGTGAGCATGCATTTAATTATAGATCACTTGACCCCACTTTACATGTACATTCATGAGTGTAATGAGTCACGTGTAGAGTAGGATAAGTCGTGTCTCCATTACTAACTCCGAGTCAGTCTGCTGGTAAGAAATTCCTTTTATCTTTTGATTACGCAGTAAATCCAAGGTCGGAGTAAATTACTGATTCGGTACTGCGCATTATTTTGATCACCTGCCACGCGTTTCTGATGGAAATGCTAGCCCAGGAGCTAAACTAAGAGTTTATTATGCATGGAATTATTTTTTTTGGTAGAGAAATTTCATTACCGCGGAAAGTCTCTCGCTTTGTAAATCCGTATATGTCAGAAAAACGGGACCACTACAAATTCTCTCTCTCTCTATCTCTCTCTCCAACTATTTCTGCTGACGCATTTTTTGACTTTGATTAAATAGAAATATCAAATCGTGGTAAAATATACGAAAAAGTGCTTGACAAATTCATGAAATACATTCGCGGATCCCAAAATAAATTTCCGCCGGTGAGGGGGTGGTCCGACAGTATTTGAGTTTTTCGGGGGGGGGGGTCCACGGCATATTTTTTGTAATTTTATAATGTAAATTTAAAGAAAATTGAAGGGAGGGGGGCCCCCTAACCTCCCCTCCTCTAGATCCGCGCATAAAATATACAGAAAAACCTCACTGGTTTCGTAAAATTTGCATGAGGACAGGACCGACCACCCACCCCTTTCCATCCCCCACCCCCAAGTATCTAGATCCCAGGACTTTACTCTTTTCTTTTTTATTAAATTATCCTATTATGACATTTTAACTAATTTATACATACATTACCAAACTTACTTAAAACAAACTTTTAAAAAAAACCAGACCCCCACTTTATATAATAGAACAAGGTTGCCAACCTCGTCCGCCAGCTGAGGCACGTTGCAGATGGATATTTGTTAAAATGTACTATCCAACTACAACTACCAGTAAAAATACTGAACACTTGTCTGGCCCGATAATTCCCTTCACTGAATGTCTGCATGAAATGCCCATGAAAAAACATTTACTGTTAAAATTGGGACAATTTTCACCTACAAGGTTTAGAGACGATCCATCTTAATTAATTCAACAAAGTAGTAAAGTCACGGAAATCTAGACACTTGGAAGTAGGGAATAGAAAGTGGGATCGGTCCTGTCTCCAAGCACCTGTACTCCGGGCATAATCATGGCTACGGACATGTTATTCCATGAACCCCCCCCCCCCCCCCCCCCATTTGAAAAAAGAAAAGAATCGTTTTCGAGGGGAGGGGGGATTGGTGAATACATTTTAAGTGGTCATTGGTTACTTGATTGCCGTCTGATGTATGTAATGTGATGTGAACCATAATAAAAATACTCAGTGGTTTTTGCTCAGTATGATATATAAGCAATACATTCGACAGTTATGTTTCCTTGTTAACCACTACACTAGAACGGAAACGCCCTTCTCGGCGTTTACAGTGTTTACGGATTACGAATAAATAACTCTCTCTCTCTCTCTCTCTCTCTCTCTCTCTCTCTCTCTCTCTCTCTCTCTCTCTCTCTCTCAATTACAATGTGAAAACGCAGTTGAATGAAATATGCCGCATTTGCATAATAAAGATATCAATCTTCGGATCGAATCTAACTTTCAAATTTTACAACGCAATTTTGGCACAAAATACGACTAATCAGCCAATATCAAAGAGGGGAATCGTAGAATAAACAATTGTTGAATGGTGAATATGACACACTCGAGAGCAACGCACTAATGACGGGCTGTGTTTCCCATCATCATGTAATATAGCTCAGTGTTATGACAATTTGTCATTTCTTGCTATAAAACTGTTTTACCTATCCCACTGTAATATTCTTTTTAACCCTAGTCTAAACGTAGTGAACGAGTGTCTTAATCACACACACCCACGCGGCCCCGCTGTACATGCAACTCGCCATCTAGAGCTCACTTGGATATTGGTAGTATACGGAGTGAAATGGTCGAACTTGGAAACGCCCCAGCCGCTACGAAAGTAGCGACTGTTTTCATAATAATCGCCTTTGTGGTGTTTTTGGTGGGATTCGGTGCCCCTTATTGGAGGGATTATCCCCTGGGAGGAAACAGCGGCCTCTGGCAAAGTTGTGGGCTCTTTCTTGGACTGGATGGCTGCAGCTACTTCACCGATTTGGATGAAGTGGGAAAAGACTCCTATCGTACGTACTAGTATTGCCCTGATCATTTTCTTTCCGCAAAAATTTGGTAAAATTTTCATCTTTACATCATAGCGGAAATTTATGCTAAAAATTCATATTTTTGTTACATAATGGAAGATCAATAATTTTACCATGTTGACTTGAATTGTGGTGGATCAACTAACTTAGAAACTGACAATTTTTTCTGAATTTAATGAAAATTGAATTAAATTGCAAGATCTTTTAATGCTTTAATTTTCAGCGACTCTTACTTTTCTAATTTAAAAAAAAGATGCAAGGAATGTGAGGAATGAAAGAGGCGGCGGCCTCGACATTCGTTTGTTTATTGTTTACAGCTCGTGTTACCTGCAGGCTCACGCGTTGAAACATCGCCTCCGCGCAAGGTCGATGGGAGGGGTGGAACAAGAATTTTATTTCGTTTTCGTTACATATTTACCTTGATTTTGGTTGAACCTTTAATGGGTTTAACCTGTCGATATGTATATGGCCGCTTCGTAACCCCGCGGGATGGGTGTGCTCCTAGTAAAGATAACAAGTCTTTCCTAACCTAATTACGGAAAAATCCTTCTGCGAAATATTTAAGTTAATTTAAGAGATCTAGAAATATTCTATAGCTACTTGATGGGAGTCTCCATTGTTCTAAGGTGTCCACACACAAGTATGGGGTTTCCTGTGTTCGTGAAAATCGTGTCGGTTAAGATCAAGCCCTTAATGAATAGATCTGACGTTTAATACTTGTATGACAACAAACATGTGACAGAACTAAATTGTTTTGGGGGGACACTGACCACGGAAAATGCGTGTACAGTTGGAACCGAGAGAGAAATAACCAGTGGCGGACGGATCCACAGAAATCAACAATCTACATGTGTATTCTACATGTGCATCAGGCACGTAGCATCAGCCGGGGGGGGGGGGGGGGGGGGGCCTGCCCCCCTCCCTTTTTTCTCGCACCGAATTATTTTCTTAAATTTACATGGTGAAAATTTAATTATCCTGGAGTTGCCCCCCCCCCCACTTTTTTGGGAGTATGTAAAAAATTGGAATATGAATGAGAGAAATCTAAGTTATAAGTTATAGATCCACCCCACCCCGCCCCCACGTACAGAAACTAATTACGTCGTTGTCTGACAACACGATTAGTTGACTGTTTTAACATGCTTTTAAATTCTCAAATATATATGAACAAGCTAAAAATATATACTTCAGGCTAGCATTGACAAAGTCTTTTAAAAGTGATGTAGAAACTAAAATAACCTTATAATTGTAAGTGTGACAGAAGCCAAGTTTCTGCAGTATACATGTACTGGACACATACTTCCATGAATTATTAATTGGTGGAAAACTTTGATGAATTCAAAATCCAAGTGATCTTGGTCCATAAAATTAAATTGGATTAAAGGTCATAAAAGACCAACTGCTTTGGCTTGAACGATATATAATGGTTTAAAGACATGAGATTGTGACCATTGGAAGAGGCCCGTGCAGCTTAATATTAAAAGGGCATTTGGACAGAAAGCATGTAAGGCGCAAACCTCAGACTTAGAAATCTATTCACATAATTGCACAATCTTTATTTAACAAGCATGCTACTGGAGAAGTAAAATGCGGACAAGGATTTTACCACAGGTCTCACTTTGACATTTGACCTCCATTCTTGATTCAAGGTCTCTACACATCCTTAGCCTGCAAGTAACCTTTTAGTAAGTATGAGCAAAGTTGAGCTTAGTAGGGAGAAAGTATGCTCAGGACAAGGAATATTCACGGATGTCCGTTATATGGGTTTTAAGCATGAGCCGGATATTGGGATCGACGAGGGAAAGTCGCGCCAAGCTATGTTGGGCATTGACATGTATTCTCATTGTGTATTACCGACCTTGGACTTTGCTTAGTTAAACTTTATTAATATACATGTAACATCTACGAACTCAGGTCTTAAATCAGCTTATACCCACATTTCCCAGTTTTACAGGGTAAGCGGGTATAATTACGGATCCGCATCTTATAACTATATCGTCGTACACCCCCGCCAGTATGTATTATACTCACAGAATTTAATGAAATATTTATCCTTTTTGTGTACATGTATACTTCAAAATAAGATCAAACATATCGATGTGTTTTCCTTTCAACAAGTGTTCATGCATGACTCCCAAGGTAATCGAAGCTCTACCGGAGTCAAAATGTTTAATCGAAGTCTTTGTTTGCCAAGAGTTTGGATCAAATGAATATATTTGTGACCTAATTCCCATAAGATAAAAAGAATGATGTCATTTTGAAAAGATTCAATTCCGGGAGTGTGCACTTTGTGTTTGTCAGCAATTAAGCTCTCGGTAAGCAGCCAAGCAGCAGGAATGTTCCCGAACGATCGATCCAGAAACATCTCCATCCATTGCCGCCTTAAGAGCTCTGTAGTACAACCGTAACAGATGGCAGAAGACCAGCGACGTCACGTGATGAATTAATATTAAAAAACCCTTCACAAACCTTTATCAATTCGAGAGGGGGGGGGGATTTAGCCGCAGCCTTGACCAGCCACCCCACCCCCACGACAGGCTGTTGGTTTTCATTATCGTCCCCTCAAATCACATTCTACTGATGTCAAGCGTCACTTATGGCAGAGGAAAGCTTCTTTATCAAAAAATAAAGCCTATAATCTTTTTCTGACAAACACGGGCATTATCTGAAATAATACCAAAATCCGTCATCCACCAGGCCACCCCGCGTATAATACGTACTTACAAACTGGATTCCATGCATATAGTAAAATTCTATATAACCACTCTTACAACGCAGATAATACTGTTTGGTTCTTTTGTTTTAGTTCCGGATTGGTTCGAGTCTACGAGAGTGTTCGAAGCCATCGGTCTGATTGCTGCGATCGTCGGACTCCTCTTCCTTGTTCTGTACACGTGTGTGTCCAAAACATCGGGGAATAAAATAGTCGCCTTTCTAACGGCCATCCTTACTCTGGGAACAGGTAAGGCATTCAATTGATGCATCAGGTTAATCAGTCATATCATGATAAAGTTTTGTTTTTTCTTATCGCCCTTATTTTTTTTTTCACAGGTGGTGTTATTATGTTGGGCGTCATCATTTACGGCTCGAAAGTAGACACGGATTACTTACAATGGGCCTTCGCACTCACCACCGCTAGTGGATGTCTCTACGTCATTTCAGGAATTCTTCTCTTTGTCAGCATGTGTTCCAAATAATTGTCGAATTCTATGTAGTTTTTAGACTTTATTTTACCTAAATTTCTGTCAGAAGTTGTCTATTGCGCGTCAACGATGTGCGATTTAAGTGGCGGGAAATACAAAATGCACATCGCACTTTGTATATTATGACTAGACAACCCTGAGCAGATTTTTATGTACTTTAATTGCTTACTCCCTTTTTACGTTTTATATGTTAAATGTATTTTTTACACAGCTGATGTACTTTGATAGCATTCTACGTGTTTGTATATTTGTACGGAAATGTAATATCAGTTCAATAAATGTTGTATAAATATCATGACATCAGCAATAAATTTAATTTACTCTTCAAACCACTGCCTTTGTTGAAAGAAAGTTACTTCAGAAAGTTTGTATACGGTTACCCGATCATTTGTTTCACATTTAAGTGTTTACAATCGCGATAAATAGGTATCACAGGCGACTGACGATAAATAATTTATATAATTATTGCTGTTTTTGAGGTCAATACGATGATTTAGCTACCCGAGAAGTACAATAATCACCGAGCCGGAGGCAAGTTTTTAAATTTTTAAAAATCAAAATCAGAGTAAGAACATATTTATCCTATTAAAAAGTGTATAAATTTTTTTAAACACATCGTCATATCTTACAAATGAAAGAAGATTTTGTAAAATGTCGATTGATCCTTTAAATAAAAATGAAAATTTTTCAAATTAAACAAAGTAAGTTCCTCTGAATAACAGACGCTGTCGTAACATTCTGATTTTCGATTTTCAGGGAACTTTTACCTTTGAGATTAAGCAGTTTTCGGGGATAGAAATATCTCATTTATACTTAAACGAGAAAACGAAATATCATATAATGTTCTGTTTTTTTCTAGATATGTAGTTGAATATGAGCCAATCAGAGAGCTAGGAATTAATCAATCGTATAATAATTCTTTTAGAATTTCTAAGACGTAAGTAACATTCTTTATACGGTATGAAATAATTTGTCAACGCATTTCTTAAATGTCAAAACAATTCATACACGTTTATATGTATGTAGTTAGATCAGACCACACAATCATGAACCTACAATTTGTGAGATGGCTTATGCATAAATTTTGTTTGGGACCTAAAAATCTAACTTGGAAAAGGTTAAGAATGTCCTCTCATCCAAATATACGTAAAATCAAGTTGGGTAGTTCTTGGCGAAAAAATTAAGATGTAAAAGGTTTACCGGTACTGGAGACTAACGCAGAATGAGCTAGACAATGTTTGAGCAGAAAGCTTAATTTAGTTTTTTGCACAGATGACCTGAAAACACCTTTAAACAAGAGGCCACATCGTTCACTTGAGCAACAAAACCATAACTGATTAAATCAGCATTATGGCATCAAATACAAAATATCTTGATAAATTAGTAAATTAGACTTTATTTGAAAATATTTTTTAAATTTTCTTTACACAATCTTAAGATAAACATTGAAAGACTTTTGCTGTTATAGTATTTTTAAATATATTTAAAGATTTATCTTTAGTCATCTTCGCTAGCAAAGGGTTTTCGGTCCACTCCGCTCCCCATAGAAGCTGACCAGAGTTGACCAAGAACTAAATCTCTAGTTATTCCTACGTAAAATTGAATCCCCTCCAAAGATATTACTATTAGATATTTGTATAGCCCCGCCCTACATCCGGTATCATGATTTGAATAAAGTTTGAATCTACATAGATCTCTAAATAATCTTATGTTAAACATTACACATAGGTAATCACAGATTACAAAGATCACCGAGACGGGCATCACCTGTATGAGACCACCTTTATCATATCAAATGAAAATCATAGTAAATGATCTTGGATACTAGTATTCATGGATACTGTAGTGGGATTTGAAACAATATCGTATATCATACGTTAAAAATGTGTTTGATATTCATATGTTAATTTCAAACGGTATGGTAATATACAATTTTAATCAAAATAGAAATATGAAATACGATATTGCATCCTATAATACTATACAATATCGTGCCATATGATATATCATATGAAACAATATAATACTGTAATATATAATGAAACAATACGATATTGTTACATATTACATTGAATCAAGATATGAAATTGTATCATTATGATAAAATATAATATAGTGTTGAATTGTTTAATTGTATTTCATCACATAATACATTATGATTACATAATATTGTATAGTATCACATGATACAATTTCATAAAACATTATACACCAAAATATTGTAACACATGATATTAAATTGTATGATATGATGCCATGATATAAATTATACAATTGTATCGTATGATATTTTGAATAGCATTGTACATAACTTATTGTATACAATATAATATGATACAACAATGTATCTTATCATATAAAACAATATTATGTGATATAGTAAAATATTATTAAACAAAAAATCATATCATACAATATCATATCATATGAAATAATAATATATAATACATAATCATATGATACAATTTTTTTGATACAATAATGCATTTTGTAATGCAATTTCATATTATACCATATTGTATTATATGATACATAATTTTTTTTCAATATCATGTGATACAATACTTTATGATATAATACAATATCATATTATAAAATTTCGTATCAATATATATCATATTATATAACAATATTATGATACAATAATGTACAAAACATTTAATACAATATCACATTGTATCATATTATTTTATTAACAATATAATGTTATATAATATAATATTGTATCATATAATACAATAATGTATCATGTTATACAATACAGTGTTTTAAAAACATGTTATACATGTATCATTTAACAACAAACACATCCAAGCAAGTTTATCTATTAAATATGGGACCTGTTCCAAAAAACAAAACCTCCTCCAACATCTGAAACCTATGGCTCAGATTCAGCATCCTTGCCTGTGGAGTGCATTAGATTTATTAGACGCACCATCCATGCAAGTTTGGTGAAGTTAGTTCCAGTAATAACTAAGATATAATCATCAGAGGGCACCTGCTCTAAAAACTTTATAACCAGCTCTAAAATTCTTAACCTATTCCAGCATCAGAAACCTATGGCTCGGATTCAGCATTCAAGCCCGTCAGGTGCATCAGTATAATAAGACGCACCATCCATGCAAGTTTGGTGAATTTAGGACCAGTAGTAACTTAATTGCTATCAAAGGGCACCTGCACCAAAAACTTAACCCTGCTCCAAAACCCTTAACCTCCTCCAGCATCTGAAATTCATGGCCCAGATTCAGCATCCAAGTCTTTCAAGTCCATAAGTAGGTCCAGATGCATCATCCATGCCAGTTTGGTGAAAATAGGACAAGTAATAACTTAGATACAGGAGCTGCAACAAAAACCTTAACCAGGTCCGGACACCAACACCGGGATATAGCATAAGCTCCCCACAACTTCATCTCAGTGAGCTAAAAACCCTTTTGTTGTTTTAGTTTTTAGAAAGATTTTTAAGATATTTCCCTATTCATATACATGATCCCCTTCCCGATATTATGGCCTTGCTCTACCCCCAGGGATCATGATTTGAACAAATTTGAATCTACAATATCTCAAGATGTTTCCACGCAATTTTCAGCCTTTCTGGTCCAATGGTTTTTGAGAAGATTTAAAAGATTTTTCTTTATTTACTGTAAACGTATTACATTTGGCTGTGTATTCTATTTAGCGTTTTTGGTCGCTAAATCAAGTACATCCCTAAATGCCATGCATACATGTATAAGAATAGTCACATTCAGGAATATGCTTAATCAAATCTACGCAACTTGTTCCTAAACAAATTTCTGCCAAATATCATACACGCCGAATAATATACGTATACAGTATTCCTATGTAAAACTTTATCTCACTTGAGCTTTAAGCTCAAGTCAGATAAAATCATTGTCATTTTTATCATTGAGAATCAATCAAAATTGTCAAATAAAATTGTTTTTATTGCTTTAAACAAACATTGAATATCAAACCACTAATAACAAGTCATTAAACAGCACACTTTTCATCAACAAACAAAATATAAGATTCAGTCTAATTAAAACCAGCACATCGTCCTTCTACAAATAAGTATAAATTCACTGAACATACATACATTAAATCAACAGTTATCTATACACATTTTACAAATATTAAGATAAAAACAACTGTGGTTAGCAGATTCAAATACTTTATATTGGTGGGTTTGGTTTCTAGATGACTAAAGGTTTTAGATATCAGACAACAATGTGTACATGGATCAAGGACACTTACACTACAAATAATGACATACGGGTATATCACAAGAGACAAAGTTGCAAATATTATAAAACAACATTGTTAAAACTTTTTCAGCAAGGTATCTTGAATTGATTAATTTAAAAGCAACATAAAACATATTTCAATTCAGTTGTTATCTATATTCACTGGCTGGCCTATTCATTTTAATTTATTTTTATTGAAAAAAATAACTTAGCCTTTTCCCTTGGAAAACAAAGTATGAACCTTTTGACAAATAAAATTAGTATTTTACTATACATGTATATTGGTATAAAACATATTCTTTTTTTGTTTTAATGAGGGTTACAAAATGGATCAGCTAAACGTACCATTACAGAATAATAAAATATCGCATCTTAAAAGTACTCCCAATATCTGTAACATCTAATCTATTAAAACAAACTCCAGTTTTAAAGGTTTCAGCAAATACAAGAGAAATACATCAATTTGTTGGAAGCAAGTGTCCAAAAACTGATTCATTCCAAGAGCACAGGGAACAACATCACAAAGAAATCCACAAGCTGGACTCCCCTTTCCCAATACCTCAGCTCCCTGGAAGGAGTTTGTTCACTGAGTCATGTCAATGTCTGTAACCTTAGAATCAATCAGCATCTACCTTGCAATGTGCAGACACAAAATCCAAACTCTCAACAGATAAGGCCAAACACCTAGAAAAAGGTTAACTTTTTCATCAAGAGGAACAATACACAGTAACAGCAAAGTGAATCTTGAGATATTTCTCTTTCTGGAACATTGTGAGTGATGAAAGAGAAGCGTTTGATCAACCCCTACACAATGTAGTACATGTACTCGCCATACATACAATGTCACATAAGATCTGGAATTAAAGTGAACACTAAATCATTCCAAGCAAAGAGTTCAGTTCACTCCCATCCCCATTAAATATCAAGGCCCCAACACCATCAATAATAAATGGACTTAAAGTCAAATTTTAAAATAAATGTAACTTATGATATGGTTTTAATACTCAAGTGAAATTACTGTTGCAGGTTTGTAATGGTTAAATTAAAATAAGGGCTGAAGTTTGACCATTATTAAAGATTCATTTGAACAAAAAAAATCAAATTAAATTTTTAACTTAGTATACTTATATTTCATAGTCTAAGGCCCTGGGAGAAAACCACTGTGAAGCAATAGATGATAATGAATTCTGACAGTAATACCCCTTACAGCTCAAATAAAGGTGACAATCACTCAATGTTTTCATTTCATGAATATCTTATTCATACAAGAAATTCAAAAGAAAAGAATCAGTCACAATCAGATTTCGCTGTAAATTTCTGGGTCAATTGATGCATGGTTCTACAGGTATCCCATTTCAAACTAAGGGCACAGTACAAGTGTTGTATTTAGTCTTCGTACCATTGGTTGGAGCCTAGGAGTCACAGAATCCATATGCATGTATTACCTCAATGAATTTGTCAAGGCTATGGGAGCAGAATGAACCTTCGCTTACAAAGATGAAGTAAATATCACATGTTAAGAAAATGATATGCTTTTTGCTGAATACATGTACTATTAAATGCTGTCTAAAAATAAATCTATATAACAAAGAAAAATATGAAAATATTGTGTACTAAAGTGATTGTAATCCAGACCAACTCGCATGTATTTGTGAAACTCAAAGGGTGCAAATATTTACACATCAGAAACTAGGTTAGATAAAAGTTGATACAAATTTTGGTGTGTTCATAAAATATGGACGTAGATATGCAGAGACTATTGGTGACAAAAAACATCTTGGTCAAAGCAGTCTCATACATTAACACTGGAATACCTCCATCAAAAGTCTGTTTAGTGTTTCTGATTACAAAGCTTTGTAACACTTGGCTTTCACCTTTTTAAAAGAGAAGGAATGTTTCTTTAAATACAGTGACCAAATAAAGTACATGTACCTTAAAGTTCTAAAAGAGGTCCAAGTTTGCTTTTGCATATTCTACCATTTTACTTGTAGACACAAACATACATAAGGGCATGACCTCATAGGTAATAATTTAAAACTGCAAATAAATTAAGATCACTAGATCTTTCAATTAAACAGCACTTCATCTATATAACTCACACTGTGAACTGTCATTGGTAACAGAAAATAATACAGTATGTAAAACTGATTGTTTTCAAGTGAACTAAAAATATAAAATTCTATAAAATCATAAAACCTGACTGTTGTCATAAAATATAACATGATGGTAATATCCATAGTCCTGACAAGAAATTAAAGTAATCCAAATATATTTTGAACAAAATATTACTACAAATATTGCACACAAAACAAGGTCTGTAGAGTCAGCAGATTATCCATGAAGTCGGGAGCAAAGACGTCCTACGGTATACACAATAAAAACTATCCCCACAATTCAGTGGTTTGTCACTAAATGGCTGTATTGCTGGTCTTGTTATCTTAATCCTGATTGGACAATTAGTAGGATTGACCTTAAGGTCAGGAGGTAAAAGTCTAGGACAGCTCTCCTATTGGGGCATTCTGTAGCCACAGTTCATGCATAAAGGTGTATAATTGACTGCTAACTGAAACCTACAATTACAACAACAAAAAGTCTGGTTAAGAATAAAGACACTTCTTAATTAAACAGTATAATTTTTTTGGTACAATTATAACATCTGATATTAAACTGTCATCAAGATATAATCATCTACAAATATCATTTCAGCACAAAGAATGTATGACATTCTCCTTACTCTATTGCAATTCTACTGATTAAATTATAAGATAATGAAAATGCTTCTGTAAATATACACACAGTTTCTGACTAAAATATTTGAACTGTTTCAATACATTTAATACCTTGTATGGTGTTGGGTTAAGCACCCTCTTGTGGTCAATTCTAATGGTTTTTAGAGAGTTGAGGGCCTTGGTTCTAAGGTCACACAGTGAAAGCAATGGTTGTACCACCTAATCACCCAAAAAATGTGAAATTACTTCATATCTCATTCATATAATAGCATTCTTGACCAAATTTCCTCAAAAGGTTTCCTTAGGTCTAGTTTTGTTCCATGAATCTTACACTGCGGTATTAAACAGGAGATTTAAAGTGAGAAAGGTAACAATATGAATATGATGATAAATGGCTGACAATAATTTTACAAGAAACACTCACTACTACAATAATCAGATCAGGTGACCTAACTAAAGGTGTCTGTTAAACACTTTGCCAACACTGGCCACAATGAACAAAAATGTAGCGTTCATTCTATATCAAAATTTGAACATTTCATTACCTTTAATTTTGATATGCATGTAGTTACAATACTGGTGGTTTGGTAGAAAAAATCATTACATTTTATTGAAAAGATCACTGTTTTCTGCAACAGCATAAATAAGACCATATATGTAATCACAAAATGTTTCCCTATCCCACCTAAAGTTTTAAGTAGCTGTAGATGGGTAACTAAATGATTTTGAGATACATGTACCGGGGTAAACATTGTAAAACATATTTTCAGTTAGCAGGATTTCATAGGCCTCGAATCAATAAGAGAGACAGGTATTTTTTACTTATGAACATTATTGAAAATAAAACACTATATTGTTAATTCTCATATTTGTAGTAGAATTTCTGACTTCTAAAGAAAAGTCAGAATAGTCACAGCTGTTCCGCATCTATATTCAATTCTTCACTTTGTAAAAGTAATTACTGCATTTCTCTACATTGAAAATTACCTTGCCCATGTCCCAGTAACATTTATGGAGTAGCTCTACTTTAGCAGGTATCACATAGGCCCTTCTAGATTCCTGTAAAGTAACATTAAACACAGATACACTCTTCTGCAGGTAAAACAGACAAATATCAAGACTTATTTCACTGGGCGTTTTTTATATCAACTTAACTTTATCAAATGAGGCTTTGAACCTGTTAAAACATTTAATCTGACTGGGTCTCAAATGGAATACCCATAAGACAATTAAGATGGCACTGAATTGAAAATCAAGATGAAGACTGCAATATACCATAAGCATTGACAACTTCAGTTTTCTCAGCACATACGAACAATTTTGAATACAAGTTATTTCCATTTTGGAAATTCACTGAGATCAGAAATGGTACATCATGTACAATTCAGCCAAAATATTACATGCATGTATCACATAAGTAAATGTGAAAGGTTCCTGTATAAAAGCTCTATTAAAAGCTGTCCTGATGTAAGGAATACCTAGCCCCTGTCCCTAGATGTATTAATTAAAGATTAGTTAAACAATTAATAACTCAGACCTGGAATGGGTGTCTACACAGAACTCTCTGTCCGGGTTTAGGAGGCTCCTCAGATGGCTGCATCATCAGGTCCACCAGAGCATTACCTGAAAATAAACACCGAGGGTTTCATTTCTTGATTAAAATAATTCAAAATGTTTTGTACTGTGATGGCATACAGCTGGGAATTTATTATCTGTAACAATAAAAGCTGAAGTTCCCATTCCTGGTGCAAATATGGCAAACAAGTTACACACAGAAGACACACTGCCCATTCACAAAGAAGTGGGTCACTGACCGTCCGCTCCAAACAAGCGGTAGGCCTGCTTCCGCCCTGGAATGGTCACCTTCTCCACATCTTCGCTCAGCTTTATCCGCGGTGTCCGGTTGATCTCCACCAGCTGAAGATAATGAAAGAAATCATGAAAGTCAAAAGCACAGTTCCTTATAACCATTGTACAAAGATTTATTTATCCTGTTACGATAATGCAAAATTGCAATTAATAAGGTACACTTTTTTTTTCTCTCCTTATGTGCGTAATATTATTAGTTAACATTTGAACAAAAATTTTGTAGACATATCACAACTAAAGTCCAAAGGACAATATAGTCAAACATGGCCATGATTAGAGTACAATATTGTGATTACTTTCTTACCTTGTATACGCCGCCCAAAGCTGGCTGCTTCTGACAAGTGACTAGATGAGTTCCAACTCCAAAGCTGTCTATTTCATGACCCTATTAAAACCAATCAGAACTAATATAAAGGTATGAAAATCTTGTGGACAATATACATGATTTGAGCTTAATTTGGCTTCGATAGTACAATCACATAAAAGTATTTTCTCTAAAACTATAAAAAAAAATTGTACATGTATTTAAAGAACAATCTCAGATTGATTTTTTTTACAAAACATCTAAGAGCAATTACCATTTAATATTCATTTAAAATGGCATTAATTGTTTTCCTTCATTGATTGCAGAATATGTATCAATCTCTCTTAATAAATTTTTTGACATTTTTTCAATACAACTTTAAGCAAGTTGGTTATTCAATATGATTTAGCTGTGGATAGAGTTGTTTATTTCATTGCTACTGGTGTTTATGTTGATAAAAACTGAACTTTATTTATTTTACAACGATTGATAAGCAAGTTCTACAGCTTATATTAATCTCTCGTTGGCACTGATGTTAGCGCGAGTCGGTCATTGATGTGGGAAGAAGCCGGAGTACCTGGAGAGAACCCACGTGTCCAAGTGGGCGACCGCCATACCCTATCACATACAGCCACTGTCGATCACGGGGATCAAACTCTGGTCGCAGTGGTGAGTAGCAAGTGCATTGTCCACTACGCTACTTGGACATTTAAATGTTTATGTTGATGCTGTTAAATGTTGATATTGGTTTGGATGTTGTTTATTTATTGTTATGTTAACTATTGATATTGGTATGGGTATTGCTTATTTATCATTATTGGTGTTTATGTTTACTGTTAATATTGGTATGAATGTTGTTTATTGTAATGTTTATAGTTGATATTAGTATGGATGTCGTTTATTGTTATTGTGTTAATGTTGATGCTGCTATTGATATTGGTATGGATGTCGTTTTTTGTTTTTGGTATGGATGTCGTTTATTGTTATTGTGTTAATGTTGATGCTGCTATTGATATTGGTATTGATGTTGTTTATTGTTATTGTGTTAATGTTGATGCTGCTATTGATATTGGTATGGATGTCGTTTTTTGTTTTTGGTATGGATGTCGTTTATTGTTATTGTGTTAATGTTGATGCTGCTATTGATATTGGTATGGGTGTCGTTTAATGTTATTGTGTTAATGTTGATGCTGCTATTGATATTGGTTTGGGTGTCGTTTAATGTTATTGTGTTAATGTTGATGCTGCTATTGATATTGGTATGGGTGTCGTTTAATGTTATTGTGTTAATGTTGATGCTGCTATTGATATTGGTATGGGTGTCGTTTATTGTTATTGTGTTAATGTTGATGCTGCTATTGATATTGGTATGGGTGTCGTTTATTGTTATTGTGTTACTGTTGATGCTGCTATTGATATTGGTATGGATGCCGTTTATTGTTATTGTGTTAATGTTGATGCTGCTATTGATATTGGTATGGATGCCGTTTATTGTTATTGTGTTAATGTTGATGCTGCTATTGATATTGGTATGGATGCCGTTTATTGTTATTGTGTTAATGTTGATGCTGCTATTGATATTGGTATGGGTGTCGTTTAATGTTATTGTGTTAATGTTGATGCTGCTATTGATATTGGTATGGATGCCGTTTATTGTTATTGCAGTGTTTATGTTGATGCTGCTATTGATATTGGTATGGATGTCATTTATTGTTATTGTGTTTATGTTGATGCTGCTATTGATATTGGTATTGTGTTGTTTATTGTTATTGTTGCTTATGTTCATACTGCTTTTGACATTAATATAGATGATGTTTACTGTTTATGTTGCTATTGATATTGGTATATATATTGTTACCGGTAATCGTTATTGGCGTTAATGTTTATGTTGCTGTTAATATTGGTATATGTGTTGTTAATTGCTATTGGTGTTTATGTTGATGCTGCTGTTAATACTGGTATATATGTTGTTAATTGTTATTGGTGTTTATGTTGATGCTGCTGTTAATACTGGTATATATGTTGTTAATTGTTATTGGTGTTTATGTTGATGTTGCTGTTGTTAATGAAATGGGTGCTGTTTATTATTGTTTTTAGTGTTTGTTTATGCTGCTGTTGTAAATGGAATGGATGTTGTTTATTTATTGTTATTGATGTTTGGTTATTCTGCTGTTCATACTGGTATGAGTGTTATTTAATGTTGGTGTTTTTGTTGATGCTGCTGTTGATATTGGTATGGATATTGTTTATCTATCGTTATTGGTGTTTATGTTGGTGCTGTTGTTGATTATCATATTGCTCTTAGTTTTGTTGATGTTGAAGACCTACTTTATTGCCATTTAGGTTGATGTTGTTTAATGTTGTTATTGCTGTTTCAGTCAATGATGTTATTGTCATTTGTGTTTATATTGATGCTATTTAATGTTGACATTGCTGTTGGAGTACCGATGTTAGTCATTTGTGTTTTTGATAATGCTGTTAAATGTTGACATTGATGTATGGTGTCACTCACTGCTGTTATTTTTAATGCTGTGGATACATACTACTAATATGTACATAAATGTAAGTCAAGGTTTTGGCAGGATAAATGTATAAGTAATGGCCTAGTTTTGGTTACAACAGACAATGCAGGTTTTTACTGTAGAGCCTTTGAAATAAAGCTGTGCAATAAGGCTGATGTAGCTGATTGTACAGAATACATGTTATTCACTCAAAGGACTTGAATTTATCATGTAAAAATTACTTGTTCATTTTAAATGCTCTAATTTTTAAGCGTGTGCAGCCACTTATAGATATCAAAGCCTTCCAAACTATACAATGCACAGTATTTAGAATAGTTTCTACAATTATCATTTAATGGTATAAAAGTAAAGGACCAGATAGCCATACAATGCACAGCAACCAGGTGCAGAGAAGTCTTCAGTTTTCTGAATTGTCTGTCATTGAGATAAAATCTACAGTGTCTGATACCTGAAGCATATAAAGGTAGACCGACAAGTGCCAGAATTCTACAAGCAATACTATTTGAACTGTAGGTACTTGTATTAATTATATAATTCAGTTGTTGATATTAATGTTTGTACTAATGTCTCAATGTTACCTGTTGATTTAAGGAATGAATAGTGTCCTCATTAATATCGTTACTGGCCACTATGGTCAATTCAGAAAACCAAGGCACTTCAAATCTGCAGGAAATCAAGAAATTTAATACATGTGTATATATTAATGTAGTCTACAATTAACATACATACAAATCACTCAATTTACACATTGGTTAATTAACTAATTAATGAAGCAATAAGAGCAGTGTTATACATTTTTGTTATTCACAGTGATACATGCATTGTATACAAACTCGTACTTGTCCGCTATCTTCCTAAATTTCTCCCTGACAACCGTTGATAAGTATGCCAAATCACCACTGTCCAGTCGAATTCCTCGGGGTTCATACCCAAAGTCACTCAGAGCCATAGCAACAGTACAGAAGTTTGGCAGGCCAGACCTTAAATAAATAGGAGATACCTTAACATCTATCAACAATGAATATTTACGTTTTATCAGACAAAGTAAATTAAAAGGATGTACCTGATGACATCATAAGTGTCAATCAAAGCTAGGAAACCATTAGGGAAGGCGAGGGCGTAAGACATGAAAGCGGCTAGCTCCCCTTCTGATGCTTGGTCAGCAAGAAAATCTGAATTAACAAGAAAAAAGTGGATCAAGATAAGAAACCAACAGGCCATTGAGGCCAAGTTGTTAACTGAAAATCTAACTTTGAATCTAAAACATACACTGACATACCTACGACATAAATGTTTATCGGTAAGTATTAAGCTATTAATTTTGAATCATGATTAAAGCCCTTTTCCCTCTACAGCTAATTAAATGTCAAATATGGCTTGAGTTGAATTAATTTAGTTGAGTCTTTCACTTTGCATGAATGAAAAAAATAACCTCACAAATATAGCTAGTAATAACATGCAAAAAAATATATAGCAAACATCATACAAAAAAAGAATTACTGGTACTAAGATAACACAGTATAAAGTTTATATAAAATAAGAACTTTTTTTTACCTAACACAGGTGCTAACTTCTTCTGCCATTTTATACATACAGGGGTAAATTTTTCTGCCTGACTTGTTTTTTTGTTTAACAATTCCTGTATAATCAAAAGAAGATACATGTACAACTACAAGATTAACTAGAGGTACTGTGAGCAAGCTCACAATTGATACCCCCCGCTAAGGAAAAATCGTAACTCATGTATTTTTTCTATTATAGAAAATATTGGATGAATCTATTTCACCGTCCATTTTTTATAAATAACAACTGCTCTATTTTTTAAAAATGTTAATGCTAATATGAGTACACAAACCAATTTCTATTCTTTAAATTCCATTTTAGTTCAAGATATCTCTTTATGCATGAGGACATTTGCATCCTTATGTTAACAAACATGACTGGAATCAAACAAAATTCCACATGTCAAGCAGCCATTTAATATAAACATTTTGAATTATTGGTATACTGAGCCCAATTTTTTTTTAAACAATGACCTTGAACTTTCTCAATTGACCTTGGGTCAAGGTCATGACACACCCTCAGGTTATAAGCAATCTTGATGTGAATTAAAAACTTCCAATATTTGTCGATTAGAAAGATATGGACTGGACATGAATTTTGCACTTTTCTGCCAGTGACCTTGGCCTTGCCCAAATGACCTTGGGTCAAGGTCATGACACACCCTTAGGTCATAAGCAATCTTTGTATGAACTGAGAACTTCCAAGGTTTCTCCATAAGAAAGATATGGACCGGACACAAATTTTGCACTTTTTTGCATGTTTCTCCATAAGAAAGATATGGATTGGACACAAAATTTGCACTTTTTCTGTCAGTGACCTTGACCTTGCCCGAATGAACTTGGTTCAAGGTCAAGACACACCCTTAGGTCATAAACAATCTTTGCGTGAAGTAAGAATTTCTAATGTTTCTCCATAAGAAAGATATCGACCGGACACAAATTGAACAGACAGACAGTCGGACGGACAAGCTGATTCCTATATAAACCCTCCCAAACTTCGTTTGCGGGGGGTATAACAAATGCATCAATTAGACAAAGGCCACATTGCTAACCTGAGTAACACCCAATCATTAACAAAAGTCTCATAGGCCACATCACTCACATGAGCAATGTGACAAACAATGCCAAACTGAAACTTAACCAGCTAATTCTTTGTCATAAAATTATAGGACCTAAATTTCTGCCATTTCTCTTCCAGGACATGTCTGAATAAACCAGATCTGACAGCTCTTAATGCTAACTGTAACTTGCAAGTTCATTAGTAGGTTTAATTTTCGGAAGAAAAAAAATCTATACTCAGAGTTATTATACAGGCCCTTTGTGTATTCATAATTATTTCCATGGAAGACACAGACTCCTATGTCATATCTAAAATGTTGTCTCAAAGAGGATGGCATAATCTTTCAATTGATCAATTTGAAAGCCCTTTATAACCTGGGAACTCATAATGTCAAGTTTGGATTAGTTTAGAAG
The DNA here is from genome assembly GCF_025612915.1 of Magallana angulata. Lineage (NCBI taxonomy): Eukaryota > Metazoa > Mollusca > Bivalvia > Ostreida > Ostreidae > Magallana > Magallana angulata. The sequence goes on along the minus strand of NC_069111.1, from coordinate 49,549,785 downwards.
AAAAAAAACTGAAAATGAGTTAAGTTGATGAAAATGCAGACAAAAATACCAAAACAACAAAGCTCAGCTGAGAATTCCTCTCAGGTGATCTAATATCAAGTGGAGTTGGAAGCTTATATATAACAGTTACTATAATTCCACCTTACATAGACTTTATTAAAGTACCATACTAGTCTTGTATTATTGTCACTCGATAAGGGATCAGATTTCATTACAACATAATGTTACAGATTTAAATCAGGCTGGGTAATGTTTTCACCTTCTCCTGGACATCTGACAAACTGGAGTACGAGGTGACGAAGGCATGGGCATGAGTACCCCTCACTGGAATGTTGTACAGCTTCCCAGCCAGCACATTGCTTGTTCCGTCAAAACCTACAAATATAACATATATATCAGCTCAATTAACAGTAACAGACACAATGACATCCCCTATGGCTGTTCAAAGTAAATTTTATGTTTGATGTAGCCCATGAACATATAAGGTTTAGGAAAAAATGTACAGTTATTCTGAAACAAATAAACAAACCCTGTTTTCATTATTACTGGTAATCTTTCAAGTTTGGTTTTACTTTTTGGAACGAAAAAAGAAATACAATGATTTTGGGCACATTACAAGCCATATTAAATGTAAAATCAACTTTGGACAGCCTTAAAAAATCCAGGAAGTTTAACATATTGATATACCGGTATTTGGTGTTTACACTACTACGATAATCAGATTCCATCCTGTCTGGTAAACTTCCTCCTTTCATCCTCTGTTTCATATTATTCAGCACTTACCGTAGACACTCCATCAGCATAATTATTTTTATCATGAAGTCACTTGAATTGTCTAATATAATCTGATTATGAATTATTAAATATATTTAAATATATTTTAATTAAACAAAATATATTTATGAACTCTTTGCATCTCAAATACCAGTAAACTTGTATGTATATGCATGGTCATGTTTGAATGATGATGGTCATAATTAATAATTAGCATCAATCATTAACCTCATGAACAAGATAATGGAAGGGTCCTTTCATTCATTCATACTTAATTTCCCTCACATGAGGATTATTTTCAGAACATACAACTATACAACAATGCAAAACATTTAATTATAACTCAAAGGATGAATATTTACATATATACATACAAAAAACCCTGAAAATAAAAGTTATGCACCATAAATAAAAACAAGGATTCAGCCGTCTTGAATATGCCCAGACACAGATGTGTTTAAAAAGAGATAAATTTAAAACACTGAAATTTGCCAGTCTTAAATTTGTCCTAAGACAAGGAGGACAAAAGGGACGAAAATAAAACGAAGACAAAAACTTCCCTGTATACAGTATTAGAGAAGTTTAATAAAGTAACATCATAGTTGTGACAAAGTTAACTTCCCAACAATTGCCCAATGATAGGTTCAATTTCTGTCCAAACTTCCGATGTTAATCAACAATTTTATGAAATTTGATATACTGGTAGACACCGGGGTCAAGTTATTTAAAAAGTCTTAAACAGAAACACATTATTTATTTTTAGTCAATAACACAAAGCCAGGGAAGTCAATGGGACTTATAATAAAGTACCTTACACACTCTATAAGAGGATGAAAGCATTTAAAACCAATGTGGCCAATTTGAAGAACCAAAAGAAAGTGCAAGGAAAGTTAAAACATAGCATTAACTCGTAAGAAGCTTAAAGTTTTAAGAAAGAAATTGTCAGCTATCCTAATTGGCACAGATTTATGTGTTTAATTGACCCACTAATAAGAATATATAATACAAATGAAAGCATTGGTAGGATACATCAATTTAAAAATAAACAAGTTTTAGTATTTTTTTTTTTTTTCAGATTAAGAAATAATTTATTATGTTGAAATTTGTCTGTACCTAATGTTTAAAGTAGAAATGCACCCAATCTAGAGAAGATGCTAATCAAAGATTCAAAGTGTGCACAATCATTTGCCAGAACAGGCATTTAACAATTTTTTTGGACTTAGAGATTCATTCGCTGAGAAATACATTAAATAATTTCATAACAATTACAAATCTGTTTGGAAATTAATCTATCCCCATAAAAATCTACTGATTTTAGAGTTGTTGGCTAGGACACAATACTCTCATTAAATAATCCTATTTGTCAATGTACTTGAGTTTTTAAGTGAACCCTAAATCAATTTAAAGCAAACAGACACACCAAAAGGAAAATCAATGTTTTTCTCTGAAGAACAAACAGTATATTAACAGAAATCAATGTGTTAATTAATGGGACTGACCACCCATGTAGCAGTATCTGGAGGCTGAGAGGGCCCCGTCTGGACCCTGGGCTCTACGGAGGCCAAATTCCAGGAGTGTCTTGTTCTGCCCAGCCGCTAGCCGGAACCGCATCCCATTAGTGGCCACTAAACTGCAAAAGAAAATGAAGAATTTGTGTGATAAAAGAATGTGTCAAAATTTGTGTCACAGGGTGACAAAGGAAAGCATCAATAAATCTGTGTCAGTCCCAGTGACAAAGGAAAGCGTTAAATCTATGTCACAGTGTGACAAAATAAAGTTCCAAATCTGACACAATTATCGATGATTTCTTGAATTAAAGTTAAATCGATTCAGGAATTTTTCAAACATTCTGTATAATTTAGGCCTTAGTGTATCAAAATCTATCAAGCAAACATGGCATATTTACATTAATTTTATGTAGAGTACCAATGTACTTTGAATATGTACTATCACATTTGTAATTTACCTGGCATAATTAACGAGATTCAGTAGAGGTGTCTCCATTAGCTGAACCACGGGGAGAGGTCCCTCTATGGAGATGAGGGGAACTTTGGGGAAAACTACCATTCCTTCATCTATTGCTATTAGTCGTACCTCGTCAGTTGTTAGATTTTGAAGATAATCAAAAAATTCACCCTCAATATTTTCGGGTAAAACTGTTTTTAAGTAGTTGATATCTAAAAATGTAAACAATAAAATAAATATAACTGTGTTGAAAAAACAAATATGACTTGTCTTTATCATTTACATGTAAGTAAGAACTTTAATTTTCATTTGCAATGATATGTGTAATATAAACCCCATACCACTGACTGAGAATTTGAAGTTTTTGACAAATTTAATGCACTCTTCCAGACCAGCAAATACAGTGAACTCTCCTTTAAATGGATTTTTCCTAAAATACAGATCAAAGACAGCTGTTTCATTCCTCTTTCCACTTTTCCAGTAGGCATAGGCCATAGTAATCTGGTACAAATCTGAAAGATATAAAAATAGTCTGATTTAAAAGACTTCATTGTAAATGTCTTTAAGACAAGCTGCCCAAAGATGTGCTGGTCAAAATACGATTCACAGGGTGACTCTATTCTGCACTATTTAGTTGGCAATAAAATATTTGGGTTGATGTTGGTTATAGGAATAGACATAGTGGCCAATGGATCAGGCCATCCTTCAAAAAATGATTGTTTGGAATTGCTGCCTGGAGGAGTGAGGGAAGGAATTTATTTTTTATTTTTCAAACTTGAAGTTTAATCAATTAAATTAAAAATAGTAATAAAAATCTCCACATAAAAAAAATTCTTCATTTTTATCTATTTCAATGAGGAAGAAGGCAATATTCCAAACAAACAATAATATTATTTTGGCCTAAGGATTTAGAGAGATGCATTAAAGGCTTTATGGTCATCATTTCCTCCTTGGCCTGAATGACAGAACCTTGATTCAGTACTGAAAAGAGAAAATTAAAATCACTGAGTGTATATTAATTTTATAAAAAAATCGTAAATTATATGACAAATTTGACCTTTAAACAAATAAAATATTTCACTCAAGGTCAGAACACATCAAATAATAAATAATGAAGCCAAATCAATTTCAATGAAGTGGTCGGTATATTTTTCTGTGCTTTTCTCTTTTGCCTGTTAAAATTTCCAACTTTAGGAAATATTTTTATTATACCGGTAATTATCATTCAACACCATATGAAATCAGACTTTAAAAATGATCCATTGTTTTTAATTGAAACAAGAAATTTATTTAATCAGATAATTAAAATTATTAAATAATCTACTGCAGCGTAATTCATTATTATTCACTTCATAGATTAATTGACATATTATTATGTAAATATATATATTTTCAAACAATAAAATCTCTGTCAACAGAGTATCCTCAGATATTTTGCTGGTAGACTTCGTGGTATGCATCTAAAGATTTTCAGAGAAAAAAGTTCATTGCACACAAAAGGCATTTACAAGCCTGATTAATTTTTATCTAGATTTCCAATGAGAATAACCTGAGCATGGCCTAATTTCTTATTTATTGTAGATTTTCTAGGAATCATAAAGTCACTTTTAAATTAATTAAGAAATACATCTATACGACCAACCTATCATAAATACACTGTAGCAAAACTTTTTACTTAGTTTTCTATTGCTTTTTTTTTTTGAACTTGTCAACTGAAATCTATTTTAATGAACATTTTCAAAATATAATAGCTAAGCAGAGTTAAGCTGATTCATTGTCAAATCCACTTGTGGTTTAAATTTCATTGTAGCTTAATTTACATGATATAAAAATGCAACAAAATTTACTGACTAATCCCAATAGAAAATAAAACTATATCATTCGTGCATATCTTTTCTTTCATATTAGATTATACACCACTGAATAATCAATTTGCTTAATTAAAATTTACCTAGTATATATAGGTGCATTCTTAAAAATTCGGCAGCTGCAGGTTCTTGATGATTATGATATCCCTTCTCGTCCTTGACTGATATTACAAACCCATTGACTCACCACCCACACCGGCTTAACACTGTACTCGATGTTGACACATTGATAGTTAAGTCACTTTGAAAGTGAAATTGACCTTAAACATTTGGGTCATTTATCCTCTGGTGTTGACCTACTAAGGTGTTGCATGCATGAATTTCATCTGACATCTCGTTATTCAGGCAGCTCTTGTTAAAATATTCCTTAAACAAACTTTTCCTTAACTGCAACAAACATTGCTACCATAGTAAATATATAATATTTGGTCTGTCCATCTGTGCAAATTGATATTTTGCAGTACTTTCTATTTCTTTTTTCTGAGAACTTCGAATGCCGAAGCTGCTAACCTAAGCATTTTTATACACACAACACATTTACCGTCGCGGAGATGAATTTGTAAGAAGCTTTTTCATAAAAATATTGATCTTTTTTTTTAAATCGTTGGCTCCCAGGCCGCAACAAAATCCCTGATGCAGAAATAAATCAATCTATTTTAAATATACTCAGCTGTTCTCATACACTATACTAATACTATGCTGGTCATACTACTTTCGCTTTCGATCTTCAGTAACAATAATCTATGCAAGTTATTAACCATCTCAAGAATATACCTGTTAATGTAGCTTGAATAACTCCATTCTGCTCTTTATTGAGCACTCGAGAGAAATTTGTATCTCCGCCTGCTGACATCTTTGTTGCTATCCGCCAAAGAAAGTGTGTGTCGGTTTTATACCAGTTACCTGATATTTTAAATCACGAGGTGTTCCGATACGATTTTCAAAGGGCGACAATCATTTTTATATTTTACAGATTTAATGGCCGACGTTGACACTTGTGCAGACTGTGATGAGAGTAGATGGTCATTGTCAAACATAGAAGATAATTTTGGTGAAAACTGCACAAGAAAAGTTCACGCTCAGAAACAAGCATTGAAAGTGGAAAATGAGTATGCTATATTATACTGTATAATGTGGTAATTTTATGATGACAGCTGTTAACTGTGAAATGTAACGAATTATGATTCAAGATCATGAAACGTTATACGAACCTGTTTGTAACATTTCCACAATCATATTCGACATTTTCATTTAAATCCGGTCGAGTCTTTGTGACGTAAGAAGTTCAATGACCACATCTCTCGCGTAACTGTTGGCCGAATATTACCACGCATTGGAACTTGTAGAAGATACATATGTACATGCATTATTAATATTAGGCTATGTGCCAACAACTGTTGCATGTTTTTAAACATTGAAAGATTTGATTTGTAGTCATGCTAATTTGGTGTTTATTGAACAATTACTTATAAAATTGACCCAAATATCAACAAAAAGCTCAGTGATGCATTGAAATATTTCACAAAGGGTCAATAAACTGGTATCACCACAGGTCAATGAATTGTAAAAAGTTTTAAATACTCTATAAGCAAGGTAGTTAGAAGAAATTCATAGATACTAAATTCATACAGATACTTCTATTTGGTTATAACTTTATAAAATTGTAATATTACTTTATGTTTTGTAGGCACTGGGATATCAATTATACAGTACTGCGAGTCTTCGTATGTCTCTTGATACTGTTCTGTATAATTTTACAGAACTATATGGATTACAGAGCATTAAAAGTAAGTTGCATGTAAGCTTGCAATTGATTTCATGAAAGATAAATCCACTATTTCAGGAATTGGCAAATATTATTTTTTAAGAGTGATGCCACTATGATGGCCAGACTGGTTCAATGGCTGGCATCAGAGAGCTCGAGCTCACTTGGTTTACTACCTGACTAGAAATTCAGAGATTGAAAAAGCTTGGGTTTGAATCCCTCTCTGGTTAATTATCATTTCTCCCATTTCTTTACACTAGTCATAACAGTATAACTACTCACCAGTTCTATGAAGTGTATACCATTTTAAAAAAAAAATGATTGTTTTCAGCAATGTATTTAGGAATAATTAATTATTCTTTGGCTTTTATGGGAAGATCATTACAGTCGGCATGTGATCAAACCATGATATACTGGTAGATGTAATTGTGTATTAACCAAAATGATGACGTTTCCTTAAAAGTCACCAAAAGTCAAAAACAAAATGCAGTATGTTGTTGTGAACACTCTAGGACATAATTATAACATTTTTCATTGTCTTTTGGTGGAAACAAGGTGGGGGAACTGTTCATATAATGAAACACACCAGATGCTGTATGACATACTGGTACTTAATTTTCAAATTTATCATAGGATTTCATAGATCAGTGCTGATAACAATTTTGGCCATTGTTTCAGCATGAATAAAAAAATGGGGGAAATACCTCTGTGATTGTAAATATTTTTTTTTAATTTTGATGTTTTCTCATTTTGAATCAAGCAGGAAATGGAATTGTACACGATAGAGTATGAGGAGTTCCTCTCCCTGGATCCTTCATGTTCCTCCAAAACTATATTTGTGTGGCCGTCCAAAGGTCAAGGTGATTTCTGGGCTTGGGAGCCACTGGAGAAGACACTTAAAGTCAATACTACCTTGTTTGTCAGGTGACAGGAGTTTCCCAGCCTGCAAATTCTTTTTATAGTGTTGTTATTTCTATTTATAAAAAGAGGGATATAAGTCAGCAATTTTAATTTATTTGCAAGGACAGATTTTGTCAGATTTATTTTTATACCGGTATTAAAGCATTAATATTTTATATATTTCATATTTTAGTTGATTGGTATTATTACTTTGTGCTCCTTGATTTTCTTGCCTTTGCATATTTTATTTTCTATATTATGATTAGATCCCTATCATGATATACTGTATACAAGGAAATATTCGCCCCTGTTTTATTTTCGCTCCTTTCACCCTTATTATCTGCAGGTGAATTTAAGACTGGGCGAATTTTAATGTTTCAAATCATATCTTTCTGAAGATACTGGGTCTGGGCGAATTCAAGACAGGATGAAAGTGTAGAAGGGCGAAAATTACACGGGGCGAAAATAACCCTGTATACAGTACCCTAATTCCATCATGATAAAGGCATTATAATGAATTTTGATAATGTTATTTGAATGTTCATTCAAAATTTCGTATGCAGTGGTTGTTTTTAGCTAGTTATGAAATCAACAGAAGTATGATGTCTAGTCAATTAATCTTAAATACAAAGGATCCTATGGATTCAGTTAGATACATTACTTATATATATATTACAGTGATACGTTTATCTGTGCTTGCCAGTCTGAGAGTGATGTATGATGATTGACTTTGTATGTAGCATATGCCATATGTATACATGTATTTTAATCTTATACCGGGTATGTCAATTATTGAATAAACAAAAGTAACTAAAATTTGCATTGATCATCTCAATAATCTTAATTATATTTTAACATTGAAGGAAAGGAACTTTAAATTATCTCCCTTTGAAGGTGCATTCTATTTGCTCCATGTATCATTGATTGGTAGATGATTGTATTTTCATTGTCTTCACAGTATCTAATGAACTCATAACTTGATAGAGATAATGCATTTAAGTGTCAGGCATAACCCTTTTATAGAGAAATTATATAGTATTATATAGAGTGAATGCATGCGGAATAACACGAGTGAAGAAGATAAGAACGAAAAACAATTTCGGATTTTAAAAAAATTAAATGTGTAATAACATAATGAAAGCACACAAATACTCTACTAGTTAATGTTTTTTAGTAAAGAAACACAAATGTTATAAAGGTTTGATGTGATTAAACCATATACATGCTCAAACCACCGGGCCAAACGAATATATCATTATTAAAATGTTTCATTAAATTCTGTCCACGAGTGTGCGGACTACTTTTGGTTCGAGAGATTATTATACTGAATAGTGATGATATGAATGAGGAGGCTGATGTCGTTTTTTTTTGCGGAAAACTACAATAGCGAAACTCTTTTATTTTTTACTATAATGAAAACTCTAAATAAATTAATCTGTATTTTGTTTATATTGTGTTCAATTTTATAGATAATATCGAAAAATTCATAAAAAGTACACCGTATTTAACTATCTAGAATGCACAAAAACCAACGCATTGAAAACTGAAGTCGGTCTCCTTAAGTTCTAAAATTTATTGCCTTTTGAACATTTTGGTTTGCATAATTAATTCAGTTTCTATAAATAGATTGAAGTACCGATATCCATTGTAAATCTTTTTTTAGAAGGGAATTAAGTGAAAATTGATATTTTTATATATTTCCTTGTTCTTAGTTTGTTATCCCCCGCCTCTAACGCCCGATATTGTTTCTGATAACTTAGTTTTTCATATTTCTTTGAAACTTATTTTAAAAAAAACTTATATCGTGATCTAAAAACGCGTTTCCATAGTATTTAACAAAATAATTCGTAATTCAATATTTCTAAAGCATACATAAAATCGGTTTTGAAATCTCTCTCTCTCTCTCTCTCTCTCTCTCTCTCTCTCTCTCTCTCTTTGTGAGCCCAAAGAAACATGCTTTTATCATGCATCTCTCGCCATGCTCCCAACTCCTTACGGCCGAATCATTTCAATATACTTGTATAAGCTTATCATATTATAATTTGACAAGTAAGCACAATTTATTACATAAATCACTTCTTAAGAAGAAAACAAGTAAGAAAAAATTAATTAAATATGAACTGCAAAATGAAATATTCTTGTGACCAAATGTTTCAGATTCACAGTTACCGGCACAGGAGCCAAGCCCGTTTTACATTAATTTCAATGTTATGGTTACATTGAAATTAATGTTAAAACGGGCTTGGTCCCTGTGGTTACCGGTATATTGCATATTGCAATTTATGAGTTTACATACTTGATGATAAAAAAAAACGACCATTGATCAATGGATGTCGATGACCGTTGAAAGACGACCTCGAAGTCTTCATTACATGTTAAAAATGTATGTAAGTATCGTCTTACATGTACAGTACTGATGAGTCCTGCGATCAAGGGTTACTGTGATCAAGGGTACCTTAATATTATGATCCGCGCCCTGAGTGAATTTATATAACGATAAAGGATTTTATCAGGACGTGTTTTAAAAACCTCATTACATAGACAGATTCTCAGGGTCATATAAGGTAGGTGATTTATTTTGATCACGTTTAGTTTTGAATACAATGTACTTAACATACAAGATTGTTAGGGGGAGTTAGAACTGTAAAGACCATATAGAACCATTTTAACATGGCTTTGGACTTTCGGTTTGATGTAACTATCTATTTCTTGTGTCAAAACAAGTTAAAATGACGCTGGTTTCAAGCGAAATATACACCGATTACGTACTCTTCGCTCGAAAGCCAGAAAAATCTTGTTGATTTCAGAGTGGCTGAATGGCTAGCAATGAAATAGACAGACCTACGTCACATTGCGCTTGACACGACTACCCAAAGTCCAAGCTCTTGTTAAAATAGTTCTATTAAGCGTAACGAACTATATAATAGTTTGCAAATACAGATCAAAAGGGCAAAATTTAGGACAATTTATATTAGCACCTGGTAACCTATTGTACTCATTATTATAAACAATGGCTTTCCGCGTATACATGTAGTATAATTTTCGCAGCACAAATTGCCCTATCGTATGTATATCATAAATCATAGGCGCTCCCCAGCTAATTTTGTAAATGACGAAAGTCTCCCTCTCTCTCTCTCCACCTTCTATGCTACAAGTAATAGCTTTCCAAAAAGCTTGCCTGACTAAACAAAATTATTCAATGGAAGCATCCATGTATCAATTAGGCTAACTTATCATTAGAAATGAATTTTTATTTTCGCTGCTGATCATAAATTTATAAACAGAACGTGCAAATTTAAGACGAAATGTCAGTCTTTTCTTCGATCTAGAACATGTACATATATATCACTTGAAATTCACTTATTTTATAAATTCAATTATTTTTAGGAATGTACACATATCATATAAGTGCATGTAAGCTTGAAAGCTGGAGAGTAAATAGTCGGGTTTTTAAAAAAAATTATATTTGTTATACTAAGATGTAAAATCAACTGAAAGGCATTTTTAAAAAAATTTCCAACCACATGAAATATAAAAGGGTATACAAACACGTATTGTTTTTTATTGTGTGTGGGCAGCTTCATCAAAATCATCTTGACAAGCAATTTAAAAAGGGTGAATTCTTAAATTCATGAAAAAAACCCTTTCTGTAACTTCAATTCAATTAGAATTCCTTATTTGCACTTTTATTTATTGCATGCTCCTACAAAAGTGGAAGGGGGGGGGGGGGGCAAATCCATGATATTTCCATTTATCATATAAAGTTAAGAAAAGTGCCAGCTGCCAAAAAATTGGGGAGGGGGAAGCAGCCCCCCTCACTCCAACCCCTGATGATACGTGCCTGTGATGTAAACACTTTGTGTGCTCTGGGGTATTCGCATGATCCCAGCGCACTCGTCAACTAATCGGTGCGCAAAATTATGAATGAGACATTATGGCGCGAAATCCTACTATTACCGTTCACTCAACGAATGGACTCATCCATTGGCAGAAGATCCATGGGGAGGGGGTCAGATGAATTTTTTGACATTTGTTTTGTAACAGCTAAATACATGTATATTATACTTTGGATTGGATGTTTTGGAAGAAATTTAACGAATAAAGACACACACTTGATTAGTAATTGTTAAATGTAGTAATGTACATTTAAGTATGACCCCTTTTCAAGATTAATGAAATCGCCCAACTGAACGAAAATCGGGTCACACCCCGCTTCGGCGATTTAGTTCCTCCTATAAACATTCCAGCTGTATAAATTTATCTTTGTTTTAATCCAAACTGATGACTCTCTTGTAATAGTGATAATCCAACACCAATTATAACTTACATTGTACCGTTATAGACAATATGTTACAACTTGTTGCGATGACCCCTCCCCCTTTTTCACCGTTTAAATATAGTGGAATGCTGATCTATTTTTAAATCAGGATTACACACGTGCACTGCATGGTGAACGTCCCTTTTACTTGAAAACTCTTGCTCGCTGTTGTTATTACATGCCATATAACATTTTCATCAATTGTGAATGTAAATGCTGACATCCTAAACATAAGTCGGTTGATCTTTTTTGTGAAATATCATGATATTGCTTGTCCCATTGTCTGCACTGTTTCGGAGAATGCAACTTTTAAACCTTAGATATGCCTGACGTCATGACGTCAGGCAATAAGATTTAATAGTATCTAGAATTTTAAGGTAGATATCGTTCGTTTTTTACAAAATAAGCTGGGGAGCGCCTATTTCATGAATCATGTACATTACGGTCTGTGACCGATTTTGACATAGTTACAGGTAAGTTAAGTTTAGTTCAGTTTGGCATTACGTGTTGATATTTTATGAAGGATAGAATGAGGGACAAATAACTTTGTGAACAAGGAATATCTGTTTCCAAATACATAAAATGTTGAAAATCTCTATCTGTATACTACGAAAGACGAATAGGGCCATATAAAAAATATTTTTATCTCATTATTACGAGAAAAGATCTCGTTATTACGAGTTAATTATCTCGTTATTACGAGAAAAGATCTATTTAAAATGGTACATTTCATTGTTCTATTCCCTTTTATGTAAAGTGTATGAACTACTGCAATGTTTATTATTATACACATCCTTAGCATAATTATCGTTTAAAAGCGTACACATAATTTGATATAAAATCGGACCAAGCAGTTTTAAAGAAATTTCAGAAGAAGTAGCAAAGCAGATTGATTAATAAATTCATTGAACTGTTTATTGATAAGAAGGATATATACAATTTGTTTCCAGACTCCAAAACGTTAATATACAAAATCAATTATGATTAATATACATGTAGGTTAAGTTGTGTATGAACATATAAAATCAATTCAGGTAAATCCTATATATCCATGATTGAGACTATTTAGTCATTAAAGTCATCTGTAACTATTAAAATTGTGTTTTTACGACTATGGGACTACCTGGTATTTACTCAGGTCTTTTCAGAAACGCTCCATTTTATATAAATCTTTTCTCGTAATAACGAGATCTTTTCTCGTAATTACGAGATAATTAACTCGTAATAACGAGATCTTTTCTCGTAATTATGAGATAAAAAAATATTTTTATGTGGCCCTATTTGTCTTTCGTAGTATTCATATAGTTCCATCAGAGTTCATCAGCCCTTTTAAAAGTATTTAGAAGAGAAGGATTTTATAGTTTGAAATTTTTAACTATATAGTAAAACTTACCAAAGTAAATTCGCGTTAAGTAATTCGAGCTACATTTTTGTAGCTTTAATATTTTATACAGTAATTGACAACAATGGTTATGTATTATAAACTTACAGCGAATTACAGAAAACCTGAGTTTTCAACAGCTTTAGAATACTTAGTAGAATTTATGTTCTTATTCGTTTCACTCAGACGAACATAAAATATTTATGAAATATATAAACACAAACTCGTGAGTAGGATATATAGGAAGCGCCCTGAAAGTGCAGTTTAATTACAAACAATATAGCAATAATTCTTTTCTTCAAAACCACATCTTCCACATCTACAATATAAAATTACAAATTTTAGACAATGCTTACATATCTATATATTGTACAATACGAAGCAATGGGCAGGTGGGTGGGACTTATCTGACTGCACGAAAAAGCGCCTTCGAATGGTTTTAATAGTACACAATAACGTTCACGGTCATTCATAGCCCATGCTATGAATATTAATTTCACTTGACTAGGTGACAATCATAACAGCCAATAGATGAAAAGAATAAACAAACACTATAACATTAATAAATACATATTCAGTTTGATCAGCAAAATATCAAATCAGGTCTGAATCTATGTCTTATGGTTATTCAAGTGTAGATTGTTATTTTTCATTAAATCCATTTATATTGCACAAAGAAAACCTATAGAACACTCTCTTCTATTGTTAGTTATTCTATAATAGAAACAGCCAGACTGAAATCTACATGCCCCGTTTATCGGTTGGTCGAAATCTACAGCGGCTGAAACTGAGAAAAAATTGACAGGTCTGAAATTGACACGCCCTGTTTATCGATTGGTCGAAGCCTACAGCGACCTAAGAAAAACATGGGACTGCAAGAAATTATCACGATGATGTCAGACTCAGTCTCACAGGAGACGATTTGGCTGTTCCTTTTAGCTAACGTACTTATGTACATTAACAGTAATTTAGTGCTTTTTACTTATTTTTCATAATCAATTTATTGATTAGTTAAAAGAGAGATGTTAATATAAACAATAAAATGCTTTCGTTGATGATTTATGCAGGTTATGAAGGTAGCGATCATTGCAGAAAAAAAATTACTTAACCCGCTACCTTCATATCCCGAATGAATCCCCAAAGAAAGCATTTTATTGTTTAATTATCCATAGTCTTTTAAGAAGAATGTTCACCTGGACAGCACTGGGTTCAAGAACATCAATTCGCCTTAAAGTAATTTACTGGGAAAAAATATTAAAATGTACTTCAACAATTGGGAAGAAACAATTGAAATTTATTCAAGTATAAACTTGTCCCCATAAAAATCATTAATGACATTTTGGTTCCTCAATTTCTGGTACAACATAAAGCACTAATCTGTGACCGCTTAATTAGTTCAAACTATTATAGCAATAATGATGGACAAAAAAGAAAAAAAAATATTCCAAACAAAAAAGCTTAAAGGGTGGAAATGTTTACTCCATGCACTCGATCTCATTGAGCAATGCAGCAAGCTATTGAAAACTCTACCGGTATTCTGTAATTCGCTGTGGAAATGGCTACGCACATACTCAGAACATGGAATTGAAACGAAGTTAAATTATTATCCTTCTGTGTTATAAACATTGGTACGTACATAAATTATTCTTTTGAAATTAAATAAGACGATTTGATTTTATATATATCCACAGTAAACTCATCGAAACTTTTTTTATGACGTCAGTAGCATAACGTCTTTTTTTTTTATATGATAGGATGGCCACAGAGGAAGACCTAGAGGCGTTCCAAAAGGAGGGTCACGTGGCTTTCGTTGTGGGTTATACGGGGGAGACAGGGAAGGAATTGGTAAAGGCCTTGTCTCTGACCAAACCCTTCGCCCGTGTCGTGCTGATTGGGAGGAGGAAAACCAACGTCACAGAAAACCTCGGGCCAGAATTCGTAAGTCAAGAAGGGATATGACCGGCGGGGGGGGGGGGGGGGGGATCTCAATATACCAATGAGTGGAAGAACGGGACTAAAAACCAACGGGACAGACAACCTCAGGCTGGAATTCGTTAGTCGAGACGGGATATAAAACCATTTAAGAAGAGACTTACATGCAGTAGGACGTAATAAACTATCTATTTCTTGCATCAAAACAAGTTAAAATGACGGTGGTTTTGTGTGAAATATGCATACATTGCGTAGTTTTAGCTTAAAAGCTACAGACAAATGTTGATGATTTCAAAGAGCCATGGCCGACTGGCCAGCAATAAACAGACTTACGTCACATTGCTGTTTGACACAACTTCACAAAGTCCAAGCTCTTGTTTAATTGGATTTTACATGGGGAGGGGGATTGAATGACCCCCGTGTATTCGAGTGGACCGAACGGGGAAAACCACCATGCAGACTCTTTGCAATGTTTTACACAATGATGAAATCTTTCTCTCTTCAGTAAAGTATTAGACATAACTTTTCTTGTGAAATTTAAGAAACACAAGTAGATCTTGAGATAACTCTTTGTTATTCCCAGGAAGAAAAAATAGTTGACTTTGAGCGCTTGGACGACTACAAGGAAGCATTCACAGGATGTGACGTAGGATTCAACTGTCTTGGAACAACTCGAGCCAAGAGTGGAGGAAAGGTATATCACTGCTGTGGTTGTGATTTTGCTTTTGTTTAATTTAGAGGAATATTGAATGTACTGTTAACTTTTGATTGTAGGAAGGTTTCATCCGAGTTGACCATGATTATGTTATGAATTCGGCAGAACTTGCGAAGAACAGTGGCTGCAAGCGCTTTCTCCATGTTTCATCACAGGGCAGCAACAAAAACAGCTGTTTGCTGTATCCTCAGACAAAGGTAGAGAGAGAATGAAAAGAGGAGCGATAGAGGAGAGAGATAGAGGAGAGAGATAGAAAGAGAGATTTATTTGTTTTTTGTTTACTGC
Source organism: Magallana angulata (assembly GCF_025612915.1). NCBI lineage: Eukaryota > Metazoa > Mollusca > Bivalvia > Ostreida > Ostreidae > Magallana > Magallana angulata. The sequence continues at coordinate 49,533,882 of NC_069111.1, read as the reverse complement.
TCAAACCAACACTTTGGAAAACAGCAATATTTCAATTATTTGAATTCAAACTTGTATTATGGATAACATAACTTTTTCTTCTTTTTTCCTGAAGGGAAGGGTAGAAGAAGAACTCCAGGAATTACAATTCGACCATTTATCAATATTCCGCCCTGGGTGAGTATTCATTCGTTCAAAAAGGCTTTTTTAATTGTTGTTTTATATCATACACAATTATTCATGACAGTTTTGAATATTGATCACGAAAAAGAATAAAATTCATGGGATTGTATATTTCTGCAATGGTCGCAACGCAAAATTTTTGTAGGAAATCGTGTATATATTACAATGAAAATTTTGGCCATGGTATAATTTCGCCCTCATCGACCACGGTCGAAATTTAACCTGTTCAGAAACATTAACAAAAAAATGCTTGTATTTTGTTTTGCTTACCTAACTAATGCCTTAAAAATCATAAAATTCTCCGTATTCATTCCAAACTATACAATATGAAAGTCAGGCAGGTGTTTTGTTGTGGCATCTAATGACTTTCCAGCAAAACGCAACATTTGATTTTATAATATTTTGATAAAGATCTGACCATCAGTTATTTTGTGATGACAGGTTGTTGCTGTGTGATCGCCAGGAGCGACGTGTCGGGGAGAGGATAGCCATGTGTCTCCTCTCGCCTTGTATCTGCTGCTGTGGCAAGTATTCCGCCGTGTCAACGGAAACTCTGGCGGCGGCCATGATAAGACGCGCTTGTCAGCCCAACGGCAAGGTGGAAATCATCGATAATCCCACAATCCATTACATTGCTTCATAGCGACGTGTGGGTGATAGTCGAATCATGAACACAATACGTGCAGAGAGAGAGAGAGAGAGAGAGAGAGAGAGAGAGAGAGAGAGAGAGAGAGAGAGAGAGAGAGAGAGAGAGAGAGAGAGAGAGCTATTAACAAAATTAATCTTAATTGTTTTTGTTATTTTATTTGTAAACCATAATAAATTAAATCCATTGTTTCTTATATTACTTTGTTCAAGTTATCACTCATTAAAAATGCAATATCAATTGAAAGTTCCGAGTTTTATTAGACAAGCATGTATATATATATATTAACCTCGCACATCTTCAGCTTGTTAATTACTAGTACATACATCAATATGCACATTTACTCAGTTACGATAATTATTGCAGAAATCCGGGGTCTTGCAGAGAGTAGAATCTGTAAGGTTGAAGATGGACGCTGGTTTATGGGGAGTTTCCGTTTCTCTAGTAGGGGCACGTTTGATTCTGCGAGTATGTCTTATTTTTTCAGCTTGCTGTTCAACCTTGTTGAGGTATGATTTTTTACCGCTGCTCATCATGCCAGCTTTCTTCATCAGAACTGCCTCTGTTCTTTCTCTGCTGTGTTCTTGCATTGCGTTCTGTGTCTGAAGCATTTTCTCCTTCTGCCGAAGACGAGCATCGATTATCTTCAAAACAACATGCCTTCCTTGATCACGAAGTCTGGCCCAGTCCTTCGGTTCCCACAAGTCTTTAGATCTTTCCACAGGCGTCTCTTTTCTATGCCACAGTTTCTTTCTGTTGACTGGGTCTTGAATCGCAGAACACAGTTCATCAAAAAACGTCTGCGGAAGATTTCCACTGAAGAGAAGTTTGACAAGAAACGGAGTTCCATATGACCACAAGTTGGAGAAATTACCCGGGACTTTTCTTCTCTGGTTGTTTTGAACTTGAAGATGAGATATCGGAGGGAAGCGATTTTGGAAGGCCCTTGAATTGGCTTGGGTCCCATTGGAGAATTCTTCGGTGACTCCGTTCATGTTATATTCACCAATCCCATTTAATGGTATTTTAAAACCAGGAATGATCAAAGACGGCAAGGGTTGACATGAAGCCATTCTGAAATTGTTGGAGCTAACTAACAAGCGTAACAATACTATCGACGCCTTCGTATTATGACGTCATCAACAGCGTCACAATGCATCGTAGGTCTGTCCATTTCATTTAACGTAGCTCGCGGGTTTGCTGACGTCACAAAAGGATTCGACGTGAAGAGTTGACTGTCATAGCAAACTCATACATTTTTTTTGACAAATGATCTTCAGAAACATAAAAGGAAATATTTCAAAAAGTTAAATGCAGTTTATACAAACATTTATAATTATCAAGTGCTAAAAATTTAAATACGTGACATATATCGTCACATTTTGTTCTATAAGGTATCACTGTGCGTTGGAACTCTTCCATATCATGCTCAGAAAAGTAAATAAATTGAACCGTATGCATTAACTTAATTCGCTTCTTTTACAATTATAACTTCTGTATTTTTAACTACCGACTTACTATTTAAACTCTTTTGCCTTAAGCTAATTAATTTATATGATTACAAACTTATGTCAATAGTTGTATGGAAATTAATTTTGTATTGATTGACCAAGAGTTTCATGAAAAAAAATAGTCATTTTTCTTCTCTCCACAACCTTTCATTAATTGCATTTGTGCATTCGATAACATTCATAATGATGTTTAATTAGTATTTACATGTTCTAATACGTGTTAATCAGCTAGTCTTGTCAATCAATGCATTTTCATTTTCTTTTTCTCAGACGTTGATGATGACGTCGGTCTAACGTCATAATGAAATTGTTAAATCTATTATAAAGTTGTTTCGCAAAAAATTGGGCGAGAACACATTTACGTCTAACCGAAAGTCCAGCATTTTGTGCTGACGACGGTGCCTCCCATTATTGACTTCAATTAGAACCATTTTAACAGGAGCTTGGACCTCGGATAGTTGTGTCAAACAGCAATGTGACGTAAGTCTGTGTATTTCTTTGCTGGCTATGGCCCTTAGCTTTTGAGCTCACGCAATCTGTGTATATTTCACTTGAAACCAGCCTCCATTTTAACTTGTTTTGATTCAAGAAAAAGATAGTTATTACATTCTACCGAAAGTCCAAGGTCTTGTTAAAATGGTTCTAATACTAGTATTTGATATCTCTGTATTTTAAAAGATATTTTGACGTTTTCTTTCTTCCATAACACAGATGTATAGACGCACAATGAGATTGATACAAGGTGTACATGTATATTTTAACAATAAAATGCTTTCTTTGGTGATTCATTCGGGATATGAAGGTAGCGACATTGCAGAAAAAATACATAACCCGCGTTAGGTTTGGACCAATCGATAAACAGGGCGTGTCGACATCTGTCCTGTAATTTTCTTGTCAATTTCAGCCGTTGTAGATTTCGACCGATCGATAAATGGGGCGTGTAAATTTCAGTCTGGCTGTTTCTATAGAGCTATGAATTAACTATAAGTTTCCGTAAGAAATAGAGGAAATTATACTTGTGAGATGTAAATATTTTACGGTAACGTGTATTTTCCTTTTCTGCAAGCGTTTGACATCCTCTCGAATTCAAATAATTATTATCTACATGTATATCAATATGGATGGTTTCGATGTATTTTCTTACGGTTATCGTTGAATAATAATTTGTCAAAATTTTGGTTCAGTGAACAAAATATACAAGAAATAGGTAATTTACGGTTTTATACTGTATACCAAAGAGTAGAAAAAAAAAAGGGTCTAAATTCTCTGATATACAATTACATGGCATCGCCTATTAAAAACATAAATGTACATTTAAATGGTAAATACCAAGCCATCTTTTAATGTAAAAAAAATCAACGAAGTACGTGTGTGTGTGTGTGTGTGTGTGAATGGCCAAAGTTCAAAAGCGCTGAAATTTCCTTAAAAAAAAAAAGAAAGAATGAAACTGAATTTTCCATGCAATATGCACGTCTACATATGTATTTGTCATAAATTCATACACAGTTTTACAAAATTCCGTGCAGAGGTTATACAGGCGTTGCACTTACAAATAAACAGGACTGATGGCCTGGCTGACAGACTGACTAATGAACGAACTATACATTTCAACTTGTAGCTTGGGGTATAAATATCTAAATCTGAGTTTCCATTTTGGCTACTCGGTACCCTTTTTCAATATTGCACCATTTAATGATCTTACATCCTTCATAAATATGGTAGGAAGCTTACAGAGTAACATGATCATCTCAAAGTGAACAAAAACAAGAAACAGATCACATACCATTTATTATTTGCAGATATAATATTAAAATAAATCAAAAAAACTATGCATAAAGTATCTTTCATAAATCATATATACACTTAACAACAGCCAGTGACTTGTCTACTGGTCAGTGACTACAGGTAGTCTACTGGTCAGCGACTAGTCTACTGGTCGGCATCTTTACTGCTGGGGACTTCCTGTGACTGTTCTGAGGCAGTGGTCACTGTCTCTGAGGTGGACACAGAACTTGCACTAGAAGCTTGAATTGTTTGACTAACATTAACACTAGTATTGGTATCTTGCAGTTTCACATTTGACTGTTCCACTACTGGTGCACTCGCAGATTCCGTAGCTGGGGGAGGGGCTACAGAGTCTGTGGGTGGGTTTTGGGAAACGGACTGAACAGTACTTGTAGAAACATTAGGCCTCGAGTTAATTGTTGTATGAGCTACAGAAGTTTCCACTCTTGTTGAATTATCTACTGACACAGCACTGAAAGTTGTAACTGGAGAGTAAGTGACATTTGGCGAGGCAGGAGGGGTGGAGCTCGGATAGCCAGTTATTGGTGGGGTGGGGCCTTGCCTGGGGGCTGCATATCCTGACCCAGGCTGGGAAGGTGGTCTCGAGGGAGGCCTAGATACTCCAGGAGAACCTTGTCGGGGTGAGTAACGCCCAGGGGATGGACCCCCCGTGTAGGAGGGACTAGCCTGTCTGGGTGAGTATCTTCCAGGGGAGGGGGTGGTAGACTGCCTTGGTGACTGGTTCTGTGATACAGGCATTAATGTTGGAGGGGCACCACCATAGTGTGCCTGTCGTGGTGACATCCTGCCCTGAAAATGGCCATAAGCACCCATATAAGCTGGAGGAACCATGCCCCTGGGAGACATTCTTTCCTGGGTGTTGGGAGGAGGAAGGGGGTGACCAGGGAGGGAGGTCATTGGGTAGGAGTGGGGAGGTAAATGCTGCACATTTGTGCTGACAGTTTCTGGTTCCTGCACAGTGTTCACATTGCTGTTCACTGAAGACACAGGCTGTGCCTCTGCGCTCCCACTGTTCGGTGGTCTCTTTTGAGTATGCCCTTGATCAGACTGAACACTTCCTTCTACTGACTTTGCAGCTGTCTGAGGCGTTGACTCCGATTCTTGGATCCGAGCTGCCTCCATCTGCTGACTTTGGGACACTTGGACCGGGGGTACAGAACAGGCAATAGCTGCACTCTGAGGAATGCTCTGATGAATCATCACATTCATTGGCAGAATGTGCTCCTCCTGCTGATCGTCAGGGTCATTGCTCTCACTCTGATATGCTGGCTGAGAGACAGCAGTGGTGTAGGTGGGCTGAGTGCTGGGGCCGGGCACACTTACAGTGGTCACCCTCTGAGCACCCTCACCCTCCTCTGGTTTCCTGCCCTCAGGTTTCTGCTCTGTGGCAGGGGGTCCCTGGGTGTCCCCAGCCTTTGCCTTCCCTGGGGACCTGTCCACAGCTTCGTGTTGAGATCGGGCTGCCAGTCCCGCTGAATTGTTTAGAATTTCCATGATGCGTTTCTCGGTTTCAGACTGAGGAGTAAACTGGACGGGTGGCCTTGGCTCGGCAGTACCTACCGTTGTAGCAGCTGGACCTGAATAAAATCAGAAACAGAGTCAGCACAAATAAACCAAGCTTTTCAAGAGCATTTCTATAACTGAGTATTTTCATATGAAAACGAATGATACCATCTTACATCAACAAAATTTTAAGGTAAAAAAAAATTATCAATTTTTTTAAAACTTCGATTTTGATATCTACTTATTGCAACATACTTCAATTAAATGTTTACAGACAAAACAGGTAAATCTATACAGACATTCCCATTGATCTACTTCACATGTACTTCTACAGATGTTTGGACTGACAAAGGCAGAACCAGACATGCTCTTAAAAGATTCACAACAGAAATGCTTGACCATCATTCCACAACAACTATACTACATTGTATATGTCTCATTTTTCACCTATTCAAAATGGCACATAGAGAGCAGACTTAACCTCTGATCTGGGCTGCCAATCCCTTCGTAATATTTGACTACCCCATTTCTTGTACAATTCATGAATTCATACTCAGCCCATAGTTGTATTTTATATAAATACAAAAAAACTTATGCATCAAAAATTCATAAAATTGATATCTGTGAGATGTAAACTTTAGGTTTAAATTTTTGCTGTTTAGAAAGAGTGTGTAAAATTAAAGAGCATTCACTTGGAGGAAAACAGCTGAAACATTAATTAAATTGATCCTATGCAGATTTAATTGCATTATCTTTGCATTAGTCATAGGTTCCAATCAGCACATACATGTAGCATCAGCTTTAGGATGGCACAACCTTCCTTCTGAAAATACGGGCCTCTTATAGTTAAACACCAAATATCTTAACATGCAATTTTCTCAAGGATTCTGCAAAATGTTACTTTTTGAGTTTTCTGTTTCCATGCCACACATCAATTAATAGAACATAACAAAAACAAAATTAGTTGGACACAGAGAAAGTCCGATAAAGTCAGATTGAAACTCAAATTAAACACTTCATTTAGAACCTTGAATCTCTTATTTGCCATCTAATTTTATTATCCTATTGACCAAGCATCAAACAATTATTTTCAGTAACAAAACACCTAACAAACTACCAGTTCTAACTTCAAGTGGAGAAATAAAAATATCTCTTTGTATATAAAGCTTCCATATAACATCTTGAAAAGACTTCTTCTGATATTCACTTTTCAACTGACAAAGAAACACAATTGAAAGGGACAGCCGCAGTTGACCTGTTGACCTGGACATCAAATGGGAATTATCCTGAACACAGGGGAAGTAAATATTAAAATATGAGAGATGTCTGCACTTTTGTTGGCTAATATGGCTGACTGACAATTGATAAGTGAATAGTGATTGCTATATACCCAGCAGTATAAAGCAATTGAAGCTAGTTGACTTGAGTTTTTAGCCACTACATATGACTATAACAAAATCTCCATCAATATTCCAGATTTGAACAACAGAATTAAACAATGGAAGTCTGTTTCTATCTATAATGAAACACGTTAGTACATAAATCCAGGCCCTGTATTTTTCAGGCCTCTTATCTGCATCTAAATAAAATGTCTTGTCTTTCATGGCAACACTAGTATCAGCAATTTACTAAAAACAGAAAAAAACATTAAACAAAATGTCCAACAATGATATAAAATAAGAGAAAAAAAAATCCAAACCACACATCTAAAAGATGAACCAGAAACTAAAGCTCTCAGAATGAGAAAGGGGAACAGTGCACAATGCAGGCTAACGCAGGAATGCCAAATAATACACCTGAATTCAAAATGTAAACCCAATCATTTTTATATTAATAGCATGCAAGTCAATCTTGTTGATACATTTCAACAAAATCCAGATTTTCATTAATACTACATACACATTACATAGCACTTGTTAAAAAACAACGTAAAAAAATAATAATCAAAGGGATAGAATCTCATCTTCCTGTGAAAAAGCCAAGAAACGTTAGAGCTACGATACACAGCACAACACAGATACACCCAGCGGCACACTTTTTTGATCCTTCTTTTGCTTCTTTATGTGGGACAGAAGGTTAAGCAATGATATATGAAGGAAACAGGTCAAGACTACAGTCTCGGGACAGAATGTGCCTCTACTTGTAAAATTCTTAATCTGCTTGTGTAATATAGAACAGATGTTATATTAGTAAACACAGAGAAAGGTACAACAAGATTAAGATATTCAGAGCATATGAAGAGTTAATTACGTCCATTGATAAAATGAAGTATCTACATATGTGAGGAAGCTAGAGTATATGCAGGGACACACACAAATAGGCAATACCCTTTCTGAATAATGTATTTATAATGCAGTTTTATCTGTAATTAACTGTAACAAACATTATTGCTGTATATGCTATAGCAAGACAGTCAAAATACTAAATATTGCATCCTTTAAATAATTACAAGTCTAAAATAGCATTTGAATAAATTGAAAAAAAAAGATAAATAAATCTTGAAAACCATGCTAAAGGCCATGTTGGTAAAAATTTAGATTAGAATAAAAAAATACTTAAACCTTGTAAAGATCAAAATGCTAATTAGACCATTCTGAAATGTTTTACAAGTTCATTGCTATTATGATTCAAGTATCATTAAAATACTATTAGATTATTTATCCCTCAAACATCAAACAGCATTTCTTTCACAAAATTAACTAAGAGCAAGACTGATAAGTGCACTTTTTACATAGGTAAGAATGTAAAATATAGCAAGGTGCAGGGAATGGGATAAGAAAACAGAAAAAAACCTCTATATACAAAAGCATAAAAGAATACAGTCAAAAAAGTGTGCCAATCAATGTACTGAGAATGCTTTACTTTCTGCAGCTTTCTTCTTCTTTTTACGTTTCTTTGACTTTTTCTCGCCCGATTCCACGTTCGTACTCATGTCAGACGCAGGTGTCGAAAAACCTGGAACATCCAGATTGGTTCTCTTTAGTATTAATCTTCAATTTCATTAATTAGCAGACAGAAAAAAAAAGTTTGCATCAAAACAAATGCAAGCAACCATTGAAATGAAAAACCTGTTTCACTAATACAAATGTCACAGCAATGACCAAAACGGAAAACCCAGAGTCCATAATAAAATCTTAACCCGAGTTTATTAACGTAACTAATTAATTACAAAATTGTTAATGTTAACTTAAATTAAAAATATGGGATAACCAGTATCGCTTTAGATGACAACCCATCCTCACACAAATATTCCATATAAATATGCCTCGTTACATTTACATATAGTTACATTTACTGAAAACCGAGGAGAACTCACTCAAAAAATAACAAAAACTTTGTTGACATCAATTCTTGAACTATTCTGTTCCTCTGTTCTGTCATATATATACCAAATGTAACAGAAATAACAAACAGATCAATGCATGAACTTAGCCCTTATAACATCAACTGTACCTGTCCATGAATACAGTCATTTCAGTCTTTGAATTACCAACTTATTTGATCAGAGAACAACCAATTACTCTTACGAAAAACCTTCACAACTATCATTTAAACTATCATTGCAATGGAAATGAAATCATTATACAAAATAAATGCAGCATCAATAGCATTTTCTGGGTTCATATGTGTTTTGCACCTTATCTGGAATACAATTTTTCTTTGCCTATAATCATAAATTTTTGAAGATATGAGTGGAGAATTAAAGATTTGACCTTTTAGAAAAAAAAGTTATTCAAATTTTAAGGTGAACACAATATGAACTTCAAATATTCATAAAATTTCTGAAAAAAAAAATGAACTTTGCTCTTTAAAGTTACATTGGTAATAATAACAATATGGAACTAACGTAAATAAAACAATTGTAAAATAGATATCAAAATACAGCAACAATACACAAAATGTGAAATATCAATTCCCCAATACTTACTTTTTGATGCCTAAACAATACAATGAAATGTGAAACAGTCAGTAAAAAGCATATAATAAACACTATTCCAAAGACAGCTTATAGTTGCCTTTTGTTGTACAGGGACTGATACTTGCCTGGTTGGTAGGGCATTTGTGGGTGTGGTCCAACAGGTGCCCCCTCCACTTGTCCTTGGTTCATGGGAGTGTACATCCTTGGGGGGAACTGGTGTCTGGGGGTAGAGTCCTGGGGGCCAGGCATCCTAGCCGCTGATGGATCAAAAGGCATGTGTTGCCCAGGACCTGGTGAGAACAAGTTCATGTACATGAAACAGGTATGCCTGCTTTGTTAACTATCAACTTATTAAGGGGGCTGGGGGGTGGCTGCCATTTTAGACAATATTGACCTCCTTTTAAAGAAGAGCTCCATATAAAGATAATGGAAAATGATCAAATTTTATATTAAAATATATGAAATTTTTTTTTACTAAAGAGTAGTTGACAACTTCAGAAATTACAAATAAAAGTTTCAGCTAAATCTAATGGTTTTTATATCATATTATAATTTGACCCCCTTGCCTCCTTAAAAGGGAAATGTTACTTGATATAGATCTCTGTTCAAGTTAATTTGGTTTTTTTTTTTTTTACCATTTAATCCACTCTTACCATCTTCGTTTATGAAATTGAAAATGAAGAATCTATTCTGACTTAACTCGACTAATTGGAACAATAATTTTAATATGAATTGAGGTATACACATCTCCACTAATAGTACTGGTGCTTTGGGATTACAGGCAACCCTTTACCAAGTATGAGCTTCTTATGTTTTTTGGGGTTTTTTTTGGGGGGGGGGGGAGGGGGGGGCAAAAAGTGCAGCAAGTTGTATCATGGACGTATACTGATAGATACATGTATAATGTTAAGGTTTTGTACCTGGAAACCGCTGCATGGGTTCCGCTGGGCCTGGCATCCTAGGGGCCGGGAACCTCCCTGTCTGATCATAGGGCATGGTTCTGGGGTCAAAGTACGGTGGCATCTGTCTGATCATCTCTGGTTTTTCTACTAATGACCAGACGTATAAACTTTGTGTCATGAAACATAGGACTTTTGTATCAAAATTAAGATAATCAAGTTTACTGAGTGTTTCTGCTTTGGGCACTGCAGAAATTAGATTTTAATAATTTCTTGTACTTTTATGTCTTGTTTTCATAACATTTTCATTCTAGAGCTAAGCTTTAAAGTAAGTATATTTTCAAGCTTTCATACAATAATGAATCTTATAAATATGATTTCATGTTAATAGTCTTGGGATTTAATGTAGAATAATTTTAAATCTGCATTTATCAGATCCCAGTTCCAAACACTGCATGTCTGCAAAGGTTTAGCAGAAAGAAGAATTATTACAACCAATTGCTTAATGAATAAGGAGACGCATACCAGGTTCAGGCCCAGGCTTTGGCAGACAGCCAACTCTTTCTCTTTGCTCTCTTTCCTGGTATTCCTCACTGAATGGGTTGTTATCCTGAAACAAGGTTAGAACATTCAATTTACTTTTTCCAGTCCCCTAGTTGATAGAAATCATTTCCAATATCTCTTTGCAAAGATCCAATGATTAATCATGACTGTGATAGAGACATGGAAAATGATGTCCAAATTAAAGATCACTATAACTTCCCAACTTGATTTTTAAGGTATGAGCAGACTTAAAAATGACATGTATTGTAATTTTCTATCATCACATCCCCCCTCCCCCAAAAAACCCCATAATTTTCCAGCATCCTCAATTTTGATTGGCCCATGTGTGATGAACCCTGCCTGTCTTAAACAAAGTGAATGGGTTTTTTCTCTTTTACAAAATGAGATTCACATTGAGCTAATAATGAATTTATCACCAACCAGGTGTACAATCACAGCCCAGTACATAGGCTGTTAGTTAACAAATGGCAATGAAAGAGAAATAAAACTGCCAAAATATATATAAATGCCATATATACATGTATATACAAAAAAGAAGGGTACATTGATGCAACACTTACAACTATAACATGATATATCAGAACAAAATTTGTGATCTAATGGAAGTTTTTCTTACTCAGACTAAATGAACATCACCGAGTACTCGAACTAACTAAACTTTGGACAGTGCAATAAAATGACATCTTTTTTTTTCACAGCTTCCTTTCTTATGATGAGCTTTTTAAACACATATATATTAATAACTTGCTTTATATGTCCAACTAGCTGGATGTTAATCTTTCTAGAAGTTTGGACTTTTTTCCAAGCTAAGACTAATTATACAAAATGTATTTATAATTCTTATGATTAAAAGAAAATATGCCAAAGACTGAAGATTTTAGTAAACACACAATAATTTAGTTTGAGATATTGCAGTTTACGAGTGTTAGAGAAAGCAAACTTACTCTGTGCATTGGATTGAGCGGTAAACAAAAAAGCAAATCTCTCCTCTCTGTCTCTCTCTCTTGATATTAATCAAAATTAGCCCAGATATTCACCGAGTAAAGGGATACAAGGCAAGATAATTTTTTTTAGCCCCCATTAATACTTACTTGAATAAAACAAACAATCAACATACAATGTAACTTAATCTTGTGTTTTATGTACATGCTTTTTGTACCAAATGATAGCCACTAGCAATGAAATTCAACAACTTTCATTGAATTCTCCTTACCAAAGCAAGTCTTCACAACACATAGATACACTTTGTCTAGTCATACCGTCCTATAACTATGAATTGTCATGCCTGTTAATTTTTAACATTTGAGGCAGGTGTGATGTTAATCAAACTATTGTTACCCAGGATTAGAATACTGCAATAAAACATATCCCCTCGCTCATTTCCATTTTATTAGAGATGTTAAATTGCAGTAGCCAAGAAGTGCACATTTCCAAAAATGGTACACAACTAAACCTTAGTTGAACTTACGTCTTTAACTGATAACTGATTAAATGTAGGCATTCTGTTCTGGCCATCAGACATTAAGCATTGTGTTTAAATAAAATATTACTCAAGTTCAGTTAGGTTATCATTTACTTACAACACAAAAAGCATTAATTAATGAAGTACTGCATTTTCATTTGAAAGAACTATGCAAAAGAAAACAATCTCTTAATATCTTAGGTCATGGCAGAAGCTGCCTGAAATGGCCGTAAATATGTAGTACATAAAACACGAACGAGAGAAAAAAAATTACGGGGACAACAGGATTGACTCCATAGCGACCCCAAATGTTACGAGAACAACATGACATAAAAACAACAAAGAAACGGAGACAAGTCAGGGCTACCCTAGTAACAGTGTAGTGGGCGGGTTATTTGGATCTGTCTGGATTCAGCAGATTGTTAGCTGAAGCGTTTTGTTTTGTGTGTCATGCTAAGGCCTGATACAGAGAAAATGTGACTATCTCACCTGTAGTATGGCTTTGGGCCCTGCCACTTTAGTCTTGTTATCCTGAATTGTAGGGACATGAATTATCTACTATTTGGATCATAAGTAGTATTGGTTAGACCATTAAAAAAATGCTACATATACCACATCCATCCTCAGTGGTTAATACAAAGCTGCCACATTCAGTGATTTTATGATTTTCTCACTTGGTAAATGCATGAAAACATTTTGCAGTCATTCCTCAAAGCAGCTTGCTTTCACAGCATCAAAAACATGTTAAAAGGTTAAGAACTACAGAATGATCTCTTTACAATTTTCACTTTGACTGCCATCACGAATGGTGCAATATTAAGTGATACAAATTAATGCTTAGCAAAACAAACATATTTTTTTTATATCATTCTTGGTAAATCACTTCATTTTTTTTTTCAGGGAAAAATTCTGTCAAAATGATATTTCTGATGACATATCCAAATCAGTAAAATCTGCATGGCTTACATTTATCTAAACTTCAACTCTTGTTTTGAGACTTTTTTCCCTGACAGAATTTCTCCATGAATGTTAAGAACCACATAACCTGGGTCATATCTATAACCAGTCACTTACTTCTACCACTGTGTGTTTGGGACGCGGCCCACCCACTGCCCCGGGGATCTGCTGGTTCTGCCTTAACCTGTCCTGCATGTACTCATCATAAGCTTGTCTGGCCGAGGCAGTCAGTCTCGCCGAGCCCTGCTGACCGGGGATTCGGGGTTGTAACCCCCCGGGCGGAACATTCATAATGGCAGGGCCTGTTACTGGGGGCATCTGGCTGAAGGCCCAATCCTGTCCATAGCGCTCCTAAAAGTAGGCCTAATTTATCAGACTCGACTTTACATTAATTTACCGGTATAGGAAGTGGAATAGCTCAATCTTATCATTAAGCTGTCATAACACCTTTTTCTAAATCATTTGCAGCTAACAAATATATCTAATACACATTTAGCTTCAGGTGCTCTCTGAGTAATTGTAAAAACATCTATGCTCAATCCAATTGTTATGCTTTCTTAACACCCTCCTCCAATCAGTCACTGCTTACACATACATCTAATATATACCTGTACCTGAGATACTAACAGAGTGACAGTAAATTTCCCAGTCTGTCTTACCCGTTTCTTGGTGCGGTAGTCCTGGGTCTGCATCTGGTGCTGCTTGACCTGTTTGCGGTAGCTTTCCAGCTGTTTCTGGAGACCAGCCTGCTCCTGTGTCACTCTCTCCAGCTCTGTCGCATCGTTTGCTGATGGCTCTCTACCCGTTTTCTTTGCCTGACATAATTCAAGAAGCAATTTCAGTGAAGCTAACAACAACAAATATATGAGCAAGTTTCACTCTTACAAAAATTAGTAAATTGATCCAGTCATATGTACATGTATATCGTTTCATTTAAAAATAATAATTTTTATGATAACAATAGAACATGTTTTGTGCCACGTACAACACATGTACAATACTATGTGCAGAGAATTTCATACATAAATATTACCTACATCTTAATGTTTATACCTTCCACTTTTATTCATAGGAAAAGAAAGCCGACTCTCACCTGCCTATTCCTTGCATTGATGGCTTTCTTGGTGCGCTTGCACTTGCCGATCTGTTGTTCCAGGGTCTTGACCTGCATCTCCAGATAGTTGCCATGCTTCATCAGCCAGTCCTCATACTGCTGCTGTTGTCTCTCCAGCTCAGGAGTTAACTCCCCTGATATCAAATGGGATTGTCAAAAAGGATTTTCAGAGTCATCAAAACAGTTTAGTGCATAACACAGCATACCTCATTTACACATGTGTAAAATGATGCTCAAAATATAAATAACTGATGTAGGATACCTAGTCCAGCTGAAGGACTGAAATGAATACTGACCTGTCATAGGGGGCTGGGGAGGAGGGGGTGGGGGAGTGGGTATCCCCATGGGGCCAACAACCCCCGGTGGCTGACCAACATAAGGTCCAGGCATCCTTGGAGGCATCTGCTGTCCCGGCATCCTCACAAACTGAGGCTGTCCTGGGGGAATCTCCGGCTGTCCATACGGTCGCTGGACATTCCAGTTAGGATCCACAGGGTGCCTAGGACAATTGTTATACACCAATACAATCTCATGCATATTTAGAAGCATAGTAATAAGAATTAAATTCAATGTCTGATAAAATACACACCTCATCCCCTCCATGCGAGGTCTATACTGGCCCATGGGCATCCCTGGTCTCGGTGGCTGTCCCATCATTGCCTCGGGGGGTGGGCGCTGCATCATGCCCATGGCTTGTTGCTGGGCTTGTCTCTGTTGCTCCTGTTTCTCCTATAAGTAAGCAAACACAAGTAGTTTGGACTTGTTAGTAAATACAAATTAGACCAAGTGTTGTTCTTCCAATAGTCATTTAACTACTACATTTATGAACATTAATTTTTGAGTGAATTAACTTTTTTTTCAATGTCCTATACAAAACATACTTGTGTCAGCTTAATCTTCCTGCTACCATCTTCATACTAAAATATGATAATGCTTTCTCAAAGTAGTACTTGACAAGATGACAATTATGATTATGTATATGGTGCA
Source organism: Magallana angulata (assembly GCF_025612915.1). Classification (NCBI taxonomy): domain Eukaryota; kingdom Metazoa; phylum Mollusca; class Bivalvia; order Ostreida; family Ostreidae; genus Magallana; species Magallana angulata. The sequence continues at coordinate 49,518,352 of NC_069111.1, read as the reverse complement.
GAATGATACAGAATGTTTAATGTGCAGTTAGTGGCAGTGATATAATAGTAAGTAAACCATGGATTTCCTTACCTGTTCTAACAGATCTTGTATCAACAGAGGTTGGTCCTGTAGAAGCTGGGGCCGACCCCCTCCCTGAGCCCCGGGGGCAGAGGATGGAACTGAGGAGGTGGGGATTCCCATTGGAGGCCTTATTCCTGGCATCCTTTGACCGGGCATTCCATATGGTGGCATAGTAGCGGTGCTCTGGCTGGAGGGGGGATGACCCTGCATGTCTCCCGGCGTGTGGGAGGACTGAGAGGTAGCCATGTGTGGAACAGCAGACGGATCCATCGAGTGCATCTGTGAGGTGGCCGTCTCCATGCTGTGGCCCATCGGATGGGCAGATGCTCCTGAGAAAGGTGGTCGACTTCCATTCATAGAGGCAGGTACAGGATTCCTCATTCCATGCTGTGCCATACCAGACTGTCCTCCGTATAGTATACTTGTTGGTGTAGGAGTCAGTGTTGTAGCTCTAGGGGGTCCTTGCATCATGGGCTGACCGTAGGTTCCCTGCATGTATTGATTTGTAGGAGTGATGGTTCCTCTGGGTGACCTTTGACCTGGGCTTTGAACGGGTACTCCACTTTCCACTGTGGAGTATCCTGGCTGATTAGTGCTGCCGACAGGAAGTGAGAAGGATGGCTGTGGTTTGTTGGCAGCGTATGGTGACTGTGGGGCAGAAGAGACAGTTGGGGAGAAGGGAGACTGGGTCTGCGGGAACGGAGACTGCTGACTGTTCATGGGATTGAAGGGCGACTGAACACTTGGAGTTCTTGGGGATGGTATGTTGCTCCTGGGGGAAGGCATGATCTTGGGTGATGGTAAGCCAGGGGTAGGGGGTCCTTGCCCTGGGGGGTAGGTGGAACCTGGTGAGGGTTGGGTGGGGATACTCTGCATTTGATGGAGAGGGGAGTGCATTCCTGCTGAGTATGGCCCTCTGGATCCCATTCCTGGGAATCCCTGATCCACCCCTGGCTGTTTTCCTGATGGAGTCAAAGGTCCAGAACCAGGCGTTCTAGGCAGCTGCTCCTTCCCGGGCAGAGAGCTATCAGACTTGACTGAATCCCTCCTCTCCAGGGTAGGAGGCATGTGCTCTGAGCTCTGCTGCTGTAGCAGTGCAGCGATCTGACTGATGCTCTGCTGGTCCTTCTTATCCATTTCACTCATCTGGCCACTGCCCTCGGCACCAATCTTTCTTTCCTCATTCTTCTTCTGACTGAACTCCAAAAACTTGGACTGAAAGTCAGGAATTCCTCCTCCTGATTTGGATGAATCCAGATCTGAGTCCATCTTCTCTTTCGTCATCTTCATGTCTTCTTTGGAGTCTCCCTTATCCATAGAACCACTTTCAACATCATCAAGGTCATCAAATATACTCTTGTTCTCATCCAGATTCAGTTCAGTATCTGTGTCCACAAACTTGATGATGTCAAATGTTCCATCAGAACCTAGGGGGAAAGAAAATGAAAATCTTGAGAACACTTAAAGAACTAAATGCCATACATTTCTTTAAAAATCATATCTTTGTTTTCAAAGGAAAAAATCATCTCATAGATACTAGGATACTATTGATTGGGGAATATTTATGTACTTAGAAGCTCCTCAATGTCAGCTTCATTCATCTGTTTGTCTTCCACCAGTTCTTTCTTCTCTTCCTTGGTCTCCACTGATTTCTCCTCCTCTCTCTGATCATGGTCACTCATCTTCCTCTGCTCCCCCATGGCCCCTGGGTTGATCCTACTCTGTTCCCCAGTCTCTGGGGGGTAGGACTTGTAAGTCTGGGGTTGGCCCGAAATGTTGGGCACCTGCTGCTGATTGGGGGGCACCTGTTGGCCAGGGACAGGGAAGCGGTGCTCCATCATGTTGGGGAACTGAGATCTAGGATCATGGCCAGCTAATGGATTCTGTCAAAATTAAATACAGATTGTAATGATATCCCACTGTCTTGTATATGGGCCAATTTGCCATCTCTTCCTCACAATACTTATTTGACACAGGAATTATTTAATGTCATGTTTCACAAAAATTATAAGGGCACTTCTCAAAATTTATATCAAATAAGGAGAGTGAATCTTTGAATCATTTAGGTTTTTCACTTCATGGCTACAGATTAGGGCTGAATGATAGGTTTACCTGGCCTGGCCTGAGACTTGGGAGCTGTCCTGGGGACATCTGTGGAGAGTGTTTGGGGGAGTACATTTCTGGCATTATAGGGCCGTGGGGGCGGGGCTGCCTCATCTGTCCAGGGTGTACCCCCTCACTGTATGGAGGACGCATACCAAAGTTTTCCATGTCTGAATAAGACAGGAGATATAGATGTACTTTCAAACAATAACTGATTATATAAGAAAATAGATCATTCGTCATGTTACAAACGAAAGATAACAGATCATGTAACAAATAATAGATAACAGTTTTGAAATTTTTTTTAATGAATGTTTTATCATATTTCAGTTTAGACACTTATTAATAAGTTTATTAAATTTACCAATTCATAGTAAAAATGCATTAATTTTTGTTAAACATAAACGGAGTTCTCATTCAACAGAATACGTTAGATATCTGATTCTAAAGTACAAAAATAAAAGTATGAACTCTAATGATCACACAATTCTACAGGGTTGTGTACAAGAAGTTAATCCGTGCAGAAGAGAGAGAACAATTCCTTGGTTAGATTTTCACAATTAAACAATTTTACAGGAAGCAAACAATTTAATGGCAAAACAGAGAATGCATAATAGCAGTGCTTGAACATAGAAGTGCTTTGATTTGTGACACATCCATAAAAAGCTTATGATAATGTGAAATGGGTGGAAGAAATCAGATGTTTTTTTCTTCCTTTTTGTTACAAATAGACTGTCATATATAACAAATTGATTTTCTACATGAGTCTTCATGCACTAAATGACAAAAAATAATTTTCATGGTTTCTAAATCCTAGAAAATGATCATACAGAGAAAACAAAAAATCTGTATTGATGAAAAGACTAAACGTTGTCAATCTATGGTTCATGCACAAATCTTCCAGCAGTAAACCCCTCAGACTACTGATGGAGAACCTACCCGTGGGGTGGGGGATTTGTCTGGGACCTGGCACTCGGGGTGGAGCCGGCGGCCACGCCCCTCTCGACACAGGGAATCGGGTCATCTCCTCAGAAGTAAAAGCTGTAGTAGAGAGCAGTGCAATGAAGACATCAGGGTGGAAAAGCAAACAGCACACATACATCAGTTGGATTAGTGGTTGACATTGATGCCTTACAGTACTTCTATCATTATCTGGTACAGTGGGATACTTTTTTATGATCGCTAGATTAAGAATGCCTATATTAGATGGTTTGATGTACAAAATGTTATTACAGTGAATAAGTTCTAAATACATGTACTGTGGTTATCATTATTCCTGGGCATCAATTTTTGTGGATTGAATGAAAATCAGTTTCAATGATACATATATCCATGGAAAATTATCTTATCAATACTATTTGTTACTAGAATTAGAAATTGCACTTCAATGAAATTAAATTTAACGGATCAACTCAACAACCAAATCCATGAAATTGGTATTCAATGAATATTGATGAAACCAAAGTACACAAAGACTTTTACAAATTTTGTCATTTGAAACATGGTGATTTAAATGTCTTGTGACTTTATCCACCAGTATTTATATATTTCAAACATTGTTTTAACATTGAACATATAAGTTTATTATTCTGTGAAGCTTTTCCAAAAGGTGATAGGATTCTTAAAACATTTGCCCATTTTCCAAATCAATTTATTTTTTCATGTTTAAAAATTAGAAATCTCTTCTAAGTTAACTGAAAATCCCTGAATTCATGTATCACTTAGTTGTGTAGGTAACAGTTTTATCCCTCCAACGGTACAACAATAAACAAAGAACATGTGACATTACCAGCAAACAATACTGAATAGCCAGGTTATACAAGACGTCAACATTTCAATGCCCAAAATATTACTACATGTACTAGTACATGAACCAGTAGCTTAATAATTCAATGGAATACAAAATGAAAAAAAGTTCAAATGAATATTGTTTTTATGCAAATATTCAAATTATTTGTATTGTGTTATTATGTACTTAAAATTATGTGTGGGTAAACTAAATTAACAACCCTATTTTCATTAATGTGTCCTTTTTCTGACCCGATAGTCATGGCATGAACAAATTCCAGACTTCTTTATACTTGGTTGCTTCCATATCTATTTCACAAATAACAACCTCCATATTCCATAAAGAAGTCAGACAGAGCAATATACAGAGATGCCAGACAAATGTTGATCAGATCTGTGCAGCAATGAACTACCCTTACCCTTTTCAGTAAATAGTTAGTTTGAAAGCTTTAAATACTTGTTTTTTATTAATTAGTGAACATACATTGCAACAAGCCAGCCCCCTTCACCATATCTTTACATGTAATGCGGTCCATTATTTATTTCAATCACGATCAGTAATCATGAATTACTCCCAGTATTTTGGGCTATATTGTATGTTCTTAACATGTATAGTCAAGATGTGGAGGTAGTTACCCATTATTTCCCCTTGACTGCTGTTATTAAATTCTCTCAAACACATTCTTTATAAATTCTACCTGTTAGTAATTATCAATAAATCTAAGAATGGGTAAGTCCCTCCTGCTAATGAAAATGAGGCACAACAAGTATTTCAGCAAAGTTTTAAAATGTTATTGATGTAAATTGAATGGTGCAATGACATATACTACATGAACAAAGTGCGTAGAGTGTTGGGAGTGTGGTTTTACCTTGTGGATGATTCTCCCAGGGGGGCTGTGGTGGTTCGGACCCCTTCCCCTGCCTCATCCGGGACTCGGCCTGCTTGTGGAGGATGTTCCTGACCTGTTGACTGGTCTCTCCGGAGGAATTCTTGTCCTGCAATCCCTGTTTGTCAATCAAATGGAGTGAGATTTTGGCTAGTTTAACAGTCTCAACTGACAGTTTTTTCAAAACATCCAACAAGTGTTGACGTATATATGGGAATTCTTTTTTGAGAGAGAGAGAGAGAGAAAGAGAGAGATTGATTTTGCAAACAGCACTCTACACTCCATCAAGAAATTCAAACCAATGTATGTGTGTACATCATGCCACAGACAATTCTAAGAGACAAATATGGTGTCTTTAACTGCTTTAAAACTCCGGTAAAAAGAGAGAAACTTTTCTACTTTTCAAATATCTTTAAAAAAAATCTGAAGTTTAAGTTTTACAATAACTTTCAATTTATATTGATAAATGAAGTAGTTGTTTTTAAGAAATTATGTAAAGTACTTTGGACTTAACTATTATTTAAGACTTTTACAATATGGCAGATTTTTGCAATAAATTTAAATAAAAATTGAAAAGTTATAATATATAAAGGATGTAGAAGGAGAACAAACTAATCAACACATAACCACAAAGGAGAAAATGAAAAACAAAAAAGAATGCTTCTTTGTTCCAGGTATGATTTTTTCAAAAATTATTTTCTTCAGAAAAAAATAACAAAGGCATAGATATGTCACTTCTTGTAGGCAGAAAGTAGGTGTTTGTGTAAATTGCCCATTTTGAGGATGAATTTACTGATTCAGAAGTTCAGTGCGCTGTGATGCCCTTGCATTCCTTATTTTTTTTTTTCTTTTCAAGTCCTTCAAAAAGAAGATGAGGGAATAACCTAGCGCAAATGCCCATTGGTTTAATAGAAATATCTTTTCAAATTCAATGTTTTCCATTTAAATCTATTTAATAATTTTATAAAACAAGTTTGCAAAAGCACAATTTTTAACCCTTTTCAGTTTTAAATATTTTAACAAAATAAGAAAAAAAATTGTGCCAATGTTCTGGTGGTATCGAACCCACAACCTAAATACCTAGTTCCGTAAGGTTACTTAAGGTGTGGTGCGGTAACCACTGAGCCATTTCAGTCCCAACAAATTGTGTTTTTTTAATGCTAAATGGAATTTTGGCCACAAATATGCGGGCTTGTATCATTTTTCTAAAACGTTCAATTACTAGGATACAAAATCATATTTAAAATGTATAGTAGGTCATTACTCCACATTTTTGCTGATTGAAATCAGTTCATTTTCCATAAGACCTTTTTTTAGCCTATGACAAAATATGGAGCACAGATTAACAATATAAAATAAAAGACACATAAGTTTTAAAAAAATGACACAATATGGAGTTTTGATACACCAGTTTAAATCAACATATTTCAAGACCTGAACATATTAAAGGGTTAAAAAAAAATTCTTAAAAGAATTTACAGCTTGTATATATTTTTATTTTGCAGTATTTTTTTCATCCTAAATTAAGCATTTTACTAGCCTTACTCCCCAATCTTCTTTACCTTTCCCTAAAAAAATCTAAATCAATCTGAAATGTTAGGTTATGTTAAAGATGTAAGTAATTACCAGTATTCAAAATACATTTATGTGTCTCATGTTATTTCAATATAGAGTGCAGGTTAGATATTATTCTAAAGTACAAGTGCTAACTATGTTAAAAGAAAAGCACGTGCAAACTACGTCAGTGACAGAACCCAGCAACAGGTGCTACGGTCTCCAGGTGTCTATACACATGTACAGGTGTACTGACAGACACATGAAGAGGGGGGATGGTTTGGTAAGTCTGCATTCAACAGTCATACAAATGTAACCCAGGATTATCAGGTTCAGCATTTAGATAAATATTCCAAACATATGGTAGGATCAAAGATATCGGGAATTTAAGTCCCATTCATGCATGCCGTAATGAAAATTAAACAAAAAAAAACAACAAGGATTTAAGGATCTATCATGCCATTCCAGATTCCAGTTTAAAACCTGATCAGCATGCCATTAAAATTATACATAAAAACTTTTTCGGAGGTAAAAGTTTCAAATCAGTAACTGTGCTATGAAGGGGTTACAGCTGCCATGCATGTCTTCACCCCGTCAAGAACAGAAGACAATCCTGTCATTCTAAGACTTACCAAATAAGGATGTTTAATAGAGGAAAACATTCCAGAGAAAGGGAAAAGTGCATGACGTCTACTGGCAGCAGCATACATCTGCTGTAACTATGGCAACAAAAAAAGGTCAAAGGTCAGCATTAATGTCTACCATCAACTCAAAAGAGAAATAAGCCAGTGAGTAAATTAAAAAAAACGACAACAGAAAAACATCAACTAAAATTATGCTGTTTAAGTTCTACAACATCAAGATTTTGAGATGTGTGTAAACAATCTTGTCTCGCCTGGAGTGTACAAGTACTGTCAATCCTGGTGGATCGAAATATGTTTATTAAATACGGTACCCAACAAAATAGTCTGGATTAATACACATCTCGATAAAACAAAAAATGCCAAAAGCTGGAAAATTTGACATCAATATAAAGAATTGTTCCCTTAAATACTGAAGTGTCAATATAACTTGCGTCAAAATAACTAAGGACCCCTTCTTCTTTGATCAATTTAATCTGCAAGACAAGATTGTTTATTTCATACTTAAGATGTTAAAGACTGTTTCAAGCATGAGCTCTCTATGATTATTAGTTGTATTCCAGCTAGTGTAAGTGCCATGCATTCAATCTTTTTATTAATTGATGGGGATCAAATACACATTATATATTGTAGACATTAGGCATGTAATATATAAATAATACTAAGTAAAGATGCTGTCACCAAATGTCCTTACTCTCTTAGATATTATAATAAATAAATAACTCTGAGGCTAGTTTACTTGAAGTAAAGTTGTCCACACTTCAGCAAGGTTCTATAACTTGTAAATCTAGGAATTATTTGTAATTATCACAGAATTTGGCTTTTGTGTTAGAAAGAGTGCAGTAGTCAGACAGTGGTTCTAACACATGTTGGTACTCTTCAACATAATCATAAACTTTGGCAGTGGTAAAATGGAGAAAATTCTTCCAATATTTCTATCATAGTTCAGCTGAGCTAAAAATCTATAATTCTGTGAAAGAACCTACATGTAATTCTATGGTTAATTTCTATTAATTCATTGATAAAATTTAAAGAATAGACAACATTGTAAGAAATTTTGTGGGCTGAAAACTGGACAACCATTAAAGAAGCATCTGCTTCAATTGCAGTATGACCCAAATATCAGTCATCGTACTGTAACAACTATTTGTTTTGCTCAAAATCTTTGGACATGCCCACAAATATAATATAGAAATATAAATTGGAGTCATGAAAAAAAAATTCTTATCAGGGCTCTCAATGAAATTCGGCTCCAGTTCTAGTACAGCTAGTGTTCCATTAAACACACACATCCCCCTTCCCCACATCATATTTTGATCACATGAGCCTTTGTACGATATGTACAAATACTGAAAACCAACTTTTATTTGTGACTATTTTATTTCATGATTTACAGGTGATAAATGTTTCATGCTATTTCTGGCAACTGATTCTTTGTTTAGATGTTACACAAATACAGGAGACTTAAATTGACTGGTTCACAGTAAGATTTATTCACAAATATGAGACTCCTTTGAAACTGACGCCATTTTTTCTCATGTAAAAAAGTTGGTTTACAGTAAGAAGTTCATCTAACAATCCTAGATGGTAGGCAAGTGGTGTGGAAAGGAAGAGTAAGGACTAACTTAAATAGTCAACTATCAATGCATGTTAAGTACTGTTTAACAAAGTGATGAAAAGTTTTTATTGCAAACATCATTCATGACGAGCTCAAAGTTACATGTTTTACTTCTTTGAAACTTACTCTCAAAAGCAAATTATGATGTTTACAAAGGAGGTGCTTAAACCTATTAAAAGTCAAGCAAGGATTATTCCACCAGTGCTTTTAATGTTGTTCTAGTGAGGAGTGGTAAAACATTAGATTAGTATGCAACAGAAAGCAGTCTAGTGAACCCTCCATCACCCCAACACTTGCCATAATCTAAAAGCCAGTGTAAAATAAAGCTTGTTTTGAAATATAAATTAATGGGAAAAAGCATAGTCATAAAGAATATCTAAAATTCTTTATAGTGTAAGTTCTTAACCAGCAATTTGTGCCTGATCTTAATAGTGAAAGTTCTTAACCAGCAATCTGTGCCTGATTTAATCATCTTATTTTTAAGCAGAGTTTACTTCTCCATTTTCTGAACTTGTACACTGTACACACAAACTACCCAATAAAAATATTTTATGTACTATACTATAGTTCAACGTTGATATCTCGAACACTGATATTTCAAACACAATGGATATGTCAAAGTGATTTACAAGTCCTAGCTACTTATTTCTTAAGTATTTTACCCTTGATATCTCGAATACTTGGATATCTTAAAGTTTCTAAACAGTCCCATCTAGTTCGAGATATCGTAGTTTGACTGTATATGTATCTTGGATCTAAGAAGATGAAGATGGGTGATCTGCCTTGCATTGGGATAAAAAGAGAGAATAACCACTAAGCAGTACTATTCCTATTGTTTAACTAATTGACAACCTTCCTTGCACTTACTGCTGACTGTTCCCTTGGTGGCTCCATTCCTGGGTGCAATGGTTGTGCGTACAGGTCGGGCCTGACCATAGATTGAGATGTTGGGGGCCCTGGGGGTCTGAATGGATGCCTCATGCCTGACTGTCCTGCCATTCTGTAGATATCAGGGGCGGTACTGGGAAGTGGCTGGCCCATGGAACCCGGAACAGATGAGGGTGGGTAGGGCGATCGAAGATGATCCCCCATGCCTGGATACATGTCCGCACCCTGTTGTCGTCCTACGATGTCTGGATTTTGACCGTCTCCTCCCGGTCTTGGACCAGGTGTGTGGGGAGGGAAGGCATATGGGTCATCACTGTGAGAGGTCTGGGTGGCTGGTACAGAGGACTGGCGGGTAAATGGAGGCCTATGGATTCCTTGTGGGGGGACCATCCCTGGCCTTGTCGTATGTGGGGGGTGGGCATATGGATCATATGGGTGACCTGGATGGCCAGAGCTCATGCCTTCAGCAGGAGTAGCTGGGGGATTCTCATAGGGATCTGACTCCTGAGCCTGACCAGGCCACTGGATTTTGGACGGAGACTTCTGAGGAGTCTGTGGGGTAGAGGGAGGCTTGGCATAGGGATCTTGACTGTATGGATCCATTCCACCCGAGGGATTGCGTGCCATGGGTGGCCTCTGGGGCCCACCTTGAGGATGTCGCATTCCAGGGTGTACCATCACTGCAAAATCATCAGTTTCTCCCTCTGATATTCAGATTTTAATGTATATCAGCAATAAGAAAATATTACTTAAATAATATTGCTCAGTTATCAAAATCAATGCCTTTAGAATATGTTCCAACAATGAAAATTATGTCTTTAGCTGAGATAGTTATATCAATAGAATAATCTAAGGCATGTTCAAAGTAAAGAAAACATTTAGCTGTACCTGGGTTGTAAGGGTCACCATGACCCACCATCATTCTAGGATCCTGTGGGGTTCCGGGGTGACTCAGGGGGCTCTCTGGTAAACTACCAGGCATCTGTCCAGGGGAGTGACCTAGAAAAAATTACAAAATTAAAAATAGGTATATCTAATATTCAATGAGCCTCTATGACATCATCTTCTTTTTTCTCTAAAGAAAAATTTTAAATCTTGATACAGAGATATAATAAAGTAAAAATTCTGAATATTATTTCAGCACTCATCATAAAAAGGTTTGTAGATTCTATGATTGTCCTACCTTCTGGTGTGGTCACCATTGAAGGGTTACTTGGTACTCTGTTGGAGGGACTCAGGACGACTGGTGACCCTAGGTCTGAAAGTAAAATTGACTCCATGCAGGGCAGGCAAAAAGTAAATTGCCAAAGAAACAGAATTATGGTGTCTGACCATTGGTCCACCAAATAATTTTAGCCCTGTATCAAGTACCTAACATAGTGTACCTGTAGGAAATAAACAAACAACTCACTGTCAGCAGCTGCTGGTGGGGGGTAAGGCATTTGTCCCTGTGGCCCTGGGGGTAAGGGAGGCCCCATAGGCATAGATGGAACCTTAGTCTTTGGCTTCTTTCCATCCTGTGTCTGGAATTAAAAAAACCACCAATGAAATTCTTTATTAGCAATAAACAGCAGTAATAAAATGTTTCTTAAACTTACTCATACAGTAAGCACTCAACGGCTTCTTTTTAATTTTACGATGAAATCATGCAGAAAGAGATGTAGAGCTACCTTTATATTGGCTCTGTTTTTGCGTGCCTGTGTCTGAAAGTATTAAACAAACATGGTATTAAATATACATGTTATAAAAAGTTTTCTTTCGAACACAAAAATACAATATGAATTACACATTCACCTCATCAATAATTGTTTAAAATTGTGCTAAAACAAAGTCTCACCAAAAAAGGTTGTTTTTCATCAGAGGATAATTCTCTCCAAGCTTTGGCAATCTTCTTGACTCTCTCAGACCAATCTATAAGACAAATATCAAAATGCTCTTCAAAAGTACAATCTAAATATATTTTCTCCCCCCCCCCTTAAATATGTGTTTCTAATTATATTCACATACAGTATAGGTTATTTTGATTCATATAATGTATCCACATAATTTTTTTTAAGTTTGTCTTTCATATATACACTGAACTAATATATAACAACAGAACTAATGTGGTACCTGGGTACTGCTGTTTGAACTCAGGGTGGCGGAGATTGCAGTACAGCACCGCTGAAATGGTGGCACTCTCTCCTAGGTCCTCATCACACTCCCACTTCAACATGTTACGTCGGCTGGAAGTGGATCCCCCACCTTCTTCCTCTGTAGCCACCTGCTGCCAGGGGGGCTGGTCACCACCCATACCCCTACACACCAGATCAACACAAATAAGCTACTCTTTCGAGTCCAATATCCCAACCCATACCCATGTAACTCCAGATCAACATACTCTCAACATATTCACTCCTATTAACTTTAAATGAGTTTATGATTTTTGATCCCTCCAGTTTTCTTTGCTTGACCTTAGATAAACTGAACAGTAGAAATAAATGAGAAGAACATTAGTCCATACCTGAAGTCTGGTCCATAAGGAAGCTGGGGCATTCCCGGGGGCATCTGTCCTGGGTGTGGTGGCATGTGGGGTGGTAGTCGTGGGACAGAGCCAGCCATGGGGAACTGGGGACCACCTCCGTGGGCAGCTATAAATACATGTATACATATGATAGACATGTGATCATTAATGAAAAATGAGTAATTTACAGGACTTTCCATAGAACTGTTTGTTTGTGCAGACTACAAAGAGTTTCATGGAAGCACACGCTGCCAGCATACCTTGACTAGGATCTTCCTCAGGCGGTAATACTCCATTAAATATATCATCAACTTCTTGACCATTGATCGGGGGCAGATCTACAGAACAATACAAATAAAGTATCAAGAATTTATAGACTCAATAATCTGAACAATCAAGTACTTTATGAAAGTAAATCCTTGAAATTAATAACTATTTAATTTTAGTTGGACTTTTTTCTATGCAAAAAATAGGTATGGATCAAAAGCTCTATGCATTTTCTACAACACTTTAATCATTTGACATACATATTCAAGCGACAAAAGAACAGGTGCCCACATAAATGTACACATCTTCGCATGCATTGAATCAACAGCATGATTACAGAAATAATAGAAGTAAATAAGGACTCCGTGATGAGGAATTCTTCTATAAAATAAGCACTGACCTTCAGCATGCTCAGGAAGTAGGTCAACGTCGATGTTCTCAATTGACAGGATGTCGGGGAGCTCCCCGCTTCCCGATGCGCCTGCCTGACTGGATGTTGGCTGCTCTTCAGACATGGGCAACTCTGTCAAACAGGTCAGTGTCAGCATGATAAGGGGCAAGGAACAGCACACATCACAACAAAGAATCTTATACATTTACTTATATTTTAAAAGTTTATTGTCTTCAGGCATTTAAAATGTCTCTGTTTCGGCTTGCTTACTTGCAATCAAGATGCTTAGTAAGAACTTACCTCCTTCTTTGAAAATGCTAAATATATCATCATGTGGCAGCTCGAGGTCTGGCAGGACATCCCCTGTGATTATATTGTATACTTTTGTTATATGAAATTATCATGAATTTATGAAACTTTATTGTCTTATAAATGCTATTCCCATTCTGGAATCTTGATAGCTTGAACATTGTCCATGCACTTACAATAAAAACAAAATGTTTTGTGTAAGCACAAAAAAACATGAGTAAAAAAATGTAATTGTGGATATAATATTACAGTAAATAAAACAGCTACAGCAAACATGCTTAAAACAAACTCAGCTTTAAAAAGTCAGTTTCACTTCACTAATCTTAACATATCAGTTTTAACAATTAAGAATTATGATAAAACAAAATCTGTTGTCCCTGCACTTCACTCTTTGTTTTAGTGCATAGTACTTTGAGTTAAGTTTCCCCTGTACTCACCTATAGGGTTGATTTCGTCCCCAGTGCCTGGGAAGCTGGGGACCATTGACGCCCCCGAGGAGAGGACTGACTGCGAGGTTCCCACAGAGGGGAGGGTGGAGGGTAGCTTAGTGTTGCTTTGGCTCAGTTCAGGGAACAGTGAGGGCTGGGGGATGTCCTTGGGCAGGTTGGGGGTAGAGGCCCTGGATTCTGTATCCGAGTCCGAGTCGGCTCGGTGACCTTGTTTGACCTTGGCTTTGCTTTTGTCAAGGATATCTTTTCCAAAGAAAGCTTCCTACAACATCAATACATAAAACAATCAGTAACAAAGAAAATATTGGCACACAAGTATAATATACATGTAGATATCAAAAATAATAATATATGATACCCTAGCAAAAGTGTTCTAATGCCATACATAACTGCAACCAAAATGTAGAAGCACCTGTAAATAATTGGGAAAACTGTTTTCGAGTTGACTTTTCTTGCGAGCTTGGCGTTTCCTCTGTTTCTTCACTTCCCCTTCCACTAACAGAGGGACAGGCTCTCCATCTTCACCTGACAAAATCAAACCATGGATCATGATCTGGTTACAGTACAGTGAAAACATGAAAAGATAAAAAATCTGTTTAAACCCAATCCATTTCTTATACATGTAGTACAATTCAAATCTGGATGTTTATCAAGCTATTTCCTGTCTATTTATAGCTTTAAAACAGTTTGCAGACATCTCTTTTGCTTGAATGTGTAAAGATGCAGGCGTTCAACTGTAACATAAATTGACCTATGTAACCTTCAACCTCTTACCTTCAGGTCGTGGCTGTCCATCAGCCATTTCAGCAGAGACCTCTGACATCTGTCTTTTCACATTGGTCTGCCTTGATCGTGCTTTAGCAATGAATCCTCCCACACCTTAAACAAGCAAACACATTAAAAAACTATCATCACTCAAATAGTCTAATCAAAACAAGATTCAACCCCCTTGGAACAAGTATTTATACATCTTATTTGCCTTTATGTGCTATTAAACGTTACATTTTCGGACAGGTACATGTAAATTACAAACCTAGACCAATGGTGGTCCTCTTCTTTCTCTCCTTTTTCTCACCCTCGGCTGGGATCCCTGAGGGAGCCTGACTGGTGGGGCTCAGCAGGAGGGGGTCACCCTCCCCTCGGGCTTCAGCTGTCACAGGGGTAGACAACTCACTGCTCTCGTCCATACCATCTGTAAACATAGAAAACGCTGTTATTATTGTTTTTCATATGATCTTTAAATCATTAGAACACATACATGTAAATTTTATTCATTTCCATCAGAACACAAATACAAAACGCCATCAAAATATACATATGTAGTTGTCAAATCAGTAACAAAGAAAGTGATCATTGTGAATAAAATCTATTAATAAAATCCAACACTAAAGACACAAATGGGCTGATTGCACATTTAACTTCTGAATCAATATATTTATGTGATCTAGTGTTTGTGTACTTTTTAAGATCATCAAGTCTGATGACAACGAAGAAGAAATCAATTACCTTTCTCCTCATCCCCCTCAGTGGACATCTGGGTTGCTAGGCGTTGCCCTGGCAACATGTCAACAGACAGTCGTTTGTTGTTGCGTCTCTGTCGTTTGACTTTGGGGATCTGAATGGTGATTTCCTGCATGTGTTGGACCCCTGTCTCTGATAAATAGACTCCATCCATCAAGTAACGCTTCTGTGGAATTGGCTCTGTAAAACACCGTGTCAAATTACATCCATGTTTAATGTCGAAACATAAGTTCTTTGTTTGAAAGAAAGTGTATAGAAATCTTAATATTCTGGGATTTACCAAAACCTTATAGACTAAGTGACTCTTGAAAATTTTATGAGTCTATCACAAAATGTTTAATAAAAGATCAAACAATATTCATTTTGTCCATTCCTATATGTATAAAATAAAAAATAAACACATACAACAAAATTCTCTAAAAATTGTCTATTAATTGTACATTTATAATCATATTGACACACATTCAGAAACATTAATGGGTGCAAGCAACACATGGCAAGAAACATCTTGAGTAAATAGGCATATTGTAAACATATCCTTCTTCAATAGAGCTAGTTGTGAAACCAAAACATTGTCTGTAAAGCATGTGGCAACTTTTATGGGGGTTGTCTGGTTTATAGTTTAACTTCATTCTTCATTTCCTCTATCCAGAAGTAGAAAAATATTAGAAAATTGCTATGACCACTGGTCTAGCCTTGATAATCATTAACACAGATCTGAGACCTGATAATGCATACAATACAACAGAGCCAACTGTGAACAGGCAATAAACAAGATTGTATAAATCAGCAACATACATGTATAAATGTTTATCTTTCCAAAACTAAAAAAAATAATATCAATATTGACCTTGACTTCATAAAAACCTCTGACCTTTGGCCTTTATGCATCATTTGACAAATCTAATGGAATCAATACAAATCAAAACTACAGTGTATGACCTAAGTTAAAAAGTTGGAAATGCAAAGGAAAAACTTAGCAAATATTCAAGTCCTTCTCCCTATTAACTTGTTTTTACAATTTTAAATATATACAACTTAAATGAAAATAATTTCAATGCTTGATCATGCAAGGTAAACTTTTGACTTGACAAATAAAGCATTTTGGTGCAGCAATTGACAGTGACTGCTACATGCAGAAATTACCCAGAGGAAAATAGACTGGTGGTAGCTTGGAAAAGTAGCTGCTCAAACTCTCCACTGTCAACAGAAAGTCAGATTGTGTGAAACTGTGATTGTGTGGTCTTTGAGACTGTGCATGTGAAATACCTGCACAATTTTGCAACTGTGCAATAACGAATACTGTTAAGTGAAATCATCACTGTTCTGTAATAAGTTAAGCATG
The DNA here is from genome assembly GCF_025612915.1 of Magallana angulata. NCBI lineage: Eukaryota > Metazoa > Mollusca > Bivalvia > Ostreida > Ostreidae > Magallana > Magallana angulata. The sequence goes on along the minus strand of NC_069111.1, from coordinate 49,502,025 downwards.
TTTAACAAATCTTCAATCAGAAAACTGTTTCTAATAATAATATTCCTAATAAATCTTGGTCAACGGAAGATAGTAAACAGTAAATGTACTTGTTGTCAGCTGTGTGACCAACATGATGAATCAAGTACTCACAGCTGTCCCTATCAAACAACTTACCTGGTTCTCTGTAGAAGGGTGGGGTGGGGGGCTCCTCCATCTCAATAGGGGGTGGTGTGGGTGGGGGTGGAGGAGGGGGCACTACATGACAAAAATAAGAGGCATTACTATAAAATTCCATAACTCCCAAACTTAATGTTATCAAGTGAATGAATTCATATATGCATTAGATTAATGTACAATTATTTTTAGCAATAAAAAATATTTAGTTCTAGTTATTAAATACCCAAATAAAATAATATGTCCAAAAATTGAAGTTATGTCAAATGTCTGTCCTTTAAAATAAATTTAAAAATACTTGAGATATTTAACATTTTAAATCATTTCTCAAACAAAACTTTCAACTCAAACAGAATATCTGATGCTGGACTTACGTGGTCCATCCTTGCCAGTCTTTGGTCTACAAAACAGACACTGATAGTCATAATCGGCTGCTCGCTCCATGTCATCCTCCGATCGTAGACCGTCACACAGCGCATGTAGCCAGCGGTTACACTGCAGACACTGAATAATCATCTCGTCATCCTGGTACTTGTGCCGACACACTGGGCAGTCTATCTTACTGCGGCACGGGCCACACTGGGTGTAGTTGTTCTGCCAGTTACACCCAAACCCAGGGGTGGTGGTTCCACAGTTTATACACATCACACACCTATGAATGAACCATCCGAAGCAAATATTAATCACAGAGACTATCACCTCAAGTCGCAAAAGTGAGAGACGCATTATGATCTCCAAACTATGGTTTTCAGTGGACAAAATGACAAAAATGCAATGCACTTAATATTTCTCCATCACTCACCATTTACACTTCCAAGTTCCTTTGGGGACCTGGTCGAGGGGTGGATCCAGGCAGTAGATGTGGTAGCTGATGTCACACTCGTCACACAGCAGTAGTCTCCCCTCGTCGTGGGGTTTCCCACAGCCCTCACAGACGGTACAGTCCAGGCAGCGCCAGCCCTTTGACAGAATCACCTTGGTCACCTGAACACAGAGAGACAATTTATATACAACACCAGAATTTACAGATAATAAAACATTAATCAGAACATAGACACATTTTATGTATCCATCATCCATTATACAAAATGAGATAGTGTAAAACAAATCTTATTCAAGCTGACTTTATTTAGTGATTTACCAAAGATAACTGGTTTGCAACGACTAATTTTTGCCATCACATTTATCCAAACTCGTTTTGTTATAACACACATATGGTGACAAAGATTCTCGTGAATCTTGTGAATATTTATCGCATTTAAATAAAAGTTGGTCTACAGGATCACAGTTGCACTTATTCCGAACGATACTGTATTTGTGTGCAACAAAAGAACCGCAATGCTTCAAGGGCAACTTTATTTCTATTGTACTGTACTAATTATTATGAATAACTAGATATTTTTCCACTCTAACAACAGAGTGGGCTCTGACCTTGACACTGGCACAGTAGGGGTGGTAGCACTGACCACACTGGGTACACACAATCAGCTTTCCCTCCTCCCCCCGACCAAAGCTGCCACAGCTCTTACACACATCCTGTGGGTAAAAAAAAAACATACAGGCAATGCACATAACATCAACAACCATCAGTGTTCAATCTTATTGAATGTTTTGTTTTTTGATAACAGCTACTGTAAACTCCTAAATTTAAGAGAGTACTTAATTCCGTGATTCCACTGTTTTGTATCAGTCATGAATAAAAGTATAAATTCGCTATCACGAATATTTTTTTTATTATTTCCTGTAGTTCAAAACTGTCTGAAGAATAAGAGCAGGATTTTTAAAATCTTCTAGGGCTGCTTCTACCGATTTTAGGCGAAAATTAATTCCTCGCCTTTAATTAGGAACCTACAGTGTTTGGACTGAGTGAATTGATGGAGGATTTTCTACAGTAAAAAAGCATTCTGTGGATTTTCTTCAGATTAATATAGATGAATACCTGATCCAACACAAACTTGTCCTGAGCGTTGGACAGTATAATGGTCTGGGGGTGGTCGTCTCCGTCGTCGTCATCCTCAGTAGGGAACTGGCTCTTCTTCAGGGGTTCCCCAGGTTGTGCTGGAGATATCTGAAGAGACAACCGTAAAATACATGTACATGCAAAGACAAAAAGGTTTATAGTGATTACATACATGTATGAACTTGCAGGTCATGTTTGTCGTGTTTTCTGTTCATTCTGCCTTCTTTACTTACAAGTTATTGCATGATAATACTCCCAGGTAAAAATAATAATTTCATTGATTAATATAATAAGCTACAGTCTGTCAAATTATAAAGCATACAAAAATAATTACTTGTGCTTGAGCTCCAGGCTGGTTGGATTTCATTTTTGTCTTGGATCCCCGTTTGCCTTCACTGTAGGATGGAGGAGGCTTCTTTTTCTTCTCAGGAGCCACAGGTCTTCCCTAAGGTTGAAAAAGAAGTGGATTAAAATAAATCTTTGACTCTTCGTTTTCTCTTAAACTTCTATCATCATTCTGCAGGGTAGACTATTAAGCAGATTTCTTTCAAGCTTGTATATACATGTATAAGCTTGCAGGTATACTGTATTTCTGGTTATTTTCACGTCACAAAATTTGCGTAAATGTGTAACTTTTTTTATTTGAGCCAGTCATTTTTTGCAATTTAAAAAGTTTCTATAACAAAGAATAGCAGATATAATTTCTGAGTATTGAATATTTTGTGATATAAAAGAGATTGCAAAAAAGCGAAAATTAGGTTATCGAAAAAATAATTGGATATACGGTATGAGTCAAAATCTTCTGACAGTTTATCGGAAACAAAACTTACCCTTGATCTGCTGGAGCTTGAAGAGGACACCCCAATCTTTTTGCGGCTCATAGCATTGAGTTTCCCCCCCTTGCTTCCAATGCCACACCCTTCACCATGGGGGTGGATGTGAGGGGGGCTTGAGAACTACAGATAGAACATTGCCTTTGTAGTCAACAAGCATTCATTTCTCTCAAGTTGAAAACTCACTGCATATTTTTACAACATTTTTCAAAATAAAATAATAAAATCAAACCTTTTCTAAAGCATTGATGTCAATATCCATGCTAGAAATGGAGTCTTCGTTAAGAAGAAAGGAGCTGCAACTCTCGTCCATATTGGAAGAAGCATTCTCCATGTCAGAATCTAGAGAAAGATGACAAACAATTCATCAGTAAAAATAAAACTTGGAGAACTCTTTACTAGGATGAGATAAGAGACATCATGTATTCATCTTGAAGACAGAGAAACATGTTTAAAATGTATACCCCTATATCATCTGATAGAGTATGATTATTAAAAGTTTTAACATGTTAAATGTAAGCAAACTTGCCTTTGATGTCGAACACATGCATGTCATTACTGGGTTCCTCATGGGAGAAATTGAAAGGAGGAAACACTGTGTCCAACTGTAAATCGATATAAAAAAATACTGACGTGTGCCACATAGTAAATACAAATGACGATTTCCAACAACAAGCACCTTCGAACTGACCTCGGGGTCTCTGTTGCGACACACAGAGCACATGTAGTCCACCTGTTCCTCGTTCCTGACCCGATCAAGCATCAGGTTGTCAATGGCGTCGTCACACTCTGCATGCACATGCCTATACAGCAAAAAGTGAACCTCTATATATATAGCAAATCTCTGATAATGTTAATGATTCACCAGTTGAAAAAAATAACAAAACGCCAGACAGTGTACTGTATCTCTATTGATTGCAAATCACAAAAAGCTGTATCCTTAAATCTCCAACTATAGTGTCGAGTTTCTTATATCTTTACCTCAATTGCTCTCACACTAACTAGTGTTAATAACTGATACTAGCGTTGATAATTTGATGTTCTTACTTCTTGCAGGTGCCACACTGTATCATAGCCTTCTGCGTGAACTGTCGATAGGCCTTCCCACACAGTGGGCAGGACAGGCCCTTGTTCCTCTGCTGGTAACAGCTGTCACACACAGAGTAGTTCAGATGCCAGCGAGAACTAGGACCACTCCCAGGAGTTCTGGATCCACAATCGCCACACACTCGGCAATTCTGAAAAATCAAAATATCATACATATACTTGTTCTTCTTGTAAAGCTATTCAACAAGATACATTTGTTTATGGTCTGCATATGAAATACCCAAAAGAAAAAGACCCATACAGCTTTACATGCTGTCCAACCCTTTTAATATATTTCAATAAAATACACATGTAGCTTCTACTTTTCTTGTTTTCTTAAACCCTTACAGAACACTAACAGTAAATTGAACTAGAGGTGAAACACAATTAAATCACTGTGATCCGATTACCTTGCATTTCCAGCCATTCTTTGGGATGGCTGTCATGACCGGCTTCAGACAGAAGGTGTGGTAACCCTTGTCACATGTGTCACAGACCAGCATCTTACTGTCTTCTCCTGGTTGTCTGTAAAGCAATATCAATACCAGTATATACTAATTAAGTTCTGCATGAAGAAAGGAGTTAGGCATACTTTCTCAATACAATTTCTTAGTGTAGTGTTAAAGCATTTCTTACCTGCACATCTGGCACACCTTACAGTCAGGACACTGCCAGCCTGCCCGTACCTCAGGTGAGAGGGCGACTGAAGGGTGGAGGCAGGCACCATGATAGTGGTGTCCACAGGACGTACAGAACAGCTGTTTACCGATCTTGTCCGCCTGGCAACAGAGCACACAAAACGCCTCCTCTCCAGCTGAAAAAACATTTCATATCATGACATTGATCAAAATAAATTTACAGAGTTACATCAGTAGAACATACTGTATTGAAGTAAATATTGTTGATCTAGTTGTTTAAATGAAATTTAATTGCATGTTTAAACATGCCTGACATTTTAGGAAAGCAATTACTATTAAATTTAAATCCTTGCAAGTGCTTGCAACAACATTCAATACATATAGAACCAAATAAAACTTGCCAATTGTCTCGGCTTGATCCGAGTGATCGGGACACAGAATGGCCAGCTTCTTTTTGTCCTAAAACACAGAGAAAATGTGAGAATACATGTACATCACACTTGGTATTCATCAACCAGGTTAAAGCTCAAGTGCCATTAATTGTAGATGCATTCATTAGAGTAATATTTACCTGTATAATCAATTTAGATACATGTACATGTAAAATGAAAAACAATTTAGGCACTTGAAGAGAAATGGATATAATAACCCCTCTCAATGTGCCTATGTGTATTTGGGGGAGATGCTGTAGAAGCAAATATTTATGTTGGGTTACAATTTTCTTGTTTTTAAACCAAGTAAAATTTCGTTGGCATTTAATTTCAGCATATCTCTATAATGTATCACATATCAACTCTATTTATTAATACTTGGGTTAAAAATTCGTCACAGATTTAATTTGTTGATTTATACTGCCAATGAAAATAACAAAATTGAATCCTCAGCGATTATATCTGCTTCTACAGTAGCTAGAGGGATCATAAACAGCTCAATAAACCACCATACACATAACCTTGACATCAACTTTGTCCTTGACCTACCTGAAAACAAGCCCCGGCAGCAGCACAAGGATAGTGATATTTCTTACTACACTCAGGATAAATACACGTAATAGTGGCACCATAACGCCGGCAGTAACTGCATTTCTACAAACAGAAAATCATATGTAAGCAAATAAACATTAAAATCTCTTTACCTGTTCATAAAAAACCACAGATGTGAACCCATTCAGACTAAGGTAACTTCAATACCACAGATAAAATATGACTAGCCAACAGGGTCAATAACATACCTGAGAAAGTCCATTAAAGACGGCTTGGTCGACAGACAGGAGACTTCCATCTACACCTGCAGTCACGCCTTCTGACCAGGCCGCACAACGATTATGTGCCCACACATGACCTAAATATTAACAAGTTCCATTTGTCCTCTAAATAAACAACTCATCAAAAAATAATACTTTTTCTTAATTTGTTAAAGACAATATCTTACCTGTTGGTTCAAAAACTTGCATTGCTTCTACGTCTTCTGGGAAACCTAAAAAGGTCAACTCATCCCCTAACAGAATGTTTTGGTCTTCTTCATTTCCTGTTCGCCTGGGTGAATGACTCTTTTCTCTTTCTCTTTCACTACAGCATTCAAATTCAAACAAATTACTAATTTTGTACACAAACATTCATTTGCAAATTACATGTATCTTAAATGAATTTTTTCATTGTTTAAGCAGATGCTCTCTGTTAACTAGCTGCTAATAAACGAACAATAATATACTCTACCCGACTCCTTTAATAGGACCCCTGTTTCTTCTCCAAGTCAATGGTTTGGTGGTACCTTCCTTTTCTTGGTTTCTCTCATCAAAATCAGCAGGTTTCTTGTCATTCTTAGCCAGGGTTTTTCTGAAGTTGAAGCCTTGAGTGGGCTCGAATCGGAAGATATCACCCTGTCCCAGCAAACTCCTCTCCCCACAGTTACAGAAACTGCAGACACGTACTGGCCTACACACAAAAAGTCATGTTACCTTACAGCTGATTTGAGTAGTAGCTATTCATGTTAAGTATATGGGTGCTGAACAGAAGAAAACACACTGTAAACCAAGTTATAACAGAGTAAGAAGTTTTGTAACATTCACAGATAATTTCACCACAAATCGGTCCTTGGAGTTCTTCAATTACCAGTATCACTACTGTATTTGTTTATATAGAATAATTTTTTTTATTAAAAATTGGTTAATCAATTTGAGCTAGTTTGTCACTGAAATACAGGGAAATAAAGTACTGGCAGTTGCAATTAAAAGTTTGTTTACATTATGTTGTACAGAAATGAAAACTTACAGTTGTGACTCCAAACTTGTTTCATCCAAGCTTTCCGACACCCCAATTAGCACTGAAGAAAACCACACAATTAATAAGCATTGCTAGGGTCAGTTTTTGCATATTCTAAAATTCATAACAGTTCTTAAATTCCAACATAGACATGACCCTAATTTATTCTTAAATTTCAATGTGCCAGTGTTCCGTTAAGTAAGAAATTTACTCAAGAAAGGAAATAAGAAAATAATACATGTAATTTTCAAAAATAAAATACTTGCATAAAAAAGTACATATAAGTTATCATATAAAAAAAATTTCTATCTGAATAAGCTCCCTCTCACTTTCTTCCTCCATTTCGTACTGAGTGGTGTCTTCCCCAGTATCAATGGTCATCGTTAACTCAGACTGGGACAGTGAACTTTGACTCCCAGAATCCATCTGTTCAGCGGATGGGAAGAACTTCCTACTGATGCCTGCACTATTGTGTAGAATCCTCTGAGCTTTAGTGACTATTGATTTGGCTAATGGCTTGCTACTAAACAGGTAATAGAAAGGATTCATAAGAACCATCAATAATTTCAGTTGCAGACATGTTATTTTCTCTGCATTAATTCAAAATTCAACAAAAAGTTGAATGTGGTGTGAATTCATTTCTACAGTGTGCCAACCTGCCATTGTTATGGTCAGTTTTAAACAAATGAAAACTTAAATCATTGTGAAAAGAACAAACTGCTTTCTGTTGACCATATCATTGGCAAGCTGGCACCACCTCCACTTACGATGACCTTCGTCGTGGTGCAGGCTCTTGGCCATCTTTCCTTGGTCTGCCTGGTCCTCTCTTGATATTCTGTGCTAATGTTGGACTTAAATTTTGCTGAAAAAAGTTAGGATTAATCTGAGGAAGGGACACAACAGGCAATATGTCCCCAGGAGCGACAGCAAGCAGAGACTCTGATAGACTGGACTCTGGAAAAGAAGAGCCTAGATAACCTTCTGTGGGGGTCAGGTCTTCCTGGTGAAGAAGGTCAGGGGGAGGGTCAGTGTCTGGGAAGATATTCTGGGGGTCTTCCGGAAGTTCTGTGGGGAAGTCTGTAAACTCTCCCTGCTCTTCCAGACTCGTCAGTAAAGGAGCAGGTGAGTTGGGCGAGTCCACATAGGAGTAATCCTTAATCTCGATATCTTCCACTTCTTCAGTTTTTTCATAGGCAGCACTAGTAATATCTGGTGGGCCACTTGAGTCACTCAGCTCTGCAGCTTCATAGGTTGGTAGGGTCAGATATTCCCCTTCTTTCTTGATGACCTTTGTGGGAAGGTTTGTATCCTCCTCTGGATTGAGGTCAGGAGGATCACTGGTGTAGGGGTCATCTAACGAGTAGGTCTCTGCTTGAGTGATGTCCGGCGGAACACTCGTGGACGACTGACTGTTGTCCGAGTTGATATCTGCAGCCACAGAAGACTCAATGGTGTCAACTGACAACTGAGTCCCTGCTTCTTCAACTGTATTCTCCAACTTTACTGTCTCAGGTTCTGCAAATGATACATAACAACCTTATGGTCATTTCCCCCTCCTTAGGATCCCAACAAAATCTAGCTTAACAGGATAGAACATTTACCTACCAGAATATTCATCAAATCTTCAAATTATTGGGTTTTTTTTAAATCAACATATCATTTTCAAACTTTTCCTGAAATAAACATCGATGAGAGACAAGTGGAAAATCTTTAATCCACTGATTTAATACCAAATTTGCCTAACTATATGCCAATACCACAACAATCACTGGTACACATATACACAAAAACAAAACGAAAACTCATACCATGGCATGCAAGCAGTACAAAATCAGAATAACAAAACAAAGCTTAATCATAAAACATGGAATACTTTTTAAAAGTAACTCACTTTCCTTTAAATGAAAAATCATCTATACATGTCCTTATTTGTACACATATTGGATGTGTAAACAAAGTTATTAACTATTATATATCTGACTGACATTTATCATGATATTTAACAAATCAGTATTCCAACAAGATATCTAACCACAGTAATTAAATCAAAGATTAAGTAATAATAACCTTATATTCCTAATAAACTTATTCGTTGTCAACTGTTGAACAAACATTCTAAAATGCTCTCTTAATCAAAATATCCTGATATAATGCAATCAAGGTACTGTGGTATCAAAATGTAATAAGTGATACCTGTGTACAGTTTATTTCAAAAGAAAATTACATTAATAGGCATATTTTACAGAACCAATACAAGATATACTTGTTGTGGTACTGATGATACCAATGCTTGGTCAATGACCGTCAATCCTATCTCAGTTTCCCCATGGACTGTACATCAGGCAAGCAAAAGCAGAAAATATATACAACTTTAATTCATAGAGGGTTTATCAATCCATTCCTTGTTAATGCTATTCCAAGATATTCATTTTTGAAAGATACATAACATGAGCCCATAAAATAAATGAGGGTGAACTTTGTTTGGACAAATTTCAGCGCACAAAGAGTTTTCTTTTTAATACTAATTTTTGTTTATAACAAATGATTTGAAAGATTTTTATGATAACTAGTTTAACTAATGTCATTTTCATCGATATATCATTCCACATCATCTAGAATGATGGACCCCCCCCCCCCCCCAACTAACCGGTAATCATAACAGGATAACAATGGATACAATATGAAGTAATCATCTCTCAATGACTTCCGTGAAGTTAAATATTGGGCCCATCTGATGTATCTTTTATCGACAAATTAATAAACGTGCTTGTATAGTTATGCCCAGTGTGTTATTATTAGACAGCATTTTGTTAAGGTGTTAACAGAAGTTGTTCATGTCATTGGTAAAGTTGACAAGTTCACACTACAGACCAAAGATGCACTTTTGGATACCTCTATCAAATGATCACTATTGCACGATTCCAAAAGCAGTTTTGTTCCGTCACCGTTTTCCTTACATTCCAGTCAAATGTACAGGGTGGATCCAGAAGGTTCAGTATTGTTTTTGGAGATGTTTAAAATGATTTTAGTGAAATTCACTACTATTCACATGTACCTCTAGTTTAGAAATTTATCAAATTAGAATACGTTATAGCATTTTCAATCTTTTCTTTTAACAATTTAAGTATATTAGTTCTTCCATTCAATGGGTTACTAAAATTTTATATTAAAAACTTCTCAATTAATATTTAATTAACTTTTTTCAATCATTTCAAACATCTCAAGAGTAAAAAATGAACTAAATTAGTTTTAAAAAAGTTGTATAAGTGGTGTAGGTAGAAATTTTCATTGGTGTACTTATTGGTATCAGTTCTTGATAAAATAAAGATATTTTTGCAAAGATACATTCTCAGTGTGTCAAACCTTGATGAGTATTCAATACACGTTCAAATTTGCTTCGAGTTAAGATAAATGTTCAAACTATTAGAGTAACTTATATCATTATAATAAAATTAAGTTAAACAGAAAGATGTCTGATAATACATTTTAAATAGTAATCATGCATTTATATCCGTACATCACAATGTTGGTGGACTTAATGAAAAACATGTTGTGGAGGACTTCAGTCCTTTCATGCACAGCCACTTTAATGTTTTTAATATACATGCCAAACCTTTTACATAAGGCTTAATATGTAATTCAGTGGAACAAGTATATAAGTACAAGGTTATTATTAGTCTGTTATCAAGACTTCTAACTCATGCTGGCCTTGAATCTGGATCCACCCATCTGCAGACTAGCATACTTAGCCAAGACTACAATGCAAGTGAAGAACAAACTGAAAATGCCAACTGATACCAACCTGACATGGATAGTAGTAGCAAATGCTGATGTAAAAGAAGAAAGAGATGCCAACAGGCAGCGGCCTAGCCGAAATAAAATCCTAGTGTGGCGAGGAATGGGAACCCTTTCACCTCCATAAAGTCTGCATCAAATCGAGGATATAAGTATCTTCAAGTAACAGAAAATATAAAAACAAATTCTATATTACACTCAAGCAGGGAAAACAAAAACAATTAAATAAACAAAAATCAAAATAAAAGATGTAAAACTTAAAGAAAAACAAAACAAAAAGTGAACACATTATGAAGAACATTCGGAAGGAGATACTGTTGGAATCAATTCAGCTGCACTGTTTTCACAGAAAAAATTGCTACAGGAGACCTGAAACTTGAATGCTATAATTAGCAAATTATGTTCTAAAACTGAGAAAAGCGGAAAAACAAAGCATTGTTTGCAATTTAAAAAGTTTCAAAGCTCCAGCTATTTAGCAAATCAAGCTGTGCATATACTTACAGAACCATCAAAAAAGTTTAAGAAATCGCCAGAGTTCCTTGCATTTAGCTACGTTTTGGAACGCAAACTACAAAATATCAATTACATCAATCGTGCACAAACTAGGCATTCGACGCCATCTTGAATTTTCAAGTTTAGGGACATTATAGTCCTAATGTATTTTTTTAAATATATCACCAACATTATTAGTGATAATATATTTACTTAACTTGTAATATGAGAAACCTTTATGTTCATAGATTAACAATTTAATATGGTTATCAATTGAAAGAAATTGATTGGTAAATTTCATATTCATCCGCGTAGATTAATCTGGTTCATTCGTTGACTGGTTCTTCGTGGTTTAACAGTAAGGGAACTGTATAATGACCTGATATGTATAATGTCCTGATGACCTGATGGAGTGTATTTTGTAAAATACTGATTTGAACAGTGAAATAAGAACAATATTTTTTACCTAATTGTATAGATCATACTATTTTCTCTCAGAAAAACACAAAAAATAAATTATAACTTCTTTCAAATTAATTTTACCGAGCAAATAATTTTTATTAGGGGTATAATGTCCTGATTTTTTTGTATAATGACCTGATGACCTGATGATTTTTAAAAGGCCATAGCTATAAATTTTAAGCTTTAGGCCTCATTATTTATATTGACATCGTTTGATATAATCATCTAAATGAAAATTCTGAAGTTTGAACAAATATAAATGGATACTTTTTCCAAAAATCACTTTGATCTAAAACACGGGGTATAATGTCCTGATTTCAGAATGGCCTGATTGACCTGATCAAGTAGATAATGAACCGGATCCTATAATTCTGACAATTTAAGAACGAAGAAAACATTTCAATAATACATACAAATAATCTTATTAAGATTTTTTTTAAATTCTTGGTTATTAAGACTGTTCGCACTCTCTCTCTCTCTCTCTCTCTCTCTCTCTCTCTCTCTCTCTCTCTCTCTCTCTCTCTCTCTCTCTCTCTCTCTCTCTGAAACAGCTGAATTTTGTATGGGTTTCAGTGTATATACATTTTTTGAAAATACTGAAATACCACATTTTCTTAATATATTTTTAAATTAAATGAGGGTGAAGATTAAATGAAATGTGATTTGTCTACTTCTCATTTTCCTTTTTTTTTTTGGGGGGGGGGGGGGGGTAAGTTGAACGTAAGTATTATAGGCTATATATATTCAAAATTATAGTCAGTATAGTATATCTTTTTGATTTTAGATTGAAATGTAAGCCTAAATACATTGTATATGTTTTCTCTGTAAGTTACTAAACTTAGTAAAATTTATATGTAAAACTGAAAAATACACACAATAAGAAATATAGGTAAATACCTTGATCTTTAATGGAGAGAATCAATCTTTTATTGTTGATTTAAAAAAATATAATTCATATACACTCACATGTAATACTTTGAGATGATAAATCTTAGTTTGTAAAAATATTCTGAGGAATTCATACATTCCTCATCCAGAAGTGTGGAAACTGATTTACCAGTACTAAATGAATTATATGTAATCGTATTAATTTTGCATTATTTTAATTCTTATTCAACTTCTACTATAATACACAATAATTTCTGTTTTTGTACCACAATTGTTATAATGTTTATTATACACTGTACGGCAATGTAAACATAAAAAAATAAGGTATGTAACAACTGGAGAGGACCACTTAAGTTTTAAACAGTGTACATGCAGTGTAAACTGTTAATTGCTATCAAAACAAAGGAACCCAATTATAGTTCTTGTGGTAAAAAGGTGTGAATAACACCCCAGTAAACCATACATTTATAGAGGCTACTGAATATATACAGAGGGGTACAATCTGTCAAACACTATACGCATCATATATAATCTGACACATATAATACCAGAACAAATAATATACTGAAACATTTATATATATTAAAAAAAATTATCATAACAAAATAAAGAACATAAAAAAATGTGGGTTTATCCCGAATAACTTTAATATTGTCCCTAATTTTATTTATATGATCAAAGAAACATGAACAGATCTTGATTAATAAAGAGTTTATCCTACAAAATTATTATTCAAAAGTTTATAAAGATCCATCTTTTACACAATTTTTCAGATATAAAGCTGAAAAATGGTGTTTGGTAAACTGTTGAAATTTATCAGGTCACCAGGTCATTACCAATTAAAAATCAGGTCATTATAACCCTTGTTTTTTTTAACTGCTCAATAAAAATAATTTAAAGGAATTTTCAAAATATTTTTTGTGTTTTTTTGTAGGAAACAGTGTGATCTATACAACGAAATAAAAATATTGTTCTATTTCATTGTACAAATCAGTATTTTACAAAATAAATGCCATCAGGTCATCAGGTCATTATACAAAAAATCAGGACATTATACCACTGAAAAAATTATATGCTCTGAAAAATTTATTTGAAAGAAGTTAAAAATTATTTCTTATGTTTTTCGGAGAGAAAATAGTATTATCTGTATAAATATGTAAAAATATTGTTCTTATATCATTGCACAAATCAGTATTTTACAAAATACACGCCATCAGGTCATCAGGACATTATACATATCAGGTCATTATACAGTTCCAACAGTAAGGTATATCTAATGCCCCCAAAAAACATATAGGAAATCTATAATGTATCATAAAGAGAGAAAATATCGAAAACCGGGGAGCGGATGGAAGTTCTAATTTTAATTAGATTGAAAACTTACTAAACTTTATTTATTTTTAAAAATGAATCAAAGATAACTTTATTGAATTGTTACCGTAATAAGCGGGCGAAATATTCGACACACAGAAACAATGCATTATCTTAATGGAATTTTTAATGTGACAACATAAAATTTAATAATGCTTATTTTTTTTTATACTGATGTGATATAAAATACAACTTGCCTGCCCATGTTGGACCTCTGTAAATCAATGTTAAGGGTTTGTTCCCGTTTTGCACACATTTGAAAATTAGGTGTCGAAAAAAATTGTGCGAAACGGGAATTTGACCAGGTGAGATAATTGCTTAATTGCTAAGTCTGTATCACAATTCCTGCAAGGGCAATTGACAATAGAATAAATAAAACATATTTACTCGCAATTGAAATTTACATGTATTTTATGTTACAATATAACTTGCATAAAAGCACATTTACATAATAATTGACACCCATATTCATGAGTTTGATTTCAAACATTAATTTGGTCATGAAAAATTTTATTATTTTTTTTTAAAACAAGAAAGATTATTGCAAAAATGTTGAATGTGTAGTGCCTTTGTTTAAGTTGCTGCCTATAGGAAGTACATGTACATGCTAAAAATCTGAAAAGAAAATAATATATGTTAATATTTAATTATTGCATTTGCTGACATAAATGGAAGAAATGTGTCTAGTGAAAACGCCGCTTAATATTTTTCATTTATGTTATGTTATATCTTGAATAATCAAACAAAATAGACAAACTGTATGATGATAAATGGCAATTGTATATGCATGCTTCAAAAACTGTAAAAATTATTTCACAAAACCTATCAAATGTAGACCTAATTCATGCATTTTCAACCTTTTTCAGTTTGAGGTATATAGCATCAATATTAGTATAATATTTTTGTCTGATTTTTTTTAGGTATTTAACCTCTGATTTGTAAAACTAGTAAGTGACCCGCCATATACTAAAGCGGTGATGTCATAAGAACTTCTGTCAAGGTCGCTACTTCTAACATTGAAATATTTTGTGATAAAGATCTGTTTTCTTTCATTATATTCTTTCTGTTGATACCAAACAATTAATTATAAACATGCGTTTTACAATATTTGCAACTCAGTTGTAAAAAGAGACACGGAGTACCCCATATGACTGTCTATGTACTAATGTAGTTTTCCCCTTGTCATATAATTATCCATTGAATCAGCTTCCAATTGGCTTTGGACCAGCAATTTTTCCTAATTCATTTGTTTTTATATTTAAGGTAAATAGACAAAAATGCAAAAGTCAATTCATCTAATCTAATCATTATTTTTTATCAGACTTTTTAAATATATCTATCTTTATTTTATCATATTTTATTTAGACATAAAACACAACAAAATATCTGTATTCTTCTTAATATTGTTTTATCGTTAAGGCACTGATAAAACACAGGTAAAAATCCAGATAAAATCTTTGACCGAAAGCAGACTATAATTGCTATCACAACACCAATCACACCTATTGTTCTATACCCAATTATCAAATGTGTGCAAAACGGGAACACACCATGTTAAGGCATCTGTGCCAGTATCATATTTGCATTTGTATTTGTTATTCAAGGAGATGCAGTCTGCCTGGCTTCATTTATACATTGTCATCAATTCCGCATGTTACCATTGTGGAATTGTTGTTACTGGCTATGAGTAATGACAGATTCGCAAAATTAATTTTGCTATGGGATTTGGAAAAATCAAACACTATAACCAGAATAAGGCACACCACGCTAGACATCTAGTTATTTCAATATCTCTATATGTCCACTTGCTTTGTAAATAAATAGGTCTATAGTTCACAGGGACTCGGTTGTTTGGATATTGCAGTTCTTTATCATTTGTTCCCGAACCTTAAAATTAGTAAAAATTCTTAGTCTTATGTGTATTTCCGTGTATTTCAATAAAAAAATTCCACCAAAAACCCCTGTTTTAACCATGTTTAAAAGGTGTATCCAATGTACAAACAAACAAATAGTTCTCTAATACACTTTATAACACTGAGTACACTTTTTTAGACGTAAATGAAACAGGGAATTTTAGTGGATGTTTTAATTGAAATACTCAGAAATACACAAGATTAAAAATCTTAATCATTTTTATCTTCTGACATGAACAAGTAATACCATTTGCGATTTCCGACAACCGAGCCCCTGTGGTCTAGTTGTACCCTCTCAAGGAACAAAATTCATCCTGAATATTTATGAATGAATGTCTGGCACAGTAAACTTAGGGTGTCTTGAAGCTAAGAACTTACAGGACTTTTAAAAGTGATTCTGACAAGAGAAAGACACGTAATTATATGGACATGTTCAAATTTCAGTCTATACTCGCCCAATTTTTTCCAATCAGAATGGAAAAGGGGCTGTTTGGAAAGGGGGAGGAATTAGACAGCAAGTTATGTATTTTACTATTTTATGTTCTGCAGAAGCTGTTTAAGTTCTCTATTACTTAACATATCAGACTTGGATTGCGCTAGATTTATATAAATTTCTCAGAGAATGGGACAATTTCGTACATCCAGCAAATATGTGCAGAGAATCAACACTATATAAAAAAACCCCCAATGTATGGTGTTCCGATTGGGCATATTTGACCTTCGCACTTTCGCCTTTAGGTCGAGGTGCGAGAGTGCGAAGTTGCGAAGGCGAAAGTGCGAAGGTGCGAGGGCGAACGTGAGAAGTTGCGAAGGCGAAGAAGCGATACTTCAATCGCTCCTTCGCCATCGCAACTTCGCATTCTCGCCTTCGCATCTTCGCGCTTTCGCCTTCGCTTTTTTATAATTGTTGAGCTCTCTATCGTGTAAAGACAATATTAGCTGTATAAAAGGACATCTGCAATGCTTTAATTTACGATAGTTTTTATTTTCTTTTATAGAGTAACATATGGGTCAAATGGGCTCGATCCGTCTCCATATACTTTATTATCATACAATATATTTGTAACTGCCACTGGGGCATATGTCACTATAATATATATTTTGATTACCTATATTTATTTGCACAAAGAGGATAGAATGTTCGCATGCCCAATTTTTAAGACAGAATATGTATAGAGCCACTAAAGTACTTGTACCATCAGCAAGCAATAAATGAAGAAAAAATATTGGCTTGCAAGCCTATGAATATCTGATAATTATTATATAAAAATAACAACGCGTAAACTTAATTTAATATTTGTATATTCACGTTTATAAAGTGACATACAGGTCCAATGGACCGGATATTTATTCATAAAGTTATGATATAATATACATGTCTCTATATTTGCTTATAAAACACATGTCACTATAATAAATCATTTACTTTCTCAACTTACTTACGTGGTAATATAATACATAAATGCGCATTTCATGATAACCCGTTAAAATTATTTAAAATGCTGTCACGAAAAAATACCACATATCTTCTTTAATGGAACAGATGCACTTGCATGGGCTCATTGGCGTATTTTTCGTAATTAACATATCCTTATTTTTTTATTATTTTAATTTTTATGCAAGTAGCACACATCAAAGCAATATTTTTTCCGAACGGGGTAAATACACTAGCTCCGCCTAAAATTGGTCACGTGAGGTTGAAAGATTCAAGAGGAAAAACGCATGGAATTTATGATTTGAAAATTAGACACACAAACGAGATAATCTAGGTGAACTACATATTATAGCATTATTTATGACAGAATGGCTGGATTACTCAAAGTTTTATTCACACAACTCATTGTTATATATGATTTTAAAAAAAATATGGTATGATAAATATTTAAAACAATTTTCAATTTAATGATCCGTAAAAAGTATGCACTTAATTTTTTCTGGAATTTATTTTGCTGTAAAAATTGCCAAAATGAAAAAAAAGTAACTTGAAACTCATGTGATAATATTTTTAAAACTTTATTTTTACCAAAAGAAAAATGTTTTTACCATAGTTCATATATAAAAAATCTGAAAAGGACGGCGATAATGTAACTTGTCGATGTTACCCACAAAAAAATGACTGTAGTAAAAGCTTATGTACAATAAACATCTTTGTCAAAAGAAAAATTTTACAACAAAAGTTCCCAAGCTGAAAAATGCGTAAAATAAACTTCGAAACTTCTTTACAAATTTTCTTCTTCATCCCGGGTATATACGACTTCCGTGAAAAAGGAACAGAAAGGCACACAACTGTGGATTTATCATCCAGTAAGATTTGTCTTTTGACCCTACATGCTTGGCAGTGTCATGGAGTCTCTTATTTATATCATTTTAACCGGAACTATTTACACCCTGATTGCTGATGTGACAAGCATTTGGTTATGCATCTATTAATAACGCCAAAACAATTCAAGAGACATAAGTATTTCACTTAAATGACGACTTTTTCAAATTCTCTCACATTGTATATTTCATTCGTCGGACTTTTCATACCGAATCATTCCAGATGGTTTAACATATCGACTCTACTTCTTACACTTCCAATGTCCACAGTTCTACTCTTCGACCAATTTAACATCGGATCGATTGAAGTCATGTGCACAATGACTCAAATATTATTTTATTGTTTGACTGGGTGGATACTAGTAAAATTGTGCCAGCAGGGCTATTGTACATAATGATGCAAGTTAACAGAAAATCAAAGTTTATATTAGATAGATAAAAAAGAAAAAAAATGACTGGATATCTGGGTGATATGAGCTTTATCAAACACGGGAAGTCAAAGAAAATCAACATAAAAGGCCAAGGCTTGGTAAATTTGGTTTAATTCATTTATAACATTGTTTTTAGCAAAGCAAATTTCATTGAAAGTATGTACTTCAAATGTCCTTGCACGTAATTAAGAACAATTGGTCGTGTTAAAAAGATGTTATGTCTGTTTAATGAAGACTAAAGATGCTTTACTCTGGTTTCAACATGGAATTATCAGTAATCCCAAGGCCAGGTATTACTGTTGTCACACAGAAATGCTAGAGCGGGGGCCGAAAAGTCCGCATGGGTATCTATCTGACTATATGTCACCAGGGTAGAGTTCAACGCATCACTATAGGTAATGGAGTACATCTGAGGGGAAGACGTGGAGACTCTAAAGGCTCCGGAGCAACCCTTGTTGTTCCTCTGACCGGTAACGAAAGTCAGACAAAGAGGTCGGCAAGGTCTACCACACGAATCGTAGGCTGTAAACAACGTCTCTCCTGTGCCGTATTCCGGATTCTTGACTCCTACCGTCATCGTGGTAGTGTATACTGGTTGTCTGTTGTCTATGATAGCATATTCCGTATACATCCCGTAATAGTTCAGACCATTGGAAGTGACAAACACTTTGGAAGCACCCGAGTGAGCAGTCTGACATGTGTCTTCGATTTGGTCAACTGTTCCAAACAATGTCGGATCGATTTCTTGGACGTTTTGAGATCTGCTATAAATGACATGTACAGGAATATAAACCCAACGTTTTACATCCACAACTCCGTCAATTATAAACGTATTTGTAAAAGACCGTTCAAGAGCAGATACAGACTGAAGATGGTTGTCTTGAAGTGTTGCATTTCGGGGAGCAGCGCGTCGCACGCGTCGCACGCGTCGCACGCGTCGACGTTGCATTCGTCGGCGTCGTGAATGTCTTCGGACCCGAGAATGCGCTCTCCTGATTTGAGTGGCAACACGAGCCGTTCCCAAGTTGTCAGGGCGGTTACGAATGTCATGGAACGGAGAGTCGCTAAACTTTTCCCCGACCGGAAGAGGTCCTCTTGCCATGGCCCTGTCAAGCGCTTGTGAATGCATGTCCAGACTTACTCCACGAGCGGCACCCATGGCAACAAAACCACTGGCAGTAGCCGGTGAATTTGCCCGAGCACGCGATATACAAACACGCCTATTCTGATCGCAATACAGATCTGGACTATTGTTACAGTTATTTTCACAAACAGGAAACGCCTCGTATGTCACAAGGTTTGCAAAACGATTAGCCATGGCTTGAATATTTGTAACTCTTTCAAACAAAGTCCCGAAGCTGATCACGTCATTACGACGATGTCCACGTTGTGAAGTTGATGGGTAATTTGTTTCAGGGTTAATACCACTCTGGATTTGCAGTTGCCGAAATCGGGCCCAAACAGCATCGACGTATGCATGATGCATGAAAAAGACCGGATCCCAGGTTGCAGAGTTAAGAGCTGAAAGATGTCCTCCAACCCAAACGTGAGGACCATTATGATGCCGTTCCAGACTGTAGATATTACCACGGGGTAGTGGTTCGGAGATATCTTGGAATCGTCTTCGGCTAAGAACAGCCCGCACACCAGCTTTTGTGAATAAAGCACTATTACCTTTTAATAAAGAAAAATGGATTAATATAATGTATTATGACATATAATGTAGATTATTAACTCAAAACCACATTGTGTATAGGCAATGTTATTAATACATGATCAGTATGAACAAATTTGTCAGCAAGCAGACATATATGTATTTGAAAGCCCGCATTCGAACTTTAAAGCAATTGCTCTGAATTAATGATGACGTTTGACCTTGAACTTCGACTTTGGACCCTTCAAATACTTTTTACCAAAGACTAGAGCCTTAATTAATTTTAACCACTTAAAAGGAAAAAATCAATTCTCTACCAAAACAGGTAATGCTATTCCAATTATAACGAGAGCTTATTGTAAATGAAATATTGCGTACTGATATGTATAACTGAGAGCTTATCGTTTTTCTATGAAGACAAAGAACCACTGCTAATAAACAGTCTAGAACAGAAAGCAAAGAACAAAAATAAAACTGACCAGTTCCGTAGTTTCTAATGAGAGGTGTTCCTAGAATAGTTCTCATGTCTCGGAATGGTCCATTCATGACCTCACCGTCGCCATTTCCAAAATACCGATCGCTCCAGAGGACGGATGTTGTAGGGTCCACCATGTCGTGATCTAACCCCGACTCCCAGTATGGTATTGCAGCTCCACATTGAGTCTCCATACTGAATAGAACGATTATGGATAATGAAATTCGCTGTCCAAATCACAGCCCAGATCTTATTTGTTGAACAACTATGGTAAAGTAAGTGTCAAGAAAGATATGGCGCTGCATTTGTAAATTAAGGTGGAAGAGGAATAAGCCAACAGAAGCTAAGAGCTATTAAACGTTTTGGAATATAATATGGTGCTTGGATTGAATACAAAAGTTGATTTCATTACGCTACACGCAAAGAAGTTATGACATAATGTTGAGCACTAACACATACTAGTATGTACATTTTTTTAGAATGCAAAAACAACACTTACAGTAAAAGATAAATCCTGTGCCACGGGAGGAAGGCTGGTCCATTGTGTGCTCTCCCCAGGGTGCTTCCTGAGTGAAAGACGGCCAGGGTTTGGTAAGTGTTCCGTCCTGCACTGGCTGGTTCCACTCTCTGGATAGCAGTTATTTGTTTAAAAACAGGAAACATGGTCTTTTACGAAGCACATGTTAAATAGTATTTCTAAATGATCGCATTTTCTACAATTAGCAGTTTCTGGCTTTTGCCAACCAGAGTCAATTCCAAAAATGCTAAAATTTTCGCATATCACAGAATAAAAATCATTTTTACCTCGGTTTGAAGCCGTTGAACACAGTTAACGTATGGCTGATAAGCGCCAGGACTGCGCACTTCACGTCGTGTTCGAGTAGTAGACGCTTGTCTTTTCTGACGTCCTCCTAGTTTCTTGTACTTTTCAACTTCATCAGCTTCCGCCAGAATTCGTCGGAATAAGCTATCTATGTAGTTAATACCTTCCTGTGTGAGATTTTCTCCAGACCAAACTTTTCCATCGGTCATCTGGTCGGTTAAGAAGCTCCTGTAACATGTGTTCTGAATGTAGATTGCAGACTCGGCTGATGACGTCACGTTATCGGAGCGGTACTTGTAGCATTCTTGTAATTCGGTTGGAAAAGGAATCGGTTCCAGAAGAGCAGACGACAAACTGAGAAATTCCAGCCATAGGAGAGCAAACAAGAAGCAAGCCATCTTCCCTGTCAACAAAAACTAACAGCTTTTTTAAATCATAACGATGACATAAATAAGGTTCATAGAAGAATTTAAAAAAATCACCATAAGAGAGCGCCTTTATTCTTTGAATATAAAAACCTAAATATATATAGGAATAATGAAAATATCAACAAAATACACTCTCTATATATGACTTTGCTCAAAAGGGGTAGACATTGTCTTTCAAAAATGAAATTCATAAAAATATGATTATTTTAAAATATTAAATACTTAACAAATATTTATAGATAAATAATCAACAAAATGGCAAAACTGATAAATATGATATTAAAAGAATGGCCAATAATATAGAAATATATAAAAGGATGATCAATAATTCATTTATTTTTGCAAGACAATGTGACAATTTCGTTTAAAACGATAGTTACTATGTTTTACTTACCTTCTTCTCTTGAGGAGTTCTGCCTGATTCAGGACACCGTCTCGCGCAATTTATAAGACCTATCATGTTTTGCATAATTATCACGTAATGTTCTTTTTAGTGAAGAGGAAAAGATTTGATTAATTTCAGCAACTAAATTTAACAGGAGACAGTTTCCATGCTTGACATAGACACAAATGCAGAGTTAACACATGCAATCTTAATTAAATTCTCGATTTGTAATTTTTAAAAAATAAACACATAGTAGTGGTTTTTGAAGTAAGATTAAAGCTTTGCTATTAGTTAAAATACATATTGTTTTATTTCAACTCTGACAAAACAATCAAATCTACAAAATGAAACAGTGTTGTTTTTGTTTATTTGTTTGTTTGAAAAGCAATAAATGATATAAAATTGGTTTTATTTGAAAGAAAGAAGTAAGGAAGCAAACAAACTGCATGAAAATTATAAATTATTTTCTGACCACATAGACAAGTTTCATTTAACATAAATCCTCGTTGACGTTGAAATTTACACTCGTTTTCTCAAATATCATATGATCAAGAATGGTCGTTTATAGACGCTCTTCTAAATTTGTCTATGGCAAGGCATATATATCTTTGCAGGTGACAATAGAGTGTCTAATTTTGTTATACTCACGGTTCTCAATTTCATAAAATAAAAAAAAAACTTCATACTATTAAGAGGACTCGATGGTCGTTGCCATTTTAGGCTTTTATTTATCTCCATAAGAAAAATACTCTACATAAAATCATAGGAAAATTATAAAATATTAAGGTTAATATTTATAGAAAAAGTAGAAGTATTTATCTTCAGACATTATTTTTTTAAAATAAATATTTGGTAGATCTAATGGTTATTTTGTTGACAACCCAGCCTTTTTTTATTGTTGTCAAAGGGATAATATAATGTACTGAACGGGTCAAATAAAACAATAAAGAAAAATAAGAAACAAACACTATTCAATTTAGACAGTGAACCTAAAATGGTAGTGCAATTAATCATTTTCAAATATATAGGTCAATGGTCTCATTTTCATGCTAGAGGCCTTTGTGTTTGTCTGCAAAATCAAATCAAAGGTTTACACACTATGACCAAGGCTTTCCTTGTCATGAATTTGTATAAATTTATAAAGTAATAGCAATATAAGTCGAGTGAAAAACAGTAATTAAAAAGGGATTTTCTTTATTTAAATATTTTTGACGAATTCGAAGAACAATGTTTTTAAAATCAATTTTATCTTCTAGATTATTAACTGTTTTAAAAAAGGCTTTAATGATATTTATTTATTTTCTTTATTTTTTGTTATCATAATTTACAAAAATTAAAATAATTTTTTTTAGATATGCTGCCGTGAAATGCTTTGTTTATTTCCGTGTCATTAGTTTTTAGCATCTGATTTTATACTTTTATACCTTTTTTTGAACTTATACTAAAACTTGATTTTAAACATATTGAAAAACAAATTTAATCTAAACTTTTGTACTTTTTTTTCTTTGAAAAATCAAGAAGAGGGAAAATATTAACACTACTTTCCTCGTTCCACTACAAATCTTCCTTTGGTAATGCACATTTTAAATGCGACGGATGATTATGAAACCGAATGCAGCTGATTTGCACTTTATTTCATTGTTTGTTTATAACAGAATTTTGACTGCAAGCTATCGACGACGTCTTATAGAATTCTTTTGGAAATATATCAGTTTGATGAGTTATAAAAAAGAAAAAAAAATTAGAAAAATACGAGGAATTTTTCCATTCAATTTGTTATTATCAGATTTTAGTGTCACTTCATATTAATATTCATAAACGATTGACCATTATGGGTGATCTGCATTAAATCAAACTCAAAAAGCTTACGTTTTAAACTCTTGATTCCGTACTTTTAAAAAGTAAGCAATATCACGTGATAATAAATATTCCAAATGAGGCGTTGTTAATAAGACGCGGAGAATGAATTTATTTATAGTTGATAACTTTAAAAATGTGACTGAATTTTATTGCATGAATTCAAAATGATCTCCAATTTTTACAGTTAATAAAAGGACAACAGATTTTACGAAAAAAGGCACATAACTATTCCTTTTTATTGATATTTATTTTAACGGATTACACAGTTTAAAATATTAAAAATGTACTTAAAGCCAGTGTTAATTAAAAAACCTTTTATAGCCTTTGCATATTATCAGCAATTGAAATGAAATTACAAAAACCTATTTTTATTTCTTTATCTTATTTAAAAATAAGTGGTTAGCGGGACTTTGATGATGTGCAAGAAAAAATGCACGGAACAAATACCGTATTATAAAAGTAAATTTTGAAAATTGAAAGTAGACCCACGGTCATCTTTTACTATTGCCACGCACAAAAGTAAAAGTAGGAGCCGAAAGGTCGTTGTGCATTTCCTCTAGATTATATGACATTGGAAATAAACATGAAACATCATTTAATATATTCAAATACATTTGTGGGAAATCTGTAGACATTCTTGTTTTAAACGGTGCCTCCAGCAAGACAAAGACGTTGGCAAGATCGACCATACTAATCCTATGCTTTATACGTTCACCCTTTAATACAACGCATCTCCTCCATCGTAATCTGGATTGACTCCTTCAGTCATTGTGGTAGTATTTATGATAGCATATTCTGTATACATCATGTGACACTGACCATTGGAAGTTACAAAAACTTTGGAAACACCCAAATGAGCGGTCTGACATGTGTGTTCGAATTGGTAAACTGTTCTAAACAATGTCGGATCGATTTCATGAACGTTTTTGGATCTTGTATAGACGATACGTACAGGGATATAAACCCATCGTTTTATATCTACAATCCGTCACTGACAAACGTATTTGTAAAAGATCGATAAAGAGAAAAGACAGACTGAAGATGGTTGTTTTAAAATGACGCGTTTTGGAAAATCTCTGGTCGATGTCCAGCTGCTCTTCTTTTGACTCCAGTACTAGCTCTTCCAAAATGAGGGTCAGCATTTGTTTCCAAGGAGTCGGGGGATTACGAATATCACTAAACGTAAAGTCACTAACTTTTTCATCGATCAAGAGTGGCCCCCTTGCCATTTCTCTATATAGCTAGTGTGACTTTATGTACAAACTAACTAGCAACTAACCGAGAAATTTTCATGGTCACAATACCGACGACCGTGGAAGAGCTGAAAGATGTCCTCCAACATAAGGCCATTATGATATCCTTTAAGACTGTATATATTGTCGTCCAGGTGGTGTTCGGAGATATCTTGAAATCTTTGCTAGCTTAAAACAGCTCCTATTCTAGCTTTTGTGAATAAAGCGCTATTACCATAAAAAATATAATCTACATACATCATACAATTAAATTAATTTCATTTTTCTATTAGGTTACAAGTAAATCATTTTAAGTATAACTGTCAAGGATGTCATTTTGATTTTTAACTTGGATATTTTGAGTGTTGAAAGGGGCATTCAAAATTATTAGTAAATATTAATTTCTTTAGCTCAGTGATAAAATAATATAGAAAGTCAACGATGACAGTGAAGCCAATAACACTCTTAAACAAAATCTTAATGTGATAAAAAGTTCACTCCCTAAAATATTTGGATTTATCGGTTATAGTGGTACTTATAAATGAATGAAATAACGTGTTTAAAAGACCAGTATTATAAATGTACCTTGTTGACCAAAAACAAATAGTTCACATACAATAAAAAAACCCAAGGAAAAGTACAATAGCTGATCAGTTCCACAGTTTCTAATAAGAGGTGATCTCATGTTCTCTCATGTTTCGGAAAGGTTCATTCATGACCTAAACATAGCAATTTCCAAAAATCCGATCGCTCCAGAGGACGGATGTTGTCGGTTCAACCATGTCGTGATCTAAACCTGACTCCCAGTATGGTATTGCGGCTCCACGCCGAGTCTCCATACTGCATAGAACGATGATGTAGAATACAAATCACCCCTGCGAATGTTATTGTTATTTAAATTTTAGACCACGTGGTTTTATTTGACCCTTTCAGTTTCGCAGTAAAAATCGTACCTCGTGTTTATAGTCTAGTTCATAGAATCTATAGGTACTATAGTAGTCAGATATTAAATCTAGAGGTTTATTGATTTTGAACTTTATCTTTATTAATTGGTGAATAAAATGTGTTCTAGAAATAAATGTGACAATACAAAAAATAGTTTTTGTCAGCTGTTGCAACAATTAACATGCTAAGTAGAGATCCCCCCTAAGGATTAATTTTCGATCCACGCCTGTCCTAGTAATAGCATCAATAGTGAAACAGACTATACAATTTTATGCAGAATGTTCCTTGAAAATGACTCGATATACTAAGTTTTTATGCAAAACAGACATCCATTATTTTTTTTAAAACATGGTATTGCACACCACAAGCATCAAACATGGATATGATTTTATTAAGGCACGCAATGTTTATATTTTCAACCACACAACACGTGGTTGAACACGAACGATAACTCTGTTCTGAATATTATCGTTTAATATAAAAAACCCTAAATGGTGAAATAAGACGAACTTATTAAAAGAAATTCATGTTTTAACATAAACCAAAGTAGGATACGATATGAAAAACGACCAGTACTTACGTATTTTGAAAATATAATCCGAACACTTATACTTCCGCTCGAAATTTCACAGGAACTGAACAAATCTTGGTGAAGTCTCGTGAACTTTCATTCGAGCACCTCTGGATTTATTACATACTTAGCAACGATAAAGAAAACATTCCGAACACATTCGCAGGGGTGCAAATTCACTGTCCAAAAACGCGGTCAAAATAAGCATCTGGTGAACGTAGGTATAGGTAAAAGGTATAGGTAAAATATTGGTCAAAAGATTGTGATGTGTTGTCAAAATGTCAGTAATGGTAGCTAACAGTGTCAGAGCTTTTAAAGTTTTGTATAATGATTTTGCAGAACTAATGAAAAATGCTTCATGCGATGATGATTCCTCAAGCAGCTACGGTTTGGTAAGTATTCTGCATCGTATTAGCAGGTTCCATAGAATTAAATAAAACATTATGTAAATTAACCCTATGGTCATTTTCCGAAAAGCGAGCTTCAGGTGAAAAAATTTAATATATTTACACCTGAGCTAATCTTGCGGTTATTTTCACACAGTGTCAATTCATGAAAAAATTAAGTTTCAACTTTTATAAATTTATTCAATTTGCAAAATGGAAAGTTATCGTTCTATAAAACAAATGGATCAAGAAATTAAGCATTACCAAAATTACCAACAGTCCCGATTAAAGTCACCTTTTCTTGTGAGTTCTATGGTCGATACAACGATATTGTCAGCAAATACATTTTCCACTAATTCGCATGCTGAATGACATTTTTCATACTTGTAGTAGGACCTTAATTATTCACCTGATTGTCTACGGATTTTCCGATTGCGTTTAAGAACACACGACGGGTGTGACCAGTCAGCAGAGGATGCATATTCCTCCATGGCACCTGATCATGCCTCTAATTTATTTAGAGTGTTGTGTTTGCTCTGTTCCATTTTTTTATTTTTCCTTTGAACTCTTGATTTGAACAATGTTGGTTATCACCACATGTCATTTGTAATTAGTGTTTACAAAGATAACATAGAAATGTTATCTTTGAAATAACTGAGTAGGCAACTATCACCGTATCAAGAAAAAACTTATTTTCATTTATATGCGACTATTGTACCAAGAATGTTGTAAGATAATGCGATTGGATCAGGTGATTGCACGATTGAACGATTGCGCCAATGCAATAAGAAGAGTGGCGCTCATGGTAAATTGAAGGTGATCAATCGTACAATGGTAGCAAAGAGTTGCAAAATTACATGAGATACGTTGACCAACAATCTAATGGTCGCAAAACACAAGCATAAACAATCGTGTATCACTTTTGCAAATACACAAAACGTTGTAAGACCTTCGTTGGTACATTGCACTGCGTTAATTTGGGTCACAGTCGGTTGCGTCTGAATATTGCACTTGTCCAATATTTTGAGGAGACTTGATGCGACCAATAAAACACACGCAATGAATGCGAGAGCTCGTACAACGTATATGAGAGCTCGTTGGTTGCTAAAAAATACCGATTGCAAAGTGTTGTAAAGTGCTTGGTGCCAAATGTGAAAGGGTCTTTAATAGTGTGACATATAATTGATTTGTTGATTAAAACTCTAAATATTTTTAAATTTAATTACAATATATCTAAAGTAACCATTTTTGCATACAGCAGCATTCCTTGTATTACTTGATAAAAAATAGTAACCCGCAAATATTTTCGGTTAGAGACTGGACCTTGTCCACGCCGACTTTATTGATCATCTAGATACGACAAGTTTGAAAATTCATTGATATGTTATGTTGTAAAACGAATTTTTTCTGATCATAATATAAAAAGGGTTCATCTATGAAATTGCCCAATACTCGTTTCAAAATATTTCCATCGGTCCAACACCGGTAATGACATGCAATATCTCTACAGGACAATTACCTTGGTTTATCGCTATAAAAACAGCTTGCATATGGTTAAAAAGCTCCAGGACTGTGCAATTCCCGTCTAAATCGTTGAGCATGCGTTTGTCTTCATGACCTTTTCCTATTTTCTAGTACTTCATCTGCTTCTGCCAGAATAAGCTATCTATGTAGTTAATACCTTCCTGAGTGAGATTTCACCGGACCAAACTTTTCCATCGGTCATTTGCCCATAAAGGAACATTCTGTAACACATTTTCTGAATGTAGATTGTAGACTCCGCTGATGACGGCACGTTTTCGGAGCGGGAAAACGAATTGGCTCCATATCAACATTTGACAAACCAAGAAATCCCAGGCAAACAACAGTAAACAAGAAACGAGCCTTCCTGTCAATATGAAGCACTGTTCAGTAACCCGTTTAAATGAGAGCAATTAAAGAGGGTGCAACACAAGTGATAAATTTGTCTGCATCAGGGCATGCGTGGTTTGAAAGAAAAGTCTTTTATATTGAAAAATCCAAAAACTTAAAAAAAAACTATTCATAATGATTAAATAATCATCAAAATTACGAGATCATATTCAATGGAAATATAAAAAATCAAACAATTTAGAGGCGTAAACAGCTTTTTGAAAACTATTTGACTTTTGATGAATGTAAGCATTGAAACGTTATAAGTACAACCCTGCGAATGTGTTCAGAATGTTTTCTTTATCGTTGCTAAGTGTATGATAAATCCAGAGGTGCTCGAATGAAAGTTCACGAGACTACACCGATATTTGTTCAGTTCCTGTGAAATTTCGAGCGGAAGTATATGTGTTCGGATAATATTCTCAAAGTACGTAAGTACTGGTCGTTTTTATTCCATATCATACACTTCTTTGATTTATGTTAAAACATGATAGTCTTTGAAGATGTATGTTTTATTTCACCATCTATCGGTTATTTGAATTAAACGATGATATTTAGAACAGAGTTTTCGTTTTTGTTAAACCATGTGTAGAGCGGTTGAAAATACAAACATTGGGTTGCTTAATAAAATCATAGCCATGTTTGATGCTTGTTGTGTGCATTACCATGTTTTAAAAAAAAAATAATGGGTGCCTGTTTTGCATAAAAACTTAGTATATCGAGCCATTTTCAAAGAACATTTTGCATAAGATAATAAAGTCTGTTTCTCTATTTATGCTATTACTCGGTCAGGCGCGGATCAAAAATTAATCCTAAAAGGGGGATTGCTACTAAGCATGTTAATTGTTGCAATAGAAAAAAAAACCTCTTATAATTTCTATTGTCATATTTATTTCTAGAACTCGTTTTATCCTCTAATTAATGAAGATAAAGTTTAAAATCAAGAAATGTCTGGATTTTATATTTGACTACAATTACCTATAGATTCTATGAAATGGACTTTAAACACGACGCAGGATTTTTACTACGAAACTGAAAGGGTCAAATAAAACCACGTGGTCTAAATTCAAATAACAGTAACATTCAAGGGGTGCAATATATAAAACTTTATCAAACTTTCATTCTATACGAAAACATTTGATGCATAGAGGAACAATTATTCTCATTCATTTTAAAAAAAGCAACATACAAATAAACAAACAAATAAAACCATTATTAAACCAATCAAGCAAGAACAATAAAATAAAATCAAATTTTAAAAATTATCAATCAAAAAATTGATTAGTAGATTTTATTCCCCTTCCATTCGTGCTTCTTTCTACCTGATTTGGGACACAACCACATGCTATGTTT
Organism: Magallana angulata; assembly: GCF_025612915.1. Taxonomy (NCBI): domain Eukaryota; kingdom Metazoa; phylum Mollusca; class Bivalvia; order Ostreida; family Ostreidae; genus Magallana; species Magallana angulata. The sequence goes on along the minus strand of NC_069111.1, from coordinate 49,471,397 downwards.
AAGACCTATCAAGTTCTGAATAATTACCATGCCATATATTATATAAAGCAGGTGGTTGAACTTTATGTGTTGCAATTAAAGCCCATGCTTGACACAACAAACCTGTAGCATGTAACAAAACGGGGTGAAAAAGTGCGGTTTTAAAGACTTTAATTAAATTCTTTATAACCATGTATATCTTATTAATCTTGTCATGCACACAGATATTGTGATTTAAGACAAAAACTAAACATTTGTAAGACTACTTCCTTGTATAATCTTTCAATTTTAAAGAATGGTCACGACGAAGCAGATACTACATGTGTATTTGTTTTAAGAATTGAATAAAATTCCTACCGGTTCAGCTATACATAATGCCCCTAAAAGTGTTCACAAAAATAAAAAAAGGATCTAAAGATATGTACATATGCGTATTAGAGAAAGGAAAAAGGAAATGACCTCTGTATCAAAATGGAGAGAAAAAGAATATGATATAAATGAATTTGACTGGGGGAATATTTTTGAATTCCCATTTAAATTTACCCTTGAATTTAAACTCTAATGGATGCAATATCAAATACTGCATAGAATTGTTCCTACAATTAATTATTTATATAAAATTAAGCTTCAAGACTCTCCTCTTTGTAACTTCTGTAAATTAAACATTGAAACAATAGAAGATTTATTTACAGAATGTTTTGAAGTTAAAGATATATGGTATAAAATTAAAGAGTTGTTCTTAACAAAAACAATATTTCTGTTGTTTTTAATAATAGTAGCACATTTTTGGCAATTATAACAATGAAATATTATACTGAAATCAAACAGAACCTGTTGATGACTATTTCAGTACATTATATTTTTTCATTTAAACTCAAATCTGTCCAAAAACTTTGCTGAAAGATTCCTTATTCAAATATTCAGAAAATGAAAGAGATTGGAAAGCAGGCACGTAGCAGCTGGGGGGGGGGGGGGGGGGGGCAGCTCGCAAAAACAAATTTTTTAAAATTTACATATAAAAAATTTTTTCAATTTGTACCATCCCCCCCCCCCCCCCCCCCCCCCCCCGGATTAGGATTTTGAAGATTTTGGAAAACTTTAATTTCCCCCCCCCCTTTTTTTTTTTTTTTTTTAATTTTGCTTGTCAACATTTTTTGGATGAGTCTGGCCCCCCCCCCCCCCCCCATTTTCAAAAACGATGCTACGTGCCTGGAAAGTTATTTGTAAATCACTGTAGGTAGCATAATCATAAGCTATTTTAGTAACTTAGAGCCCAATATCCATGACCGTTATAATAATAAGTAAAATCTAAATAGCTGTTCTATTTGTGATGTACATGATGTGACTGCATGTCTGTCTTTTTCTCTTTTTTCCTTTCTGTCCCTCTTAAGGTATCACACCGGTAATTGTTTTCACTATATAACACTATAGAGGGGAAAAAATTCTTAAAAATCAGTTTGTATTTTTCATGACAAAATATTCGGAGGAAATGTTATTTGTTACCTATCTCATCAGCTAACACCATAAAAAGGGCAAGCGATACTGCATTTTCTCAAAATATCTAGCTCCAAACAGGTCTACCCTCAAAACCACGTGTTTTCCATTTGTATGTAAACAGACTGCACACTCCCCAGGAAGCTGCTGCATGAGCCCTGAAAGAAGTAGTTCCTGTGAAAAAAAATCATCACCTAACAAAATACATGAAATATTCTACTCAGTGGTACAAAAAATTTTAAAACTGAGTAAAGGAAAATGTAAAAATGCAGTCAAGGAAAAAAATAATTCTGAAGTATATATGGAACTACAATTGACTAAGTTCATTTTGATTGGCCGATTACCGGTGTGATACCTTAATCAACTCTTATACAAAGCTCTATGTTATATACTTATTTAATTTTGTACCAATGCCATATATATGTTAAAATGTAAAAGAGTTTCAATAAATCTATTGAAAAAAACCCCCAAGAGAATTCCTATCGGTTCATTAACAAACAAGCCCCGGTCGATCGGTACCGTTTATTTTATTTCACAGTGTACATATTTGAATGTAAATGAGGATATGTTAAAACTGTATTAGATATATAACTTTAAATCCTGTTTTAAAACATCAACTATACTACGGAAATTAAGACCTTTCTTATGTAAATCTACTTATATTTTTTTTCTTACACATGGAGTTTCTTTGAAAATGAATTGGAACTTTTATTTAAAAAAAGGTTTTGTAGGAATGCAATACAAAAATATTATGTGTTTAAAGTTGATACAAACGCAGTACAACGGTTGTATTATCATACTGGAGACGCAACACATATAAGTTAAAGTTTCTTGACGTCAAAGTACAGTGTTATATTTATAATTTTAGCGCCTTATAAGACGTCTGGACAATACTGTATACTTAAGAAATAAAGTACGAGTTTTCGTGAATAACTTCCGCGGTCGAGAAATGTTGTTTTGAAATTTAAAAGCCGAGGCGTTAGCCGAGGTTTTATTTTTCAAACAACATTTCGAGACCGAGGTTATCATGCAACATTCACGATAACAAGAACTTTATTTTTATTCTACTAACAGCCTAGTATTTCTACAGATCGTTTCTCCTTTAGACGATCTAGGTCATTTTGACGGCTGTTCCGTGTAACATCAACGGTTTAGTTAGTAATGCTTACCTTTGTATCGATCACAGGAATCACATGCAGACCAGGCACGTAGCATCGTTTTTGAAAGTGGGGGGGGGGGGCAGACTCATCCAAAAAATCTTGACAAGCAAAAAAAAAAAAAAAGGGAATGAGACTTTCCCACAATCTTCAAAATCCTAATCCGGGGGGGGGGGGGGGGGGGGGGGCTGGCGTAGTATATAACTTCAATTTCTGCCCCCCCCCCCCCCCCCCCCGATGCTACGTGCCTGCAGACGACATAATTTTTCTTTGGATTTTTGATACTCTTCACTTATTTATAAAATATCTTTGAATCCTATTCCTAATATTTTAAGGGCAATTAATACGATTTTTACTACTACAAGTTATATATTTTATGCGTAAAAACACGCAAGGAAAATATGCTAGGGAGGTCCTTCGAACAGCCGCATTGATCTCTAAATAATATATCAATAGATTTCAAATAGATATTACTGATCTGATGACTGATGACGTTCGTGGTATATTGGAGAATAGTATCCGCGGCATATCTTTGATCTCGGCAATAATTGTAGTAGAATGTCATAAAAACAAAGTTACAAGTTGCAACTGAATAATCTGGGAAAGAGAGACTACTATAAACAAGTAATTAACTGCATTTGTATAAATACAATGAAATGCAATATACTGACAGAGCTATCTATAATGCATTTTCCCTGTAAGTTTCCTGAACATGTTGTTAATTACCTATGTTGAACCCTCCTTCAAAATAAATATTTGAAGAACCCTCTCTCTCTGTGCACTAATGAAGAAAAATGTTTAAGAGCGACTCCATAAGTTGTTTTCTTATTTTAATCACGTAATTATTTCTTTACAGGTATCGTTACAAAATAAATATCTAAGAAGAATGACAGTTTTGCAGAACCGTACCATTACATTTCATTTTGCCGGAATGTATTTTAAAATATTATGCATGATGCCATCAAAAAGTTAAAACCATTACCGTTACATTGTTATACTCCGCTAGAATAACATATACAATATATGGACGATAACAGGAATGAAAATAAAGTCAATACAATTTGAAATTCATCAGTGATCCCAAGGCCAGACATTGCTGTTGTCACACACGAATGTCAGGGCGGGAACCGGATAGTCGGCGTGGGCTACGTTACTATATGTCATCAGAGTAGAATCTAAAGCATCACCATAGGTAATGGAGTACATCTGAGGGAAAGACGTAGAGATTCTAAAGGCCCCAGAACAACCCTTGTAGTTCCTTTGGCCGTTGATTGACGTCTGGCAAACAGGTCGGCAAGGTCTACCACACGAATCATATGCTGTAAACAACGTCTCTCCTTCACCATATTCTGGATTTTTGACTCCTACAACCATTGCAGTACTGTAAACTGGTTGTCTGTTGTCTATGATAGCATATTCCGTATACATCCCGTAATAGTTCAGACCATTGGAAGATACAAATACTTTGGAAGCACCAGAGTGAGCGGTCTGACATTTCTCTTGTGATTGGTTAACTGTTCCAAACAATGTCGGATCGATACCCTTGAGATTTTTGGATCTGCTATAGACGATACGTACAGGAATATAAACCCAACGTTTCACATCCACAACTCCGTCAATGACAAACGTATTTGTAAAAGATCGTTCAAGAGAAGAAACAGATTGAAGATGGTTTTCTTGAAATGCTGCATTCTGGGAAACCGCACGCTGCACGCGTCGAGCTCTTGTTCTCACCTGCGAACTAGCCCTGCGGATTTGTGGAGCAGCACGAGCGGTCCCTATGTTGTCGGGGCGATTACGAATGTCAATGAATGGAGAGTCACTAAACTTCCTTCCTACCGGTAGTGGTCCCCTTGCTACGGCCCTCGCTAGTGACTGTGACTGAATGTTTGAACTAACTCCACGAGAAGCACCCATTGCCACGATGCCAGCAACAGACGTTTGTACAGCTGTCCGAATTCTCGATATGCAAACAAGTCTTAACTGATCACAATACAGGTGAGGGCTATTGTTACAATTATTTTCACAAACTGGAAATGGTTCGTATGTCACAAGGTCTGCGAAACGATTTGCCATGGCTTCAAGATTTGTAACGAGCTCGAAATATGGCCCAAAGTTGATCACGTCGTTACGACGATGTCCTTGGCGTGGCCTTCTTGGATAATCTGTTTCTGGGTTAAACCCGTTCTGGATTTGCAGTTCTCTAAATCTTGCCCAAACAGCATCAACATACGCGTGATGCATGTAAAAGACCGGGTCCCAGGGCGCAGAGTTCAAAGCTGATATGTGTCCTCCGACCCAAACGTGTGGGCCATTATGATGGCCTTCCAGACTGTAGATACTGCCCCTTGGGAGTGGTTCTGAGATATCTTGGAATCTTCTTCGGCTTAAAACAGCCCGGAGACCCTCTTTTGTGAATAAAGAACTATCACCTTGTGAAAGAAAATATAAATTATCTTTAATTTAAAAATCGTTTTATAATCAACTAGCACAGAATTAGCAACCTTGATGATAACCCGACCCTAGCGTTTTTACCCCCCACCCCTCTATCAACCATTAATGTAAAAGAATGGCAAATGGTTACAATGAAAGGCCACCAATACATTAAAGCTTCAATCAAAGCATCGTTGGACATGAACAAATCAATCAGGAAAAATTACTCGAAATCGATAGTTTTGCTATGGAATCATTATATCTTACTTATATGTAACAGTGAGTTTATTATGTTGTGTGAAAATAGTTCAAATACAATCGGGTGCAATCACAAAGACGAATAACTAACCGGTTCCATAATTGCGAATAATTGGCGTTCCAAGAAGAGTTCGCATGTCTTGGAAAGGTCCACTCATGACCTCACCGTCGCCATTTCCAAAATACTGATCGCTCCAGAGGATGGATGTTGTGGGGTCTACCATGTCGTGATCTAACCCAGAGTCCCAGTATGGTATCGCGGCATCACACTCCGTCTCCAGACTGATATTATAAAGATCAGGGTGAAACATACATGTTTAACTTTCACATGATCTAAAATATCTTTGATGTAACATATGGTAGACGTCGGGTTAAATATTTGAAAAAAATAGCGATTACTATATAGTGTTGAGTTATGTTTTACATCTTGCGAGAAAATATTTCTTGAAAGAACCAAGACAAAGTAGGAGCTATCATTGTTAATTCTTAGAAACGAGATGGGTGAAATAGAGAATGAAAATGAAAGCTTATTTTGTTATGCTCCATTCCGTTAAGAACTGTTAAACAATGACTTATGTATTTCGTACTGAAGAAGAACTCTTACAGCAGGAGATAAATCCTGTGCCACGGGAGGAAGGCTGGGCCATTGTGCGCTCTCCCCAGGGTTCTACCGGAGTGAAAGGCGGCAAGAGTTTGGTAAGTATTCCGCCCCGCACTTGCAGGTTCCACAGTCTATAAGAAGAGTTTTCATTCAATTTTTTTTTTTTTTTTTTTTTTTTTTTTTTTACATATTTTCCATGTTTAACAAAATCAGACTTTGTTGTTAATCAGTTGCAACTTCCTTTCCTTTAATTTCTAACGCTACACACCTGATTTTTTCACTGAATGAATTGTTCTTGCTTACATTACAAAGTGAATTTAACGTTTCAATAGAGTAAACATTTGTGGATATAAAAGGATATGGAACCATTTAAATATAGAAAGATTACCTCATTTTGAAGTCGTTGAACACAATTTGCATATGGTTGAAAAGCTCCAGGACTGCGCACTTCTTGTCTAAATCTTCTAGTAGACGTTTGCCTTTTCTGACGTCCTCCTAGTTTCTTGTACTTTTCGACTTCATCTGCTTCTGCCATAATTCGTCGGAATAAGCTATCGATGTAGTTAATACCTTCCTGTGTGAGATTTTCTCCGGACCACACTTTTCCATTGGTCATCTGGTCGGTTAAGAAACTCCTGTAACACATGCTCTGAATGTAGATTGCAGACTCAGCTGATGCTGTCACGTTATCGGAGCGGTACTCGTAGCATTCTTGTAAATCGGTGGGAAAAGGAATCGGTTCCAGAAGAGCAGACGATAAGCCAAGTAATCCCAGCAAAATGGCGGCATTAAAGAAAGATGCCATGTTCCCTGTCAAGAAAGACCGGTAATCACTAACTACAATAAACCTCAAAATCTTAGAAATTCAACAAATATGGAACTTAAGCCCCTTGCTTTAAAAGAGATTTAAGAATTAGCTTAAGGATGCTGGAAAGTCAACAAATTAGCTATCAGATTTACCTAGAATTTTAAGATGTGATAGGTTTGGCTATTCATTATTTAGTTAAGAAAAAATCCGTAAAGTTAGTCTTTTAAATTTGAGTATCTTCTATAATTTTATATAGGCTCTTCTTTTAAAGGAGATCAATAGAACCCTCTTAGTTAATATCATTCCCATTTATAAATAACATGCCTTACATATCTTTGAAAAATCATATTCCAAACAGCTTTTCAATATTGTTTTTATAAACATGTACATATTTTATTAATGAACGTTCTTCGCACAAAAGTGCTGATTTTAGTGCTGTTTAGCTTTTTAAAAAGTGATTAGAAGGTTATAAAAGACAGGCATTAGAAATTCTTCCAGTCTGTGGCCTATTGAATATTAACCAATCCTCATAGATACAGAAACTTGACAAGAAGGTATATGTATAAATCTTAATCATGAGAACCTCACATTTTCTCGTTAATCTTCATTAAAAAAAAAATAAACACAGAAAAGAAAGTTACGTTTGACTACAATGTGATAGAATATACATGTTGAATGAGAAATGGACGAACATTGATTAAGTTGTCTAATTGCTCAACTACTAGATTTCTTTGTCTACATACTTACATTAATTACTAACGTACCTTACTCTCCTGGTGATTTCTTTCAAATTTTGCGCACCGTCTCGTGCCATTTATAAGACATTCAAATGTTTTGAATAATCATCATCCTTCTACGTGAACTATGATTGACGGGAAAGTTATGAGGAATTAATTGCAAGCAGCATTACCTGATACAATATCCATGTCTACATAGAAAAATGTAGAATTTAACTTAGGGTTATGAACAATCGAATGCATTAATTTTGCAATTATTTTAAATGTTGATAAAATGTTGCAAACCAAATTTTAAAAAATCTATTGTTACTTACCTTACATGCAAGAGATTTAAAAAATAGCATCGATAAACAGGCCGATATGAATCATTATGTATATTTTTTAACGTTTTAGCGCTAAAAATATACATGTCAGTATATATTGCATTTCAATTATTATGTATGTATTATATATTTTGTTAATAAATATTTTACTTGTTACTTGACGCAATGCACCCAAGGAAAAAGGAAAACTTGAACAAATGTTGTAGTTATATTAAAAAACACTACTTTTGTTTTAGGCACGGTGTTTGAATTGTTTAAATTAATTATTAACTGTGCATTCTTGATGCATATCCTAAAATTGGAACCCAGTAAACGTCAAAATATGTCAAAAAATGTTCATGTCCGGAAAAGAAGAGTGAGTGAACTGTAAATTTTTTAAAATTTATGGTAATTGACGGAGTTCTGTATAATGATAAATATTTGACTCTGCACAGGATAAAAAAACCTGAAAGCATTATAACAGGAATCCGAAATATTAACCTACAATGGTGTGACATTTTCCGGATCTGCATGTGTAATGTCGATGAACTTTAGCAGCTTACAACTTTAAATGTGAAGACTTTATTTGTTTAGCATAATTAACTCAAGGTTATCGACAATACTTTAGAATGACATTTTATCATGTCAAAAACGAATTTTAATAAATGGTAACAAATGATACAGAGGAAATTATTTACCTTTTTATCATGGGAAAACTATACACTATAGCTTATCTATAAAACAGTTTGGAAACGTCGCGTAAATGGATACAATTGAGAGAGGAGTAAAATCAAAATTAACAAGTATTGATAAAAACACTTAAAACTAAGTACTAGTATTTGTTTTAATTAATATGTTCGTCAACCGTTATGATATAGCAACATTAGACAGATTTTAGAATGCTAAATACGTACTAAAAAGATTTATTTTGAAGTTCTTCAACTTTAGAAAAAAAATATTGTCAGTTATTTGTGACATTTTCCAGAAATGATTTTTTTTCATTTTTCTCATGATTCTCTGTTGGCGTTCCAACATTTGCTACTTTCAGAAGATCTTGTATCTTATTCAATTGTTTTAAAAAAGATCCATGTTAACCAGTTTTCTATACATTCTGCAATAAAATACTAAGATACTAATCTTGATAAGATATGAAAAATGATCATGATTAGGAAGTTAAGAAATGAGAAAGCATACTTTATGTTCAACTTATATCTTATTAAGATCTCCTTATAAAACCTAGTGAAAATATATCGATCCAAATGCATATTTCACCTCCTATGTTTTAAGAACCTTCTCTTCTTCACTCCCCCGTAAAAAGGTATAAAATGATTTTAAATATGATCCTTGTTTTGAAAAATGGTATCATTAATTAAAATTGATTAATGCTCACCATTTAAGCATCTTTGTATTAAATTGCTTAATTTAAGGAGATTTTGTAAGGAAAACAAAAGTTTATCAACGATGTATCTAAGACAGATATCTGGCAGTGATACATATGTAAGTGCAAATATATGTAGTAAAGCTATTTTGCCATCCACTCTACAGACAAATAAAACAATTTTACGTACCATATACAATTTCTTATAGAGTTTTAACAATGTTCATCTACAATGGTAGTAGTTGTTTCTTTTTATTTATTTATAGTGAAATGTGTATACATCCTCTCATATAATTCATAACACATTCAAGCATATACACACTTCAAATACAATGAATGATGAAAGAGAAGAAAAAATAAACAACTTTAAGAGTCGAAAGATACATGCATGTATAAACATACATGACATATAAGTATAGAAGAATTATTTCTAAATGTAACAACATCTAATACAAGTATTAGCAACTTGGCGAGGATAATTTGAAATAACTGATTTAATAACTGAAATAAATGATTTGTTGGCTAGTTGTTTCAAGGAAAAATGTGATAAGAACTGAATCTCATTATCTATAATCGAAGCAAAAAAGTACAGAATTTGTTTTTAGATAGTTATTGCATCATGATACATGTATCTAACAGTCTCCTCTTGCAGTGGTCTTTAAGTATATCTAAAACAAATTAATTTTCTCACCAAAAACTGCCCGTCATATAAATTATTCCCACAGCAAAGTTTACACAGATTTTTTTAGTTTATTAAATCTAAAATAAAGATTTGTATAAGAGTATGAGGGACGAGAATTCATTTATTGACCGTATATAAAAATTCTACTGCAAACTGATGTATTTATCGGTTATACCGCTCACATCGTTCAACACTCTTCCATTTAGATGACGTAGGGATGAAAGGTACAGACTTATATCTTTACGCTCTATTAACCTTAAATAGAAAGGTCGACATTTGAATAAAATGTTCCATAACTATTAAAGGCAATGCCACTATTTTGTGAAATTCTCCATCGTATATTTTGACAGAATTTCAGTCAAAGATGTTACTTTAAGACATTCACTTGGAAGTTTTTTGGTTTTCATACCTTGATGTGTGGCATGAACTTTCGTGGATTTAATTAGGTAGTTACCTTCCCCACCTCTAAACTATTTGGTTTCGATCATCTATCTACATTTGAAAAGTAGGCTGAAATTGTTCACTTTAAAACAAAATTCAAAAAATAAATACATGTACTTTTAAGTAGGACAGATTATTCTATGATGACGTGTATATTTTATTCACAAGTTCACATTCAGTATTAATAAAGAATTATTGTAAATTTGTACAATGTTTATAAGTCCATGTGTGTGTGTGTGGTTTTTTTTATATGCAATGTTATGAAGTTTGCATTTGAAGACAATAAATACAGGTAAATGTCTACTTAATGTCAATATCATCTATGTACTTGTAGAAGTAAATCAAAATGTCATTTTTGTTTCAGCTTTTTCAGTGAATATGATGTCTGCGTTAGTTAGGTCTCGAGCTCTGTGGTCATAAGGCTTAGATGAACTCATTATGGTCAGTCTTACACTTCCACCATTAAATGTCTTTTGCAAAAGTGAGATTGCGATCAAAAGCGAGACCATCTATGTTGTATGGTTCAAGAGCTAGAATTGTTAAATGGCGACAAATGATGAAACATGTGTATATTTAAAAAGTTTGTATACTCATATCCTTCTTATATACACCCGTAAAGTATAATTATTTAGATTCAAATCGTTTTACTCTTGTCCTTTTGAATCATTGAAAGGATATCTAATTGTTTTCTCTGCTAACAAAATAAAAAAAGACAAAGCAAAACAAGACAACAGACAAAAAACCAAACTCCTTGTAAAACAGGATATTTTTATTTTGACACAACAACGTAAACAGATTTTTGAAGTCTCAAATTATTATCAGTTTATATCTTATGAACTACCGATATTATGATGCAAAAACTATGATTTCTGCACCGTTGTGTTTTTATAATTGTTCTTCTAAACAAAAAAACATAGGTCGATAAATACTGATCGCTGTAATGGTCATTATCGCGCTTAACTCTGCTTTGGAAAGTTTATATAATTGATTGCTCTAAATCTGATAGCAAATATTGTTTTTGCTATCTGAATCATTCTTGGTACTTGACTTTTTAGTTGGCTTTATGTATTGTAACCTGTCTGTCAAACCGTTACGTCAAAGAAAAGAAAAAAGTAACAGTTTAAACAATGACTTTTATTACGTAAAATCTGTCAACAAGTTCAATGGTACCTTTTGAAATTTCTAATTAAATCTATACTGTACAAAATGTAATGAATGAGTGAATAAATACAATCATATGTAGTAACTTAAAGATAAGCTTTCTGGTCTCGAAAGGTTCTTTCTTTCATCTTGTGTAATGTCGACTTTTTTATCGAAATTTCTGCACACTCCCTCGAGAATTTCCCCCTTGAAACCTGCCAGCAATCTCGCACGACATTCATGATACGAGTAAAGGGTTCGAACTCCACAACTAAACAACCAATCAAAATAGAAACAGATGACGTAAAATACACGAGTGACGTCAAAAAAATCACAGTCGGGTGTATATACACTCCGTTCAAATTTCCAATATCAATGGTGAAATAAGCAAAGGTCAGAAGAAAATACATAACGGAAGCACCTCGGTAAAACCGAAGAGCCCGGATATCGTCTGCTCGAATAGTTTTGTCCACAGCTGCAATATTGTAAGGATTTTTACAGGATATAATTGAGTAAAGAATGAGCTCCAAGAGAAAGGGAACAGCTGTTGTGATTATCGTCTGATAAACGGACCATACAAGAGCGTGAACGTTCTTAGAAGTCCAGTCCGTACTGCAGATGCCCATGCCTACAGAATACAAAGTAAAAGGATTGAGAAACTTCATTATTTTTAACTTTTCAAAATACTCTCCTTGTTTAGGCATGACAACATGTCCGATGAAGCCATCAACAGAAATTGCTTTGATCTTTTATAGACATACTGGATAACGAGGAACTTTAACCTTGTTTAAATGATAGTCTACAGCTTGCGATTTTAATTGATGATTTAATAGCGAGCTCAGCTCGCCGGCGCGCAGCGAGCTCTACCGGCAAGGCATGTGTGAATAGAAAATTCGGACTAGTTGCACATTCATTCAACGGATTTTTTTGGCGTCAGTAAATCGGACCAGTAATGCATTGTTTCAATCGTCCCAGAAGTTCCCCGTAATCATGGCAATTTTTATCACTTCACAGTCTCACGAGAATCAGCAAGACAATATAAAAACAATAACGATGTATACGACATACAGTCAGTGCTACCTCTAAAGTTCACATCAGTACACTCTCAATCAAAAATAATCGAGTGACGTCACAAAGGTTTACACATTGATCCAATAGATTTTTTCGGCGTCAGTAAATTTTGACCCACAATTCATAGTACCAATGGTTTCCAACCTCACGTTCTCGCGAGAATCAAAGTACAACTTTTGAGAAGCATATATGAGATATATATAATAAAACAGTATACTTCGCGTACTTTTATTTATCAGGGGAGTTTTAAAGAGTCAGGCGACACTTAACCAACGTTAGCTTTGACGTCACAATGAGCACTGATAAGGGGAAATTACTCTAGATGAAGTACTTGTAAATCTGCTTAAAATGACCAAAATCCTCTCAAAATCTTGCAAAGGCTAAGCAAAAGAACAGCTAAAGAATAAGGACATTTCTTCAGATACAGGAAACAGTTGTAAATTGCACTCATTTGGATGAATGCTTACATATATTTCATTTGATACTGTAATTACGGTAAATTCCCGGAACGTACACGTACGTAGCATCGCCTTTTTTTTAAAAGGGAGAGTGTGGGTGGATGGGTGGATGGCAGCCTCATCCAAAAAATCTTTGCAAGCAAAAAAAAAAAAAAATGAAAATTCTAATCCTTCAGCTCTTTAGCAGTTCAATGGTTTCTTTATTTTCACTTCCATTTATTACATGCAAGGGGGGGGGGGGGGGGAGGGGGGCACCATGTTCTTTTAATATGATAAGCAAATATTTTTATGCGTAAATTAAAATAAAAATAATTAAAGATTATTTTTTTGAAAGTGGAAGGAGCAAATCCATGATAAGTCGATTTTCCATGTGTAAATTGAAAAAAAATGAAATTATTTTTTTAACATAGGGGAGGGGGGAGCTCTATGATGAGTCAAGTTTTATACGTAGGTTTAAGAAATGTCTACTGCAAAAAAAGGGGGGGGGGGGGGGTGAACTGACGTTACAATCACTTTAAAAGAGGAGATACAGTGCAATGAATATTCATATATTAAAATCTTTATTATTCAACAACATTGTATCTGAGATTAAACTATTGTTCTACTTATAACTAAATTATAATAAATCTTATAAACTATGAATAATAAAATTTTACTTAAAAAATAGGTATGTTTTATTTTTTTGCATTCAAATTTTACGTTGTTAATTCTATTTTTATTTATTTATTACAATTCATTGTTTGATCACATGCTGTGCTCGCCCCCAACGGTCGCACCGTAAAACAGATTACATTTACTTTAATTCCGAGTTGTAATGATAAACCTTGGCCCAAAGACCACAAAGTGGGAGTAGACTTAAGTAAAAAATATTAAATAGTTATAGAACATTTGAAATGATTTTTTAAAATAGCTATGAAATGAAATTTCCATTTTGAAATAGGGTTCCGACAATAATATGACTAATGGGGCTTAAAAACCATAAGCCCCTTTTTAAAATATTTCATACTTAGATTAATTCTATCACTCGTGTTGTTTTCATGTTGACGTACATGTGTATCGTGTGTACATAAACATTTTTATGAAAAAAGAGTAAAACCCCAATACTCCTGGTATAAACTTTTTTTCAAAGCACACCGGACAGGTGTAACAAAAACCCAGTTTTTCATTTATTTATTTATTCTTTACCAGTTCTTATAAATCTTATTTTTTTGTGGTTAACATGTATTGATATAAACAAATTTCGAAAGATGCTGTGGTGTTTATCTAAAAATAAAGTTCGTTGGCAAACTATTGGCGCCACGGACTTTTATTAATTTAAAGATAATACGATGGAGATGTTTTTCTCGGCCAAGAGTGTTTCTATGCATTTGCGAAAATATTTGCTTGAAATCATCAAACGTTCGATCTATTCCGAGAAGTTACATTATGGTCGTAGTTAAAAATGAATGAATCTTAGGAATCCGATGAACTCTTCTGAACACGAAAGGGTCCGAAAGTAATGGAATTAAGTATTCTGCATGAAGAATATTGCTTATTGGTGTCAAAAGGTTACGATTCTCGAGGTTGATGTGCTACACAGTGCCATAAAATCTTAATTTAGTATTTACCTTTACATTTGTTTGAAACAAGTATTCTACTTTATTCTTTTCAAAAGCTATCGAATAGAAAAGATTAAAAAAATCATACTGGATATGCTTGTCAATGGTTCTTTTGTTTAATTTTTCTCGCAGTCATAAACAATTCTATAAACTGTTAGGGGTGGGGGGGGGGGGGGGGGTGAGGGAACAATCAATACATAAGACGTATCTACACATAAAATGGCAATATATTTTGTATTCATTTCCTTTTTTTACGAGTTTTCATCATTCATCATTATTATAGATCGATTTATCAAAGTAAATGCACACAACAAATTCAAAGATTACCACGTACCTTGGAAGGCAAGGAAGATATCTACATAGTTCCTAAATTCCTTTTGGTCAATATGCGTCTGAATCTCTACATTTTCAACGTTTAATTCTTGGGAAAGTTCTGGGTACCAAAGCATGCTTTTAAAAACTTCTCCCAGTGATCCCATGGTATAATTATTCCACAATTCTTCCGCAGCAGATATTGACGGACAACGGAAAAACATTTCAAATCCAGTCTCGGTTTGCTTAGGTTGAACTACCTTAATTTGCAACTGCTCTTCAAACGTTTTCCGAAACATAAAAGTCGGGTTCGGGATGATTCGCTTGTCGATTTCGTTTCTGAGTAGATAGGAATACCACTTGGGAAATAAATTGGCGTCTGTTGTCATGTTCACTCCGATAGGGTAATAGGTCAAAGAGACTTTCAAATGACCTAAAAAAAAAAAACAAGTTATAGAAATCTATTGAGACACGTCATTGAAATTTGAACTATGACATTCATTTTTTGTAAAAGTATGTAACACTTTCCAAGTACACTTCAAAGACTTGTAATTTAATTTATGGAACTTGGAATAATATATATATATATATATATATATATATATATATATATATATATATATATATATATATATATATATATATATATATATATATATCTTTTTCGGTGTTGTCAAAGTAAATACTATTTAAACATCGGAATAATAGTGTGACCGTGCCATTTTATATCCTTATGATAAAAAGATAAAAATTGGACATGAGAAATGGACGTCAATAAATAATTATTATGACATGGTTGATCAAAAAACAGATTGGTTTTCTAACCCGAGTCCCGTCCACTTATATAATGCCATTTCGCACAGCTTGTACCAACCAATCTCTATCGTTATATCAACTAGATTTGGTGATTACACATAAATTAACTGAGTAAATACGCAACCTTGTATCCTAATTTTGTTTTGGCAGAGCACAAATCTTCTCAATTGGACCACACACATTTGGTCTTATTTCACACTCAAACACACTTAGTTAACACAGCAAGGTTCATCCATTGCAAAATCACGCTTTGCAAAACACTTTTCGTCAATAGACTCTTATACAAACTGAATTACGATATGCGTTTCTTATGTATAGGTTTGACAATAATTCGGTCTTTGTTGGAACGTTCATTTATAAAAGACAGGATTTCGACAATTATTGTTAACCTTATTTAATTGAACGACTGTAAGAAACATTGTCAGCATTTTAAAGTAGTTCGGAAGGGTTGAAGGAAAAACAAAATGTGCGTTCAATTTGAGCATTGTTATTATTCATTGTTAAATGAGAAAATGGTTTAAATAATTGCCCTCTATCTATTAGAGTCGGATATAGAAAGCATCGTTAAGGAAAAACAAATGACCTCTTTGGTTGTCGTACAATCAGATGGAAAGATTGTGATTGCTAGATCTCAAAGAATTTTAATATGCGGCAGTGGTACGATAAAAATCGATATTAAGACCTGTGATGCTAAAACCCTCGGTTGCGATAGTCAACTGGTTAGGCTAATCACTGGTGAATTTTAGTCAACTGGTTAGGCTAATCACTGGTGAATTTTAGTCAACTGGTAGGGCTAATCACTAGTCAGTTTTAATGTTCACTGAATAATTAGCAATCGATCAAGTTTATAGAGTCAACATACTTTTAGAGTCAACATATAACGAAAAATTATATCGTGGTTTGGGTTACACGACTATAGGTAACCTGTTTAAACCCAGGGCTAGGAACCCAAGCCGTGGTATAATTTACAATACACCACAAAACGGTCGAAAATGTATCATATCCATCTCATGGTCAAGCACGATGAAACAATGAATTAAACGTCACAGAAAATGTCTGGAAGTCACAACCACAGTGGACCAGTCGTGTGTGTTATAGCAATGTGTAAAATTATCTTGACAAGTTTTAAGCGAATAATGAGTTTAAAAACCGTTCGAATAAATCCTAGTGCTAACAGGATAAATTCACACATGCATAGAGTCTAGAAAATAGGACTGGTTTTCCAATCAATACAAAAACATGCACCATCGTCTTTGTCTCTAGCATAGCATTGATCTGTTGAAAGTGAGTTAAATTGGACAATTGAGGAAGACAATAACCCCCGTTTCTTCAAAGTAAACAAATAAAATAAACAACTGGTCAAAATATAACTCATGAATATTGATTTTTCCTAAATTCAATTTGGCATTGCAAAGTAATCTGTGAAAATACACACTTCTGAGTCTACCTTTAAATGTTCATTATAACCATTCAACGTGTGATCACATTATCGGCGTTCAGAGTGCATTAAACATAAACACAATGATTTTGATCATTAGAATTAATTTAGTATGATCAATATCTCTATATAATTAGTAATTTCACCAAGGTATTCAAAAAACACTCAAGGGATAAAATATAGAGTTTCTTTACAGCTTATGCTTGTTAATTCCGAAATAATTAAGGATGATGACAAAGGAAACAAAGTATGCCTTACGGAAACACATTTTACCTTGGCTGCTAGTCTAGACAAGGAAGGGGGAAGGAAAACAGTGCGTCGGTCTATTTTTTCATTGCTGCATTAAGTTTTGTTACTGATTAGAACTGAAATTGTTTCACGTCCCCGGTGCAAAAAATTTGATGGCAGACTGCGTTTACAGGTTTACTTTTAATACATGTTAATTTTTGTTTAATCATTTCTGTGTGAAAACTTCTGTTACGTCTGACGCCAACTGTAGCTGATGTTGTTTGACGAACCCGTCAACATAAAGTAAAATTACATCTTTCTGTATAAATATGGGATAAATCATGAGTACAGCATTGAACATTCGTAAATTTAATGTCTAGTTTATTAGGGCCCCACTCAGCGGGCGCCCTAACGAGATCAGTCTATCCGTCTGTTAGTATGTCCGTCCGAGATCACTCGTTCGGGTCATGTCTTCTCCCTTTGGCTTGTTCGGGCCATGTCTTCTCTCCCCTTGGCTTATTCTGGCTAATTTATCACTACAGAGTACCTTTGGGTAAAGAGTGCGCAGTGACCTTGAACCAAGTTTCTAGATAAAAGGTAAATGTTATAGCAGAATCATCTGAACAATCCTTGTCAAGATCATATATTCTCTGCCCTTGGTCTAATCTTCACCCACAGAGTACCTTTGATTAAAGGGTGTGCAGTGACCTTGAATGACGTTTCTAGGTCAAAGGTCAAGGTCAAAACAGACCATGCAAGTTTCTAGATAAAAGGTTAATGTTACAGCAGAATCATCTGAAAAATCCTTGTCCAGATCATATATTCTCTGCCCTTGGTCTTATCTTCACCCACAGAGTACCTTTGATTAAAGGGTGTGAAGTGACCTTGAATGACGTTTCTAGGTCAAAGGTCAAGGTCAAAACAGACCATGCAAGTTTTTAGAGCATATTTACTCTCCCCTTAGCCCTATATGGCTCATACTTCACTTAAACAGAGCTTTTAGGTAAAAAATGTGCAGCGACCTTTAAAGGGTACCTGCAGCCAAGCCAATGTGAAACATATGTCAAAGAGTTTAATTACCAAAATTTAATGCAAAAAACCGCATCGAAATCGATGCAAAAATAACGGAGTTACGCCGCTTCAAAGTGGCTATTTTTACCTGCTTTGGGAAATCTAATCAAGAGAAAACAGAATTAGGCGATAACGAGGCTTCAGCGGAAGTGACGTCTCGAGGTCAACAGGAGGGAAAATTCTTTACAAAGGTATTTAAATTAAATTCGATTTTTAAGTTTTAAGGTCAAATGTGAAGGTCATAGCAGATCACTTGAAAATCCAATTTTCAGACCACAAATTATTTCCCATTGCTTGTATTTAACCCCAAAAAGCCTGTTGGTAAGGGGTAACGAGCTTGGCTTAAAGTTCTATGCCAAACAGAAAATTTGTAAGTCATATGTCAAATTGAATGTAAAAGCAAAATAAAATGCTTTTATCCCTTTTGTCATTATGTAAGTGGGGCCTTTGTGATGGTCACTATCGTGATGATGTCTAGTTAAGCTGTCGCCGGTGGCGTTGCGACACCAAAATAATAACGTTCAATGGTTTACGTAGCTTTTATTCAGGTGATAATTTACAGATAAATTTCCATTTCTTCAACAGACTTGAGACTATGGTACAAAACAAAAAGGATCCAGAATAGTTGGACTCTGGTCAGTTATACTTATATGTTACATGAAGGGTGAAATGAGGGAGCTGGTAGAAAACGTCCGCTCTCTCCAATTGCTACGTCCAGACTGAATTCTTAAATGCACGGGATTTGAACCCGCCTAGTCAAACCGGCTGAGTGAGCTTTAAACTATGGAAAGCAACTCTAACAATAAATTAGTAACATTATAAACGTAGCACAAAATGTATGGAAAGTAATTTTGGACGTAAATTGTGACATAAGCATTGATATACATTAAATATATTCTTGTAGAAAGTACTAGCACTATGATTGTACGTGCCTTGTTATCATTATGGAACTGTTTATATTAAGTGAATCAATGTGTGTTATTTTGTTGGTACCCGTGGAATATTCCAAGATAAGGGGATACATGTATAAAAATCGTATGATGAAACATAAAAATCTTATGTATTTTTTCTCTTTCATGTTCCAAAACGAACTGCGTTAAATTTACTTTATCAATGTAAAGACTTCCAACAAAAACTAAGTAGAAAGCTCAGAAAAGAAACACAAATAAAACAACCCCAATTAATGGACTGCAGCCATTTCATTTTACATAATCATCTTCTGCCAAATGAACACTTAAAACACTCTACGTCCAAGTAATAATTGAAAATAGTGCCAGAATGCATTAAACTTGAGATACTTCATGTTTTATATGCATTGTCTTTTATTACTTTGTTTGCTTTCCTTCTATTAATAAATATTTTTTGGTTAGTTTTATAACACAAACAAGTCAATCTTCTCTTTCTTGATGGCGAGGTGTAGACATTTCTAAGAACTAATATATTTTAGCTTTTTTAAACTGCAGAAGTTTTATTTACAGTAATGAGCAACACGCTGAATTAAACAATATTTCATATTCAAAATATGATTGGGAATTTCTCTCTCACGTTGTGAACAGTAAATTAAAAATTTGCTACGATCTCTCTCTCTCTCTCTCTCTCTCTCTCTCTCTCTCTCTCTCTCTCTCTCTGACACAAATCAAAACACGCTGCTTTTATTCTAGTTACAGTCTAGTTCCATCAATGTATATGTGTACCTCTGTAGTAGGAATATTCTCCCAGACCGTAGAGCGGTCCCGTGGCGACCAGGATGATCAGGACAAAAATACCCACCACGATCATGTTTAGATTCTTCACAGAGAACGTAGATGGATGGTCGACCTGAATCATAAACTTGAAGTACCTGTTTGGGGAGAAAAAAGCAGACGATAATTGAATGAAGAACCGAAGAACATTCTTAGAAAATATAAGTTTTAGTAGTAGGTAAGTGTTTCATCATAGCAGTAGGTAAGTGTCTAATCAACGTTTTAGCCTGAAATGTTCGGTAGAGAGCGGCATTGGCGTTTACAACAGAAGCAAATGACAAACCAATTAAACTACTCGCTTGATTGGCACTTTTTCAACTATTTTAGCACTCTTCCTGCCTAGGTATCTATATTCCTAATGACTAGCTAGAGGGCAATTATGAAAGATATTAAACTCAAGTTGCATTTTGGATCATTAGTGTTCGGATTTCTCAAGTTGAACTTTTTTCGGCAACGGCAATTTCATAGCGGGCTTCGGTCGGAAAGAGTGAAATAGTACAAGAAGTTCAATTATTTATTTTTAGATTTCAATATGTGTAAACGAAATTTGGCTGTAGAGATATTTTATATATGCACTTTCGAACGAAAGTGTCGAGGAGAGTGTTACCGGATGGGACCACAACGTTTGCGCATCATTCAAATAATACATCAATTATCAAATACCTGTAATTCATTTCCAGCAGGTAGCGACAATTTTTGTATATAAATACATTGTTCTAAAGTATCAAATTCAATGAGAAATTATATAACATGTTTAATTACCAATACCCGACTTGCTTTTGTATCCAAACAAATATGTATTACATCTTTAAACAATTAACTTATCAATACTTTTTTACATGAAATACTGTAATATTCCTTTTGAGATTTATATTTTAATGGAGCTGCAATTAGCGAGAAAGAAAGAATTTTATCTCTTTAATATAAAGTAAGAAAATGATGGTATCTGATGTTAAACCACTGCAGGTGGGTTTGTTTATTATAGCCTTTGATTACCTTTCCATCGCAGCAATACATAGGATCCAGGTGGAACCAGAGAAAACAACTAGGTCAATGAATCCATAGAGCTGACAGCTGACGTCATGAAAAGGCCACTTACCTAAAGCGATACAAAAAAAACCCCACGAACTATTACTAGTAACTTATATTCTTCAAAATTTAAATCCTTAAACATCAATAAAACCAATGTTTAGGAAACTAAATGAACGAAAACTGTACATGAATTCATAACGATTTAAAAAAGGTACGCATTTTAAAAAAGTCGCTTCATAACAAAAATGAGACATTACTTCAATCAAATTTATCCTTTAAAAACGAATCACGTTCTAAAGCATCGCTATTTTTACAGACGAATTTCCTATCCTTGCTTATAAATTTCTGCGGGTCTATAGTGTTTATGCAATTGAAACTTAATTTGTTGTACCTATATATGATGTTCTGAAAAAAAAGTGTTATATTTTTTACTATAATATAGAACAATATGTTCATCTTACGAATCCAGCAAAATAAATCCGTCGTGTACCAGTTTAAAAGGTTTTTTAGCGATATGCAATTAATGCTTTTAGAGGAAAGTCAATTTCTATCCCGGTTATCTTAAATATCTGATGCGTTTGGTCGTCATTCAGGTATCAAACTAATAATTATTTTTAATCAAACGTAAAAAATTATTGAATGTTGGAAGAATTGAACAGTCTGATAATCGATACAAATGAATTGCAAGTCCACTGATTAGAGAGTTAGAATAATTAATTTTACCAAAAATAGAGAAAGAAATCTGATCTTCTGTACTACATTTTTTTTTAAATTAGAAACCTACAAATAATACTGTAATGAATTATTTATAAGCAATACACCTACTCGTAATATTTACCATAATTATTTTACTAGTACGTGCTGAACTTGAACCCCAATTCATGTTTCTTCCAGAAAGCCATGGTTTGAGAACATATAAAAGATACCATATGCAATGTTTTGGGAGTGTTGTTTCTTTAAATGTATCTTGTTTTGTAGATGACTTTTAAAACATCCGATCAATAATCATATTTTTATCTCAATTCAAGACTTTTCTTGGAGGGACATTTGACCTTTTCAACAAAGCTGATACCTGACACCTGTTTTACCCAATGATGCTTAGAGCCAAATATCACGCTGTAAATTTTTGATTAAAAAGTTACTGCCATGTAGTCTGTAAATGAAAAATTCACAGCATGATACAAGTGTGATTGAGACTGGGGAAGTGGTCTTATTAAAATTCCAAGGTTGGTTTGAACATATTTTATTGTATATTTAATTTACAAAGGGTTCGAACACAAGTTCTTGCAACTTACTAGGTTCTCACCCAATTCAAGGTTGACACTGACCACGCTAACCCCCCCCCCCCCCCCCCCCAAAAAAAAGAAAAGTACGGACAATAATAACGAAAACTCACTCTGTCTATAAATCCTGTTTCCTTTAACAAAACTAAGGCTTGCAGGTATGGAACATAACTGTCATTGCATAAGGTTCATGTCATATCACACAGCATGGTGGATCTTGTATAAATGATATCTAAAAGCGGCATTGATTTAATCTAATGGTGTTGTTTTCTTCCTTTTTATAATCAAACCTAATGTAATTTTCACCAATGAGACATTCTATTCCCCATCTATAAATAATACTGTCAAATGTAATTATTGAAACATAAACCACAAAACAAAGATGCCAAAAGTGTCTTACGATTTCCTTAAAAAACGATATAAAGAGAATACATGAAAAAAAATAAAACAAACCGATTCATAAAAGCACCATCAATGAAACAATTTAGAATAATTTTCATTTCAATGTTGTATAATTTCTCTTTGGCACGAAGAACAAAAGTATTTCCGTGTGAAATTCTGAAATATTTTATACATTTGTCTCTTAAGTCTCAACAACAGACCAGATCTACTAAACGTTGCAACCATCGGTCATTATTGCGATAACAGAGTAACTACAACTTAGTCCATCTGTACTTGTGGATATTTCTATTGGGATACATTTTGCAGAATTATATATTTATATTATATGAAGGTGATTTCATATTATTGTTACATCAAAGTTTTGAAATTAAAAAAAATGTAACATTATATCTTAAGGAATATCAATATATCACATTACTAGGATTAACTGCGTCAAAGACAGATAATAACGAGGAAAACCTATAGTTTATAGACAGTTGTATAAGGTTTGTCAGACCACTTTCGGAAATAAATACAAAACCTTCGCAGCAATACTGGTATATAGTTTTTAGACATTATGTTTGAAATGATATTTAACACGTCAGTACATGCAGTGCTTTGAATTACTATTACTTTTTGAAAAAGTATCCGATGCTTTGTGTGTTCTTGATTTTTTTAGTAACCTTACTTTCTTACACAAAAATAATATCATCGTTTTTCCAAACGCAACATTGCATTCAATGAACAAATGAATGAAATGCAAAAAATGTATTACGGTGCATAGTAATCTCCGAAGAAAATGATGATTCAACAATAATTATTGTTCGTTGTATACTTCATATGCACATAATCATCCAAAAATAATTTCATCGAAAATTCAAGTCATACTTCCATCCAAATTTTTATTTCTGTAAATGTCGATATAGAGCTTAAAGATTCACCCTTTCCATATCTATCTATGCATTAAATTTGTAGCTTAGGGAAACAATTCACGTTCTCGACTTCAGAAATAGGCATAAAATCAAAAAGAGGCTTCAGTTAAGATGACATCTTATTGCCGGTCTGAATATTACTCACCAATTCTGGCCTTTTGGCATTGAAGCTGATCTACTTTCACTGTCATATGATAATTTTCTGGTGATAAAACTTCACACGTATATGACATTTATTTCTGTTAACCGGCAATTAAAACAAATTTCTATGGAACCAGTTATTAATCGGATTCTTTAAACTCGCAGTAGGATTACCAGTCCACAAGATAGCAACCCACATGAGACTGTCCAGGAACGGTAGCTTCCGTTGCTTAGCGTATATACATATTCAATTTTTGTTTTTAAGATAATTTCAGAATATCAAAATATGGGGGTGGAGGAAGCATTAGAAAAGAGAATTTCCAGTTTCATTTGACATACATGACTGACAAGAGCACTAAAACATTCGTATTAACATTTTTACCGTATTGATTTTATTGTACTTTCATTATTTTTACCTAGACAAAAGAAGGATTTATTTTGTATTCAACAAACAGTTTGAATCTTAATTTAATTGACATCTTGTATGCATACTTACATATACAGGGGTCTTACATTGAGTCTTAGAATGCTGACAACTGTGAATAATTTTACTCGATCATGTTAAGACAATTTATGAACATATATCAATTTCCATCCATAGACCGATTAGTGTTGTTATTATTTTTTTATTTTAATATATATTACCGGACACTGTGACTTTTTATTTTATTTGGATACGCACATACTTCTATATCCATCAACATACGTATCATTTATTGTCGAAATTATTCAAAAAATTGGTTTTACCCTTTTGTAACGTCTTATCATGCTTCAAGATAAAATTGGGTCTGACGTCGGATTCCGACTTAACCATTTTCCTTTCCCTTCATACATAACGCATACAACATTTCTCCTTGAAACTTATTTACAGCTTCCCAACACATGTCATATAAATACATAAAAAATGCACTTTGCTGTGCATAAGCTTCAAAAATCGTAACATTTTTAAGCAAAAGTTTTTAATGAATATGCTTTAAAGTTATTTTCACCCCCAGAAGGTTTTATATTTCAATGTGAATGCGAAGGGTCATGATGTGAAAAGGAGAGGGGGGGGGGGAATTGATGTCGCCTCATTTACTCTAATTTCCTTAGTCTAAAAATACATTGCAAATAGAAAGAATTTTTAGTATATCTTTAAAGTTGATGCCACACGATAAAAAAGTCAACTTGGCACACCAGGGTGCATTTTTTAAATTGATTATTATCCCCATACAATCTATTCATTGACATGTAGGCCTACATGTACTAAGATTAAAATAAATTTATATATTTGGAAATATCATTATTGGAAATGTTGATTTGAATAATCTGAAAAAAGCCCTCCAGTTTTGTCAAGACAATTTTTTCAGTTTATATTGCGTAAGAATCACTCACCGTCGATTTGTGAGACAGACAATGCGATCAGGCGCAGGACACACGGAACAGCCGAGATGACCACCACTAAATTCGTGATTTTCTTCAGGACTGGGTCTCCAAACGTAGAATAAATTTTCAGAACCTTTGCGGTTCCCACAATCACAATAATAAAACTAAGAATAATGCCAAGCAGTTTCAGAATTTCCGGAGCTTCCATGGCTCTGTACTTCTACCACGGTCTGCTCTGAAGCATAGCTCCCTAACTAATCGCAGTGTTAACAGATTCCTTCAATCGATCTGCATAAACTCACGCATCGAGCGGTAACACTAAACGCTATATATATAGCGACCGCTTTCTACTCGGGATACAGTCGCAGCTTTGAGCAGACTGGCCGTGAACGATTGCAAAACGGGAAATTAGATTGCGCTTTTAGCAACGTGCTATCACTAAATACGCCTAATTATAATTAAATTCCCTTTTGACCCTCCAATGAACTGATAAGAACCCATCTCTTTCACAACCCCCTCCTTCCTAATAAAAATAATTTTGATATCGATGATTAAATATTTTCTGCAGGCTTAAAAAACTCTACAAGAATGATACTAGTAATTTATCTCCATTTTCATCTTTACAAATATTATAACTTGAGGTAGTGTAAACTTTATTTTGGATAATATAATGGCAGCAAAAGGAATCCCACTGCAAAGTGCTCTTAACCATGTTAACAGTCTAAAGCTTATTACAAGAGATTTAACGATCTTTACAAAACACCCGTATTAAATGCTATCCAGACAGTTCATGTATTTTACTAATGAGCCAAATTCAGAGAAAACAGGTTAATAGCGCATTTAAGTATCATTAGGGAAAAAATGAATAAGCAGATGTTTCCGATTCTTATGG
Source organism: Magallana angulata (assembly GCF_025612915.1). Classification (NCBI taxonomy): domain Eukaryota; kingdom Metazoa; phylum Mollusca; class Bivalvia; order Ostreida; family Ostreidae; genus Magallana; species Magallana angulata. Next base: position 49,445,227 of record NC_069111.1, on the reverse strand, counting down.
TCATATGTATATCATACAACGTACTGAAGTACCTTGTTGAATAATTCCTCCACTTTCTGATGTGTATGGGCAAAATATATTCATTTGTCTTGTACAAAGAAAGGCAAACCATTAGTACATGTACATGTAGTAGATGCAATTTTCATTGTGTGGTAGGAAAAGCGCGTAGTTCAGTAATAGTTTATGGTCATTTCCCCCCAACCGTCTTACTCCTAAACTACCAAAAGAACATCGTGGCTATTAATCTGTTTCACCTCGATTGATCTGACAATATCCATCTTCCACAGGAACCCTATCACCGACGCTGGAAATATCGGTTCGGATAAAATTACTCTCTCTCAATCCGAATCTCCATTAAAGAAATGTATGTAGGAGAGCGTGATACATAGTCAATCAATAGAAAATAGCACAGCATAAATTCATGTAGTAATCATATTTACGAAATTATAAAAGCTCAATTGATGTTAGATGAACGAAAACTCGTTTTTATACCGGTGTACCGTCGAGATCTAGATGTGGTTTGTTTACTTGCAGAGTAATCTATACTGATAAGTTTTGTCAATAAACTACGAAATGCTTGTTGTGACAAACGTTGCTGCATGTACCTGTTAAATTTCATCACATGTAAATAATATCCATAAGGTATAGAATATGCAATTATTGTAAAATTGATTAAAACCATTCTTTTGTTTCCGACAAGCTACCCCAAAATAGCAATTAAGGGTCTAAACATTGACCCATCCACCCCCTCTAGATCCGCGCATGCGTAGGAATTGGAATGTGATCGACGAAAAATGAATGAAAAGGGACAGTTCGTTTCATTAGTTTTAATAGCTATCGAGATGATTCTCCGAACGATATAACCGTCGATCATGTATACTATGGCAAAAGAAAAGTGATCTATTGAGAGAGTTCACCATGCATTGGACACAAACTTTTAATCTGAAACAGTATATATACTGGACTGTACAATGTATAGGTCAAATGATTTATTAGATAGGTATCATTGATGAATAAATATTAGTTTAAAAAAAAAAGAACAAGACAAAATTTAAAGAAAACTTAAGAGTTTAATACTGCCTAAAACGCCACAAAAAAACACATAGTCAAGCGATTAACACCACAACAAAAAATCCATAGCCAGGTGACTAAAACGCCACAACAAAACTTTGTAGTCAAGTGAAAAAAACGCTACAACAAAAGTCCATAGTCAGGTAACTTAAAACAAGAAAACAAATTTAAATAGACAGGTGACTAGAAGGCCACAACAAAACTCATAGCCAGGTGACTAAAACGCCACATTTTACTCAATGTCTTGGAACTTCAGCATGAAGAAATCTCTTGGATCTCCTCGGCCAAACCTATTCTTCAGTGACATTCTAAGTCTTTCCAAAACTCTGGGTCTCCGGAAGCGAAACGGGTGAACTCCAATCTTTATTACGTGGCCTTTCATTAGCTCTTGTTTCTTTGGTTCGCCAAATTTCATTTTCTCTAGATTTCGCTGAAATAGTTTGATCTGAAAATTGTAAGATGAAAAATATGTTTATTAAACGCATTTCTTCTTCAAATTCCAGCACAGTCTAAATTAAACAATCAAGTTGAAGAGAATTTATAGGGGAACATTGCCCTCTCTATCTTAATTCATATAAGTTTGGATATGCGCATCTAGAAAACACGCATTGTATATAAATACGTACGTTAAAAACTGTCTCCCCACTCTCATGAAGAATTTGTTCGTATGTCTCAGCTTTCTTTTCCATATCTTATGGAGAAAAAAAAACATGCGTTATTAAATCAAGCAAAATCTATTTAATAAAGATTTTGATGCCAATTAAGATTTATATAATGTATCATACCGCTATTGACCAGGGATAGGAGGTGCTGGCCCCACATTCTCTGGAGTGTGGTCAAGTCGGAATCAGTTATCGTATTTTTCTTCAACGCCTCCATAAAAAGATAGCTAAACAGAATGTACTTTTTCTGTTGATCTGAAATTGAAAAATGAAATTGATCGTCATTTTGAGTTGCATTTACATACCAGCTACATCTTTATGCTTAGAGTAAGAGAATCCACCAGTTTCACTGAAATTATCTTCTCCGTACAAAAATATCATCAGCTGCAGAATGTGTTTTCTCTGTAATCCGACTTAACTCGATATGAGTTAAGTCATGTTATGGAAATGAATAGATTAACCATTTCACTAATATCTACATCGAAAGAAAGATAACTCCTCAATATGAGGTTCTCGTAACTTTTCGCACGGCCCCTTTTGGGGTCCTTATATTACGCATGCGCAGTAGTGTATCGACCTTTCTCAGCTTCAACCTGGAAAAAATTCAATCATTGTTCATCAAGACTGACTTAATCGCTCGATTAATCATCGTTGGATAGTAATCGGGTAATCTTGTGTAATTCAATCAATTGTCCAAGTTGCGGTACGTATTCACTTCCATTTATTTTTTACAGGGTTTTAAAACTTTGCAATACAAGATAATTTTCTTATTTCGTCTGCTTCTCTCTTTAAGGCGGCCATGATTGTTACATTAGATAGTCATTACGATGTAGGTTTATTTCAAGTCAAATTGCGGGCCATCAATGGATATAACGTGGTTAATAAAAAGTTTAGTCATCATCATTAAAATATAATATTCCATTGTAAAATTTTAATTTACAATATATTTTAAAATATTCAAATTCAAGTAGGCCTTAACGGGCCTACATAGCTAGTGCTGACCTAGGACTACGGTTGCATATAGAGTATATACTAGTATCATATAGCATGAATACGTAACGTTAACAGATACAATAAATTTATTGTTTACTTACGGTATAACTTTATAGCCATATTATAACGTTTATGATACATTAATTTTCATTGATATTTCTTTATAACTTTGTATCTTAAGTTACTCAGCTTTGCTAACTTCCTAGAAAATGTTGAGGTCTAAAAGAAAGAGCAAGTCACCGTACGCCAGGCCAAATGCTCATCCGGCTCTCAGGGCCCTTAATCCGGCAACCACAGCCACCCAAACCCAAGCAGGCCCGAGCAGGCCCACGCAGGCAGCGGTCCAGTTTGTGTCCACTCAACCTCAAAATCAAGAGCATCAGCTACCAGTCGATGATCCCACAACCAGTGAGCAGACTACAGACAGTTTCGTCTCAAAATGTCAAAAAACACATCAATTTCATTTGGCTCTATCGATGCGGAGTTATGGTTATTGTATATGCAGGCTCAAGTTCAACAAGCTCCACAACAGTCAAAATCGTCACTCAAATGTTTTGATTATAACTTTAAAGGTTCCTGTCCCAAACCCCAGTGTTCATTCCAGCATATATGCATGCATTGCAACAAGTCACACCCACGCATGCATTGTTGGTCCTATCAGTCGACCCAGACCCAAGTCATCAGATCCCCCCCCCTCCAAATCCAGCACACCAAAATTTCGCCCCGCAAAATTACACCAATTTTCGTCCCTTACGCCCAAGGCATTATCAGCTACCAAGACCAAGATTTCATGCACCTAGGTTCAACCCCAATTAAGATCTCCGCTTTAGAGCAATACCTCGCTACATATCCTGATATTCAGAATGCTCAATTTTTATTAAATGGTTTCAAATCCGGCTTTTACTTGAATTACATAGGCCCAAGAGCCTACTTACAATCCAAAAATATGAAGTCCGCGAGTGAACATGCTGATCAACTTTTGGCTATCATTGAGAAAGAAATTACGTTAGGAAGGATGTCAGGCCCCTTTTCCCAACCCCCTTTTCCCAACATTAGGTGTAACCCTGTTGGGGTCCTGCCCAAGAAAGATGGAGGCTACAGGTTAATTTCAAATTTGTCAGCGCCCATTGGCAATAGCGTCAACGAGCATATTGATCCAATTCTGTGCTCAGTGTCTTACGCTTCTTTTGATCAAGCCATTTCTATGATCCAAGAGAATGGTAAAGGGGCATTGCTTTGTAAAATGGATTTGTCTAGCGCATTCAGACTTTTACCTATTCACCCTTCAGATTTTCCACTGTTAGGAATATGTTTTCAAGAAAAATACTATTTTGATAGATGCATGCCCTTTGGTTGTTCCATAGCTTGTTCATCTTTTGAAAAATTCTCATCATTTTTGCATTGGCTCGTAGCACAAAAGTCTCAAAATTATAATATCATCCATTATCTTGATGATTTTTTGTTTGTTGGTGAGCAAAATACATTACAATGTTCAAAGCTTGCTGACATGTTCATGTTAACTTGCAGTGAGTTGGGCGTCCCAATAAACGACAAGAAAACTGAGGGCCCATGTACTCGTCTATCTTTCTTAGGACTAGGTATTGATACCATAGATAAGGTCATTTTTATTCCTGACAATAAGGTTGCAGAACTTAGGTCCAAGCTTTCATCAATTACTTCTTCTAAAAAAGTCACCCTGAAAGAAATGGAATCACTTTGTGGTTCGCTTAACTTTTTCGCCAAAGCCATCCCTGGTAGCAGGGCTTTTAACCGCAGGTTTTATAACACAACAATTGGTATTAGGAAACATTACCACCTGATCAAGGTTACACAAGCAGTTAAAGAGGATGCTAGGATCTGGCTCGCATTTCTTGACCAATACAATGGGCGTTCACCATTCCCAGAACTATACTGGTCTGATAATGAAACCCTAAACCTCTTTACCGATAGTTGTGGTTCCTACGGTGGAGGTGCGATTTTCCAGAATCACTGGGTTGTCATATCCTGGCCAGAGTCTTGGGGTCCAGATATAAGAAGAGATATTACATTTTTGGAATTAGTGCCTATTCTTGTGGCCATGTGGATTTGGGCAGATCAATTTACAGCTAAGAAATTGCTAATAAACACTGACAACATAGCTCTGGTCGATATATTGAATGCCAAGTCTAGTAAGTCTCAACGTGTCATGTCTCTTGTAAGACCATTGGTATTATTATGTATGAAAAATAACATTCAGATTAAAACTAGGCATATCCCAGGTTACCAAAATTCCATTGCAGATTCAATTTCTCGATTTCAGTGGGAAAGATTCAGATCCCTGGCTCCGCAGGCAGACAAGACTCCAGCCCGTTTACCTCCGGAATTGTTGTCCCTCTTAGACCCCATGTAGAATGTTTACTTGAGGCAGCAATATCCAAAAATACTGCGTCCACGTATCAAAAAGGCATAAATTCCTTTGAAACTTTTTGTACCAAACACAATTTTATCTTTTGTTGGCCTCCACCACTGGACCACATAATCGACTACATCGCATACCTGCATGCAAATAAAGTGTCCTATTCAACAACGAGATGTTATTTGAGCGGTATTAGTTACAAGCTTCAGTTAGAGGGTCAAATTGACAACACTAAAACTTTTATAGTTAAAAAATGTTAGAAGGTTTCCGTCGGTTAAATCCAGCGAAGGATGTACGGTCCCCAATTTCCCTATCTTGTCTCAATAAATTAGTTTCTATACTACCTACGGTGTGCACAAGCTTGTATGAAGCTGTTATGTTTTCAGCAGCCTTTCATTTAGCATTTTTTTCATTATTGCGCATTAGCGAATTTACTTTCACTAGGAATGACGCACCAGCCTTATTATTTCACGACGTGACCATTAATGAAACACACATTGGTCTGTATATTAAAGGTTCAAAAACAGACCAATACAATAGGGGTACTAAGCTACAGATTGAAATAAATTCTCAAACCCAGTCTTTATTCAAGCACATGCGTGAATTTTTGGCAGTTAGACCACAAATACAAGGCCTATTTTTCTGTCATTTCAACCACAAACCTCTTACTAAATATCAATTCACATCCGTACTACATAAGTCTGTCAAATTTATTGGCCTTGACACAACAACTTTCAAATCCCACTCATTTAGAATAGGTGGAGCTACACATTTGTACTTGCAAGGGCATTCGGAGGAGGACATTAAGTCAAAAGGCAGATGGAAATCTAACGCGTTTTGTTCATATATCAGATTGTAAAGCATAATTTCATGTGTGTTCATAACAGCCTCGTATTATTATTCAATACTAAGTTTTCAGGTCCCAACACCACGGTCTGGATCATTGGTTCGTCAATTATCAAACATGCATCCCATCACGCTGTCCAACAATTTGGAAACTTACACCTAGACTTTCAGAAACATAATATCACAGTATATTGGCATGGAAAGAGTGGTATGGTCTGGGAGGATGTAGAGCCCACAATTACAAATATCATTGAACAAAGAGGCCACCCAGATTGGGTAATGTTACATTGCGGGGGCAATAGTATTGGGACCATGCCCTTGCTAAGACTGCAAAAATTCATGAAATTAACCGTTGTTAACCTACAAACAATTCTGCCGAATACAAGATTCATATGGTCCCAGATACTCCCACGAAATTACTACAGACATATGTTATCAAATATTGCCGGTGAGACCGCTCGAAAAAGAATTAACAAATCATTAGCCCCATTTATTGTCAAGCGTAAGGGCGCCTGCTTAAAGTACCCTGATCTACAACAATGTTCACCAAAATATTACCGTGATGGTGTACATTTGTCTGATACTGCTCAGAATACATTTTTGAAAACCATACGTGCTGGCCTCCTAAACATACTACATAATAATGTTAAAGTTTATGCTAAATCCCACGCCGAGTAATTCCGCAGTCTTATTGTCATGGCATTGTGCAAAAGAATGTGGGCGCTTAAGATGTAGATTCGGCAGGAATCTGGGCGCACAAGGAGAGTGAAAATTTCATCAATTAATTTGAATATTTTTCGAATTATAACCGTTATTTGGTTTCTGTTGGATGTGGAATGAGTGGAAAAATATTTGAAATGCTAAAGGTTTTATTATAATATGGGTCTAAATATAGCAACACGATGCAATTCATGCAAAATCCTACTTATTTACAACTGTTTTTAAATGATTTTGTTGTCTCTGGGTCTTCTCTCCACAAATTTGAAACGTGTAAAGGTAACATATTTCAACATTAAAAATGTCGCATTTTAAAAAAAGATGGAGAGATGACCCAGAGATGACTAATTATGTACTTTTCAAATTATTTTTTGAAGGATAAAAAACAAAGTCCATTGATATGACAGTGGTGTTTCAAACAGTACTTTATAGAGCATATATTGACAAGTCTCCGTGGCTCAGTGGTTTCGTCCTGGATTTAGTGAATACATACATTCAGTGTTTTGGGTTCAAATCCAACTGGTGGTCTTTTTAAAAAAAATTAAACTTTTTTGTTTTAAATGTATGTTATTATAACATGATGTTGAATTATAATATACCGGTATATTTAATTTGTTTATATTGATTTCTAGATCTGCTGTATGAACACTATAAAAAATTCTTTTCTTATTACTAGTTTTTTAGGATAACACAATATAACTTCATTAAATAATGTTTTCATTAACATTTCCAACTAGTTATCGGTTTACCTCTCATTGCCATTTTTTGAAAGCTTTGTGAGTTTTTTAATAACCGGAATAGCCATGTACTTCGACTCTCAACATAATATATTTTTGTTGAAACCTGTACATAGCCTTTCGAGGTTATAGACATTTAAATCCCAATTGATTCGTGTCGAGGATTCCTGCAAACTTACAATCTTGTGCGCTCACTTTCTTTTGACCGCTTGTGGCGGATGTCTTCATGCATCATATCATAGTTTTTATATACATGAAGACATATGGCCGAATTTTGCTTAAGCCTGCCCCGGATTCTGTTTACTTCCAGGTCCGTGGCCAATAATCGGGCTTACTTTAATTGACACTTTGTTTCATTCAGACATTGATTGACAGTGAGTCATTGAATACACTGAGTAATTGAATAATTCTATTGATACATTGCAGTGGGTTGATTGTCATCATTGAATACATTGAGTAATCAATTAAATTGATACATTGATTGTCATATTGAGACATTCACTAAAGCAAAACATTGATTATACTTTATTGATTTGCATATTGATTGATTGATTGAAATATTGTTTGAATTATTGATTGATTGATTTTATTGATTGATTCATCTTGATTGATTGATTGTTTGGTTCATTGAAGATCTAACATCATAACTACCCAAAAGTCGATGTTGATCATTTAACTTACTCTATTGCTATATTTGCAATATTTTGCATACATTTGAATAGTTTATGATGTACTGATATATTAAAATAAAGCCATGACATAGACTGCCAATACGGTGTTGTTAATCTATTCTATTGAAATAATCCGACTTAACTCGATATGAGTTAAGTCATGTTATGGAAATGAATAGATTAACCATTTCACTAATATCTACATCGAAAGAAAGATAACTCCTCAATATGAGGTTCTCGTAACTTTTCGCACGGCCCCTTTTGGGGTCCTTATATTACGCATGCGCAGTAGTGTATCGACCTTTCTCAGCTTCAACCTGGAAAAAATTCAATCCCTCCCCCTCCCACCCTATCTTGTAAGGTTATATATTCCATATTTTTCGTGTTTCTGTCTTCTTTTTCTGTATTTCAGATTCGTAATTCCTTGAAGTAGTACTTTCATCACATCCATAGATAAGCGTCATGGCTTTACAACGACACGTGTGGCGTGCAGCTGTCATCAGTCTAACGAATTTTGCTTAAGCCTGCCCCGGATTCTGTTTACTTCCAGGTCCGTGGCCAATAATCGGGCTTACTTTAATTGACACTTTGTTTCATTCAGACATTGATTGACAGTGAGTCATTGAATACACTGAGTAATTGAATAATTCTATTGATACATTGCAGTGGGTTGATTGTCATCATTGAATACATTGAGTAATCAATTAAATTGATACATTGATTGTCATATTGAGACATTCACTAAAGCAAAACATTGATTATACTTTATTGATTTGCATATTGATTGATTGATTGAAATATTATTTGAATTATTGATTGATTGATTTTATTGATTGATTCATCTTGATTGATTGATTGTTTGGTTCATTGAAGATCTAACATCATAACTACCCAAAAGTCGATGTTGATCATTTAACTTACTCTATTGCTATATTTGCAATATTTTGCATACATTTGAATAGTTTATGATGTACTGATATATTAAAATAAAGCCATGACATAGACTGCCAATACGGTGTTGTTAATCTATTCTATTGAAATAACACAAAACAGTACAAAAATTGAAGACGCAAGTTTCATATGGTAAAAAAATTATGCCGGTATTTTAGCATACTAAGATATAAACACAAATTAAACAGTAATAATTATTGCAAACACACCACTGGGGTCATTGTCCGTGTGTTTGTGACGGACAAATATTCCATCAGGAGTGAGCGCAATCGAGCCTCGAAACCAACTTTATCCATATTGACAAACTAATAAAATCCTGCGAACAATTTCGTGCAAAAGCGTGTGTTTTGATGTCGATTGACAACGACAACAGCTTGCAACGTTTGTGACGTCATGATATTATGATGCGTTTCAAGACCACGTCACGACGAGGGAAGAGAAAACGAAAACCAAAATGTTTTCCGATGGTGTATTTTATTTGTATACGCTGCATGTTTTAGATAGCAATCTTAAAACTGATATTGAGACGGAGAGGACAATATTCCGTTATATCAAAATAATATTTTTCAACTATATTTTTATTCGTCTCAACCTGATCGTTTTCCGACGATGTTGGACTCTGAAGAAGAAATGCTTTTTATGAATATATTCTTCTCCATAATTTTATTGCAGATCAAACTATTTCAGCGAAATTTAGATAGAATGAGATATAGCGAACAAAGACACAAGAGCTAAAGAAAGGCCACGTAACAAAGATTGGAGTTCATCCGTTTCGCTTCCGAAGACCTAGGGTTTTGTCAGAGAAGAAAAAGTCTGGCAAAGGAGATCCGAGAGATTTCTTGATGCTGAAGTTCCAAGACATTAAATAAAATGTGGTGTCTCAGTCACTTGACTATGGATCGTAGTTGTGGCGTTCTAATCATCTATCTTTAGAACCTTGTTTCCTGCTTTAGATACCATAATATGGATTTTCGTTGAGGTTTTAGTCCCCTTCCCATGAATTTATTGTTGTGGCGTTTTAGTCACTTGACTATGGCATTTTGTTGTGGCGGTTTAGTCATATGACTATGGCATTTTGTTACGGTGTTTTAGTCACCTGACTTTGGATTTTTGTTGTGCAGTTTTAGTCATTAATAAACACTTTAAAATTTTCTTTAAATTTTGTTTTATTATTTTGTAAAATAATACTTACACATGTACAACTAATTTTTTAATTTATATACACAATATACTTTATATACTGTGTTTGCACCAGTTTAAAGCTACGACTTTGCAGTTAACAGAGAGTTCATATATTTTGATCATAATTTTATATGATATGTACCATATGGTTTTTAATAGCTGTTTTTGAGAATAACCCATAACTGATGGCTTTTTTCTTCACAATACTGCAAAACAGGGGTAATGGTCAGACATTGGTTTATCGCTCAATGTATGTTATTTTTCTTCAGTGTTGGAAATAAATTAAGTAACCGAGTAACCAAAAATTAATAAATGAATAAATAATTATTTTGAGCATTTATTTAATCAATTTAATACATTTCATCAGTGTTACATATTGATGAGAAAAAGGATGGGAATTATTGACATTTTTTAAAGTTTAGTTTTGTCTTTTTATCCATTTTTTAGTCGTTCAGTCATATATCAATAGAGTTGTTAGTATCTAAAGTTCAAGCATCAAAACAACTTGAACGGATGCTGGTACACACACACACACACACACACACACACACACACACACACACACACACACACACACACACACACACACACACACACACACACACACACACACACACACATATATATTAGGGATGTCAAGTCGGTCAATTTTTAGTACTCGGTTACTCGGACGTTTTTCCGATCGAGTACCCGGGTACTCGATTAAAGTGTAAATAAATATGAACAAGTACATTGATAACTGTAAAACCTTGGTCACTTTTGTAGAAAAAAACCACATGATCTAATGTGAGGTTTCCCCGTAAGTGCGTTTCTGTTGTAAGAATTATAAGCACTTCGTATTTCCAGACCTTTGAAGTCGGTGACGGCATTCTAGGTCTGTTTAATTTCTCTACTGTGGGCTATCTAATTTATATAATAGACTATATCAACGATGTTCAGTGAAAACAAATCATTAAAGAAACCCCAAAATAAGGGTAGAAGACAGCCAAAAGTGAGAAAAGCTAGGTAACAGGTGCTTGGTCACGATAATTACTATATAAACACTGTCACAGGCGATAACGGTCATTAAGCATGTTTAGAGGCGTACGAAATCCTAACTCGGATATATATGTTTTAATATTTCTAAGTTTATTTAATAATGCAAACCGATGTTTTAATGCATTATTAAATAAACTTAGAAATATTAAAACATATATATCCGAGTACCGATTTTAGTATTCGATACTCAGACGTACGATCAAGTACCCGGTTAACCGGGTACTCGTTGACATCCCTAATATATATATATATATATATATATATATATATATATATATATATATATATATATATATATATATATATATATATATATATATATATATATGCGACGTTTTTCTCTTAAGGCCCCCAGAGTCAACGCTAAGGGATCTCCTTCCTCCAGTGTCACAAACTTTTGTGTATAATCAACTCACATTCTCCATGACCTGTCCTTCTTCTGAACCATGACTATATGAGAAGACCACGGGCTGGAGCTCTTTTCAATCAAACCCTTCTTCTCTAGATTTTTAACTTCTTCTTCTAATGCCTGTCTTTTATACAAAGGAATTCGTCTTGGTTGTTCTCTGATTGGTTTCTCGTTATGTAGGTTGATTTCATGGTGTCCAAGGTTAGTTCTGCCTACTTCTCCGGGTTTGGCGAAACAGTCATCATGATCCCAACTACATCTGAATTTTGTGCAAAATTCATCATGATCCCAACTACATTTGAATTTTGTGATAAAATCTTCTTCTAGGGGGTTATTGTTGACCCCTCCTACTATGACTGGATGCTCGTAAACTATTTCTCCAAAGGTTAATACCATGACAGCTTCACCAGCACAGTCTAGTTTTCTTCCATTAGCGATAACATACATCGTAGTAACAGGCTTTAGCGGAGGTTTATCTAGGATACTTTCGTAGGTTTCTCTAGACACAGCACAGCATTGATTTTAACATGTAAACAAAGAATGTGGGCGCTTAAGATGAAGATTCGGCAGGAATCTGGGCGCACAAGGAGAGTGAAAATTCCATCAATTAATTTTGAATATTTTTCGAATTATAACCGTTATTTGGTTTCTGTTGGATGTGGAATGAGTGGAAAAATATTTGAAATGCAAAAGGTTTTATTATAATATGGGTCTAAATATAGCAACACTATGCAATTCATGCAAAATCCTACTTATTTACAACTGTTTTTAAATGATTTTGTTGTCTCTGGGTCTTCTCTCCACAAATTTGAAACGTGTAAAGGTAACATATTTCAACATTAAAAATGTCGCTTTTTAAAAAAAGATGGAGAGATGACCCAGAGATGACTAATTATGTATTTTTTCAAATTATTTTTTGAAGGATAAAAAACAAAGTCCATTGATATGACAGTGTTGTTTCAAACAGTACTTTATAGACTATATATTGACAAGTCTCCGTGGCTCAGTGTGGATTTAGTGAATACATACAATCAGTGGTTTGGGTTCAAATCCAACTGGTGGTCTTTTTAAAAAAAAATTAAACTTTTTTGTTTTAAATGTTTGTTATTATAACATGATGTTGAATTGTAATATACCGGTATACATGTATTTTAATTTGTTCTTATTGATTTCTAGATCTGCTGTATGAACACTATAAAAAAATTCTTTTCTTATTACTAGTTTTTTTTAGGATATACACAATATAACTTCATTAAAATATGTTTACATTAACATTTCCAACTAGTTATCGGTTTACCCCTCATTGCCATTTTTTGAAAGCTTTGTGAGTTTTTTAATAACCGGAATAGCCATGTATTTCGACTCTCAACATGATATATTTTTGTTGAAACCTGTACATAGCCTTTCGATGTTATAGACATTTAAATCCCAATTGATTCGTATCGAGAATTCCTGCAAACTTACAATCTTGTGCGCTCACTTTCTTTAATGTTATTAAATTATGTATTTTTTTATGACCACATTTCATTTTAAATTTGGTGTATTTAGGTATATTATTTATGTTCTTAACTTTTTATGCCAATAGCTTTTTATATGTACAGCGCTATATAGAGTAATTTAATATAAATTATATATGGCGCTTTATAAATTTTGTATAATAATAATAATAATAGATACGAATGTCGTTTGCTTTTGTATCTATCTTCCATTCAACAGGTGTCCCCTAAAGCATTTCCCTTGCCTTCATACTATGCACTCCTTTGATTATGTTGTGCCCTAAACTCTGTTGAATATCAGTGTGAGCTTTGTCACTGACAATATCTTCCTTAACATCTCTACTCCAACCTTCCTTAATTTTTCTCTTTTTCCGTCTCCTCTTTCTGTTATGGGCTTCCATACTTTTCTTTGACTGATGGTTGGCCTTTGGCATCAGTCATATCTAGTTTAAATCTCTCTTTTCAGTCCTCTTTTCAACACAATTATTTTGGTCTCGAGAACTGGGCCTAGGTTGAAACTTTCGTCTTTTGCCATGGTACCTTGGGCTATAAGGGCGTCCCCCTCTCCCTGGTCCGACATGCTGAAAGGTACTTGGAGTTCTCCAATTTGTATTGATTCTGTTGTACCCGTCACCCGCGCTAGGGGGTTTGGCAGTATCTGCAGCTGCTCTATCACTTCTCTTTTCCCCGTCATCAACCTTACACACAGGTCTGTAACCTGGTTTATTTTCTTTAGACAGTTCCTTTTCTCCGATCCGTAAACATTCTTCTTGCATAGCGCTAAGAATTGCTTCTTGAAGTGTCCTGGGTCTTGTCCGTTTTACTGCAAGTCGGAATTCCTCAGATTGTCCACACTTATCTAAGAAGGACTTTATAGCATTTTCCTCCACTACGTCTGGGTTTCCAGGATAGGCCCTTGGGTATATATCTTCGATAGCCTGTCCAAAGTCTCGCAATGACTCTCCAGGCAGTCTCCTCCTACGTTTGGCATCCGCAAGGTATCTCTCTTTCATGGCAGAATGTCCAAACCTTTGATTCAGTTTTTCCTTCAGTTGCTCATAATCCTTCTGTACAGCAATCGGCATTCCGTATGCGTAACTTTCCGCTTGCCCTCGCAAAGTACTGAGCAACACTCTCCGGGATCTCTCAGGTTGCCATGAGTTTAACTATGCAATATCTACAAAGTACTGCAGGAACTCGTCCACACATCATTATGTGCCCCTGAGAATGTCCTTAGAGGATATTCATTAGTACGTTGACCAGCTTCTATCGTCATTGGAGTATTCGTGGGTGTCTCATCTGCTAGGGAAATTCAAAATTATACCCTATACCCTATACCCTTTTCCGCGAGGAGTCTGATTACCCAAGTTAGGGGCTGTGCTTCCAGATTGCCCAGAGAGTTTAGGTTCCTAATAGGCATCTGTAGGGGCATAAGATGCACTACCACCATTGAAGGTTGTATCAGTAGGTATAAAAGAATTTCCCCCTTTGTTTGTATTAAGCAGACTTGGCCCTCTATACTTCCAGACAACTCTGGGTATGATAACAAGTAACATTGCACTTGCTACAGATACCAGAGAAGTGCATTTTCTTGGGAATTTTAGACGGGGTCACGTGACCCCGTCTATTGGTTTACTGTCAGCCGAAGTCTCAAACCGGAAGGCACGCGTAGAACACATTAATTGAGTCTACGATTAAGAAAATAGTGCAGAAAGTTTTCATGCATTTCAGTAAATATGTATTATAAAAAACCGCATTGAATCTTTTAAGTCCTCTGTGTATAAACAAAATTCTATTTAGAAAATAAACAAATAGTTTTATTGATCAAAATATTCTTGCTCGGGTTCAAATGTGGAATGAGTTACGTAACTGAATGCACAGCGCCGTTTATTCAGTTGGTGTACAAGCTCATTGATTAATAGAAGAGGTTGATGGTGGAATTGAAATTAAAGTTCCCAAACGCATTGTGCCATTTTTGAATTGTGAATTTTATTTTGACAATCTTTCACCTTAATACTACAAAATTTCATGCGCAAGCCCAAGTTAAAATCGGGACGACGGGTTATGCACAGATGTTTTACAAATTTTAAAATAGGTGTTTCATTGGCTTTCATTCTACTTGCGGTATGACTGCTGTTCTTCTCTAAAGGAATTTTGTACAAAGAAAGTAAAAACAAGTCTGAATTTGCCCTCTCGTTCGTTGGCTCTTTAGTTGATTAAACTGAATTAAAATTTTAAAACAATGCATTGTAAGCAAAATCTATTATAGATTATACATTTTGGAAGAATTATACATCATATAATATATACAATCTTATCGATTGAAGAACCAAGTTAATTGTTAATTTTCATGTTTTCCGGCTTAGTTGGAATCAGGCTTGGGGTGAATTACATTGTAAAATAATGCATTACATTACCATTACTTCTCAATTAGGGCATTAAATTACCATTACCATTACTTAATTTTCTTGAAGTAATGCATTACATTACCATTACATGAGTAAAGTAATGCATTACCATTACTTTGTGAAAAGTCAATAAGTTATAAAAAAGTAATTTAAAAACTAAATAAAGAGTTTTTGTAAATATTTCATAAATAAAACATGCTTAAAATATGTACAGGTTCATGTTCATGTTCACTATCAGATTCAAATTTAATGACTTATACAAGATTGTTGTTGCGCTTGTAGTTCTCAAAGTAAGGTTGCTCCCGTAACATTTACACACTAATGGCGGGATTGACAATCTCTGTAATTTATGTCTCTGATTTTCGGAGTATGACTTTTAATGAAAGGAACGGTTGTATCGTAATTTGTGTAGTTGATGCACGAGTTTACACAAAAAAGTAGTAAGTGGCGAACGGATTTATTTTTACCTATTAATTTTGCATATCGCAAATGAAGAAAATCGTGTCAGATAAGTCAGTCTTAAAAATCAAAATGGCAACCGTGACAAATCTTTTTATTGTCAAAGTTCTTGGATTCTTATTGTAAAAAAATTATTTCTAACGTCAGGTGCCTGTGTTTGTTATCGGTATACAAATGTTCACTTTGTTTGTTAATTCAGCAGTTTTAGACTTTTCTGGGTTTTCATAAAACTTTTATTACGGATACCGTCCTACTTGTGGATTTTCCCTTGGATCACAAAATTGAATAAATCTAATGATTAAAATTATCTACTTTGATATAGTTGTTTGATTTTCCCGGTAAGTAGTAATTTTTAAAAATTTTCCTTGTGGTCTTATTTTACATAATATGCCGTTGTGTCAATTTTTTTTTACAATTATGAAGGCCAGGATTGAGTAAATATTAGACAAAGTATTAGACAATTGCAAAAAAGCCGAATTAACATAGATTGTAACAAATAATTGAAACTCGTAAATTTTGGAAGCATATTTGAGGAAATCCATGAAAATTACAAATTCAAACTTTCAAGACCCCGTCTTTCAGTATTCTCAGTACTTTGATTGCACAATCTTTTTCTCTGGGAAGTAGATCCAGGTCATGACTATCAGAGAGCATCCTATCAAGGCAAAAAGTACCCAAATAAGTAGGATTCTCTTTAGGCTTGGTTTTGAATTGTACATGTGTTGAACAGAGAGGCCCTGCGAGTTTTGCCCGAGCTCCTGAAAATTAGGACTCTCTGGCGTTACTCGACTTGTAGGCTGCTAACTTGTTCTATACTCAGTCTCGGTATTGAGCTCTATCCCAGAGTCATTCAAATGATATGGACTGCCAAAATACTGTCCTACCTTCTTAGGTGTTATTTCCTTTTCATGACGGGTGTCTCCATTCTGTTTCAAACTCTGTCGTCTTGTTCTCTATAACACGAAGAATAATTTCTTGGAATCCCATCGCTGCCACCAATTGCGACGTTTTTCTCTTCAGGCCCCCAGAGTCATCGCTAAGGGATCTCCTTGCTCCAGCGTCATAAACTTTTGTGGGTTCTGTGGTTTACTTTAAGAACCAGTAGATCTTAATAAATCTATTGAAGACGAACACAAGTTTCTGTTGAATCAAGTGTATTATAAATACGAACAAGTTGTAATTGTACATCCAAATGGCTCTCTCTCCTAGCTCTCTTCCTTCTGGCTCTGGCTCCCGGCTCCATCTCACATTCTCCCCCCCCCCCCCCTTTTATACTCTGCCCAGAGACCTAACGATGTTAGGGCATTAGGGCATTAGGGCAGCAGGCTCCAGTATTAGGGCTTGCTACACAATTAGGGCACCTGTTAGGGCAGCAGGCTCCAGCATTACCGCACTATCAGGGCACTAAAATTAGGCACCATAATTAGGGCACCAATTATAAAACAAATTTCTAAACAGTAGTTATTTATAAAACAAGAATGCATAAAATAAACTCTACACACACACACACACACACACACACACACACACACACATATATATATATATATATATATATATATAATAATAAGCACAAACATTGCAATAACTCTCAAATTGACATATACCTGCCCATAGTGAATGATAAAGATATACATAAAGCACAGAGATATTCACCTTTTTGGAGCTCCACTTCCGCCCCGGCCGGGGCTTGAACTCACGACCTCTGGAACCCATTCTCCTAGCAGTGAGCGGCCACCGCGCTAACCACTGGGCCATCTAGGCAAGACAAAAATCTCTGTGCTTTATGTATATCTTTATCATTCACTATGGGCAGGTATATGTCAATTTGAGAGTTATTGCAATGTTTGTGCTTATTATTTGTATATATCTATGCAATGTGTATCGTCCCGATCCTCTCAAATTGTCGTTTAACTGCATTCCACCTGTATCTCAAACGACCGTGTAGTGAGCGACCAGCGCGCTAGTTTCCCTTCGTCATCGAAAGCAAGATTTTTGTCTTGCCTAGATGGCCCAGTGGTTAGCGCGGTGGCCGCTCACTGCTAGGAGAATGGGTTCCAGAGGTCGTGAGTTCAAGCCCCGGCCGGGGCGGAAGTGGAGCTCCAAAAAGGTGAATATCTCTGTGCTTTATATATATATATATATATATATATATATGTGTGTGTGTGTGTGTGTGTGTGTGTTTAATATTTAAATAATAAAATGCTAACGAGGGTTACATATTTTCTGCAATGTTGATACGTTCATATCCCGCATGAATTATGAATTACATGTATCAAAAAACAGTTATTTAAAAAAAAAAATAATTTAATTGATCGTACAGTGTAAGTAAAAGAAACTAAGTCATTTTTAAATACTGCACATCAGTAAAATGAATCTAGACAAATCGTCTTATATGGAATTCGAGTCTGATATCTTCGTGACTTTATTTTTTAGGCTGATGAGGATTTCGACTGATCAATAAATTGGTTAGAACTGGATCGCGTATATTGGATTTGCTACCCCTCCCCCACTTTTTTGGGAGAATATTAAAAAAAATTAAGTAAAATTAACAAAATTAATTGTGAATTTGAAGTTTTAGGTACAACACAGCAACCTTCATATCTCCCATGAATCACCAAAAGAAAGATTTTATTGTTTGAATGAGGATATAATTTGTTACCCTGGTGTATTGTTGCTGAGGTGAGCGAATTTGGCCTATGTGTCTTGTCAGGTGAGCGGTGAGGCAACAATGTGGCTCTAATATTGTGGACGTTCCATTGCATAAGCGTACAGCACATCCTTAACTTGGAGAACGATGAGTGATATTTCTTGTGAATATGCAGAAGATTGAATCCAATAAGCAAAGAAAGAAGTTACTTTTCCGGGATAATATTTTCCGTTCAGTGAAACTTGACATTTACGTACGCAAGAAAATTTCCAGCGTCATCGCTCGATTCTAGATTGTACTCTTACGTACTAAACGTTGTGAAATGTATTGTTTAATGTCCTAGTTTTGGTTGAAATTAAGCATGGATGTTGATAATGAGCTGGAGGGTAAACTGCTTCAACAGTTTAGTTCCATGGGAACGACGGACAAAGAAGTTTTGATCTCAGAATTTCAAAAATTGCTCGAACCTAACCAACTAAATCCAGCAGGATGTGCGTTTTTCCTTGATATGAATAATTGGTGAGTGTATATAGAACCATTTAGAGCTTCTGTGGTTCTATAATAACAATAAACCCAGTGATTTTCATGAATCATGTATTGGTCACCCGTGTGAACAAAATCTTTTACAGATACACAGACACAACACATTGTTATGCACAGTTTAACAATGAACACATATGTTGTACATTGTAGATTTATAAATTAATTTTTTCTGATCAAATGCTAAATTCAATGTTAAACACCTTGACCATTCTTTTGAGAGACTATTCCCAGATTAAGGGAAAAAAGACCCATGAATTATTTGATAAGATAGACTATTCATTCATGACATGTCACATTGCATTTTTAAGTGGGAAATATGACAAATTCTGTCAAAAATTCTTTTGAAGCTTTGACAAGTATTACCAATGTTACCAGCTAGCTTGCTTGGTTTGGTTGTGAATGATAAAAGCATGCATGTTAGGTGCTGTAAATACATGTACAATGGCAACTTCTCTGGCCTTTCCGGTAGAGCTTGGAAAAACACCTCGAATTTATCACATAGGCATCCATGACAACCCCTCTTCTTTATAAAACAATATAAATAAGACCCATTTTACGATCTCATGAGATGTGAGCTAGACCACAGAAGAAACATTCAAGGCTGTCTTGCTGATTCTGAAATTGATGGTATCGTTAAGCAACTCCATTTTATATAAAATTTTACCATCAGGTAATGCTTATACATTCAAGGTGTTTTTCCGAGCTCTGCTGGAAAGGCCAGAAAATTTACAATTGGCTGTAAATGATGATTTGATCTTTTTAAAAAAGGTGTTTTTTTTTTCAAATTTATATTTGGAATGTTTTTGATAATTAAGAACAAAAATGATAACAGATTGTGAAATTCAATATAGCAAGATCCTAGGAGATTTATTGTTAGACAGAAAAGTTACAAGATAAATTACTGATTTTGAAATGTAAAGATATGCTATTTCTTCCCACTTTGTGCTACATGGTGTGAAAAATGACATGTTTTAAACAGTTTTACTCATATGAGCAAGATATACAGAGATTTGTGTAGGTTAAGTACTGTTACAATAGGCTTTACCAGAGTCCACACTTGAAACACATGATCTTGACTCTTGATTTACTTAACAAATATCTGCATTTAAATTTGTACAAAAAGAGTTAATACAGATACACACGCCATTCACTGAAAATTAAATATGGTGCAACGCAGGTATGTTAAGGCTTCCCACAGCAATGTGTAGAGAGTCATTTATTAATATTCAGTATCAGAAATGATCAACAGATTTAAAGATTTGCCGGAAGTAATTAAAAGACTATGTATTAATTTAATGTTTGGAGACTCTCCCTGCACCGCTGAATAAAGAAATTTTAATGCATGTAAAAACAAACTTGGAGCAGGTGAGAGATCAATACAATTCAAGAATATTTTAGGTTAAATTAGGAGAGAATATAAGAAACCAATGTGAAACCAACGGATTTACCCCAATTTTAAGTAAATTACTTTCAATTAGTAAAAATGTGCTTCATTTGATGATTTGCAGAAGTGTTTTTACAAAATCTTTAATTAACAAAATATCTATTTCAAGCCCAAGCAAGAACTTCAAAATATTATGACATAACAAAGGATTTTTCTTAAGAATATTTATGATTAAATGTCATTAATCATTGGCGCTGATGCGATTTAATTACATGGTTTGCAATGTTAGGATACGTACATCATGTGACAACAAAGTACCGGGTACTTATGACGTCACAAAAATGCATCAAATAAAATGTTTAACATTGCTCTCGATATATGTTACTGAGATTATAAGAAATACTCCCGGTCAAAGTATTTTTTTGTTGATAAAAAAAAATATCGTTTTTCGGCTGTATTTTAGCTCTGGGACACCTTAACATTGCTGCAAAGAGGACTGTTATTTGTGAATGTCTTTTCTTTTGTCTTTTTTTTTATTGGAAAATTAACTTTGCTTGAAATTATAGCAGTTTGTAAAATAAAGTTTGATATTGTCAAGTTTATAGAGTTTTTCAATGAGTGTATTGTAGATGCCTATCATTGCCAAATACATGTATTGTTATAAAGCTTTATTAAAGTAATCAAACTGCTATTGGAATTGTAGGAATCTTCAGGCAGCTATCTGTTCGTACTATGATTATGACCAACCAACTGTTCAAGTGCCATGTATGAAGTTTCTGAAAGATGTCACCATTGGGGAGGGTGAGGCAGTACCCCCTAACACAACCTTTACCAAAACTTGGAGGATACAAAACTCAGGTCAGAAAATCATCTCCCATATGGTGGTTAAAAAAGTTCTATATCATTTCTTGCAAATAAATTTCAGTATTACAGGTAACAGATACATGTGAATGTGACCCAACAGCCAGTAAATCATAACATGTAATCTTTATATTTCTATAAGTGGCAAAAATATTTGCTTTATGTGGTTTCATCATGAAGTATAAACCATGATAAATATTTTTTCTGTGGGACCATTCTTCATGAATTTTTGTGTCCTAAAAACCATAAAACTCTAACCCTGTGATAGGCATGGCTGTGAACAGAATTCTATTATAGGAGATGACAACTGGCCTCCCGGCTGTAACCTACGATATTGCTCCGGTGACAACCTGAGTAACACAGACCGTGCCATTGTGGATGCCCTCATACCTGGACAAGTGACTGACGTCAGCGTGGAGATGCACAGCCCCTCCAACACAGGGGTGTACCAGAGTCAATGGCGCCTCTCCACCCCCACTGGAATGTTCTTTGGAGGTTCGTCACTGCACTATGGGCACATTCATTGAATCAATAAGCTCTCTGTCAAACTGTTTGTTCAGAGGAGGGTGTGAACCTTTTGTCATTCAATCTTTTTATTCATTCAAACTAAATAATTAATATTGACTTTTTAATGAAAATCAATTTGATTTTTGGAAAGGAGAAAAATGTACATGTATTAAATTTTGTAAATACCAAGAATGCTGTATTGTTATTTCTGAAATCAACTTTAATTTTGTTCTACAGATGTGATATGGGTGATAATTCAAGTGGACGTGGGTGGATTACTTGATATTACACAAAAAATGTCCAAGTTTGGAACTGATACACAAGGACACTCTAGTCACAGTCAACCAATACCAAATCCATTTGCTTCCCCTTTGAAAAGTGACCACAGTGAAATCCCCCGACCTAGTTTCTCTCCCCCCCATTTGTCATTTCCAGGAAGTCCTGTGAGTAATATGTCTCCGAATTCCTCAATGACTGCACAGATCGGCAGTCCGTTCATCGCACAACTCAGTCCAGCAACCAGCCAGGCAGGAAGTCCGTATTCTCAGCAAATGACCTCAACAATTCCAAGTAACTTTCCTGCTGCTCGCTCACTCTTTCAGGTATGGCGGGATAGTTATTTTAGTTTTCATTGCACTACACCACAACTTGCACGACACATCTTAGTCTTTTTAAATTGTTTGTAAGAACGGAAATGTCTGAACAACCTGTGAAGATTTTAGCAGGGAATATTTCATTGACCAATTGAAAGGTTTCCATGAGGTGATCAAGAACAGGATGTTGTTAGATCCTCAAAAAGATATATTAAAACACAAAAGCATGAAGGATCTAATAAATTTAATGAAGACAATAAACTTGGCACTAATACATAATGTATTTGCAATCTCAGAAACATGAAGTCTCATTGTGGTTTTTGACAATTTTCAGACACAACCTGATAAATCCTGTGATGTTCAAGACTGTACATCAGAACTAGATATTTCCTAGCATTGATTTAACCAACTCCCTCAGACTGGACTTGCTCTTATTTGGACAGGCCGATTGTTTAATACTTTAAAGCAGGGAGGAAAAAATTGGTGCACTTTTTGTTTTGTCCTTTTTTGTTTGTTTATTTGTGGAATTTATGATATCAAATTCAGTTTCCAAAAACATCAAGATTGAATAGGAAATTGTTCAGGAGAGATCAAATTGACCTTTATGTGATATCAATATCTCAAGTTTCAGATAAGTACCAGTATTCATGTAATTATAGAAAAGAATAATTTGATTTTAAATGTAAAGGCCAGAATAAATAGTGTGTTTCAAATACCCTGTATAAAAACAATGTTCAGTGTTTTTGAAAGGTTTCATAAAAGGCCGTTTGATTTTGCAAGTTTAAAAAGAACAAAGTAAAATTTCTTGCCAACCTACCCACCCTATTTTTGTTATAGGTTGGAGTTGGAAACCACTTTTTATTATTTTGGTCCTATAGTATGAAGGTCAGCTAATATTGCAAAGAAAGCCATGCCTATTCTACAGCTTGTACTGTTAAATAAGCTACAATTACAATTACCAGTAAGCTTATCATAAAAACCTGTATATCTTGTATCTTTGATATTTACGAAAACAATTGTGAATGCAAAAGAAATGCTTTCTTTGATATAATGACCTGTAGCAGATCATTGCTCATATCAACTGTTTATACATGTCCAGTGCTTCATTTGTGTGTTGAGAATCCCTAACCAGAGAGAACTGATGCTTTTTATTGCTATATGACTGTTATAAAACAAATCTTGTTAACACATTGTCCATGTATATTTATAAATAATTCTTCCAGACACTTAGACTGTTGCTTATGCTATGTCTTACATATTGTTAAGAAAATGAAATCTTTTTTGAGATTTACTATTCAGAATTTGAAACGTAATTTTGTTGAGATTTCATTTCAAGTGAAATTGTACATGTATTTGAATTGACACTTGTATTTAAAGCACATCTAAATATCAAATTACAAAATCTTACAAGATTCAAAACACCACTTGTGGTTGAAAAGCCAGTTGTTTCAATTATTAAAATGACAAAAACTAAAATGCAGTTTTCATCATTCCTCCTTTGCTGTATGAAATTTTACCTATAGTGGGTTTCACTGGTATTTTTTTACGTGCTCCATCCTACAGGGTTATATTGATTGATCTTACAACCAACTAAGTAGAGGTTACCGTGTAATACTCGTGTATTCGGTGTGTTTAAAGTATGATGACATTCTCCATTTTTAATGCTAAAATCTTTACTTTAAGATACTTATTGACTAAAAAAATCATGTTGAAACTTTTGGGAAGATCTTAAAGGTTATAATTATGGGTAATTTCTTGACCACCGAAATTCTTTCAAACTCTTACTATCTATACAAAATAAAATACCCAAAAACAAAACTTTGACAGCCTAATTTATTTCCCTTAGATCATACAATGAAAAAGAAATCATCCGTAACTACATAATAATCACATATATGTATATTTTTCTTATCAAATGACTGATAGTAAACACATAAATACTTTAAAGAAGACAAAAACAAACTCCAGACACTCTAAAGAAGACAAAAAGAAGACAAAAAACTACCAGACAAATATTCATTATCCAGTGTATACTAATAGATGTATGATTAAAACCAGGAAATTTCTTTCATTCTAAATGTATATGAAAGAAAGAAATCAATACTTTTTTTTTAAATTGCACTCTACATGTAGCAAACCAAACCAGTTACATTAGGTCAATACATGTACATCGTATATCAAAATCAAAAGGATGCTTATACACCTCTCTCTCTCTCGCACGCACGCACGTAAATGATGAATGGAAGGATTAACGGATTAAGTACCCTATTAATGAATGACTTCGTTGGGATTGGATAAAAAGAGAATCCAAAGGCAGCACTCACCAAAGAAAGATATTAGGCAAAACAATTTATAATCATTAGATTGATTTTTCCCCAATCAATTTAATACTGCATATGACCACAACGATGAAATTAAGTCACAAAGTATTGCTGGACTTGGGGAATATTTTAAAAAATACTTTTGAATAAATCACAACAATCATGTCACAGCACAACATAATACAATGTACATTATAACAAAATATAAACTTGTAAATAATAAATATTAAAATAGTACTCCTTTCGATGAACATTCATTCTTAAAATGTGGAATGTCAATTCGATAGACTAGGACTAGCCATGTTGTAAATATACCATAATGTAAAAAGTCAACAATGGCAACGGTGAGAATAAAAAAATATTCTGTCAGTAAGATTCATTCTATACTCGTTATAAATATTTAGTATTGGTTAATAATTTCTAACTGCTCTAAATATGAAAAGGTTAAACTTTCAAAATAAATGTGGGGTATTATTAATACATTTTACCATACTATGGTATAAAACGATGAATTATAGAGAACCAAAAAAAAAAAAATTAATCAACAGAAAAGAATTAAAATTGATACAAATAACAGATAAGGATTAAAACCCAACACTTTTTCTGAAACAGTAAACAGGATAATAAAGAGACATAATATAAAATATTTATAATGTTATTTATGTCTTGGATAAAATAATAAAACCATGCACTATGGAAAATCCACATGACACATAAAGAGCCATCAATTCCTTGCGAATGAAAACGTATCCATCTTGTACAAAGGCATTTTTGAAAAAAATATATATCAATCCACCCCTCCACCAACATTTCTTTGTCTACCCGAACACACTGCCTCCTGATTGGTTGAATTGGTGCAATAATTTTTGAATAAATGCGTCCCATTTTTGGCGCCACAAATTTAAGGCCTTGGTTTTCTCTACCGGAGTCATGGCGCTCAGTCTGTATGGGAAAAAAAGGAAACAAAAAAAATATTTAAAAAAAAAAAATTGTGAATTATTCCAAACCGTAAAGAGTTACCAATGACCAAAGACATTCGATTTTTATATTTGTCATTTTCTCATGCAACTTGGTCGCAAAATAAGAGAAAATTAATCATAGATTCTTTTATCTACACGTATGTGTTTTTTGTACGACACAATTATTATATGATGAAATGTTTATCTATGTAAATCTTTTTTGTCTCTTACTCTATTGAATTTTTCGCCAACTTTTTCAACAGTCGTAAATCGGCGTCTTCCCCTGCAAGCGCCATAAACGCCATGTAGAAGTCGTAGGACAGGCCGCGGGCACCCCAGATACCCGGATCATCGGAGCTGATGACGATCGGGAAATCCTTGGCCACCAGGTCAGCCGCTGGGTGGTTCCTAAGATCGCTGACCAAGAGTAACACCTACAATGTATAGGATAAACAACATAGGGAGAATATTGTACTTTATTTTAAGACAGAACAATGTAGTAATGGCGTCGATTTAAGTCGAATCTTGTAAGAGTTTATGTATATCATTTGCTTGCAACGTCTTCAAATAAAGAACGAACATTCGTCTAAGATAAAATGAGATGTGCAAAGGACTAAGAACAAAGTGAGGAAGACAACTAGATAAAATTAGTTTTAGTCAGTTATTATTTTTTTTTGGGGGGGGGGTTCCAAGGCTCGTCTCGCATACTCGTACTTGAAACCAGTGATTTCAACGTGGAATGTGCAAATAATTGATAATTACCTTTCATAACAAAGTCTTACTTCCCATTAATTTAAAATCATTTTTTGTCTGCGGAGTTTATTGCTTTATAAGCGAGATCAACTATATATAACATGTACTTAAAAAGCTTAAGAAGTACAATAAATGCAGGCAGGTAGCATCGTTTTTGAAAAGGGGGAGGGGGCACACTCACCCCCACCCCCCCCCCCAAAAAAAAAGTAAAGAGGTATTCAGAAAGATAATGAATAGATAAAAAATATAACAAAAACAACCAAAAACCAATTCTCCGATCTTTCAAATTTTATGGGGTGGGTGGTGATGGGTTGGGAGAATCAATAACTAAATCTTCCATTTTGATGCAATATAGTTATTTTTCCCAATATATTTTACATGCCCGTTAATGGAGGGGGCAGCTGCTTTAAGATTCAATTTTCTTTCCGTTATTTTAATATAACTGACTATTACGATGAAAAGTGGGTGTGGTACCCCTCCCGCCACGTGCCTGCTATGATGTCTATATGTGCTCTATGAGATTTTCGTTGGTGTATAGCAGTTTAATTTTAAAATATGTGATACACATCATATGTCTGTGTAACTATGAATCATTTTATATACAGTTAAAATAAGCTTGTAATATGTAGCTCTGGACAATTTTCTTCACTCGATGCATTTTTTGTATTAATCATGATTATACGTGTATCATTATTTTAAATGTACTACATGTAGTATATGCCCTTAAGGGCCCTTAATCCATGAAGAACATAAATGTACTTATATGCAAGGTACAGTGAACATACCCTAGGGTATGGATCACGATATAACCGTCTAGATTGTGCACATTTCTATCTATCGGTCCTTAAATAAGCTTATCCCTCTATCACCCTTTTGCTGGAGTTATGCTTGTTTGAGTGACCGTACCGCGTTTCTTCCCAGAGAAAGCTCGCTATATACTAGTAGATTTATTTCGTAAATGCAAGATCTTTTCAGGATATTTAATTGACAGTACATCTATATTGTATACATGTACATGCCAGAATGCCAATTGAAATATTCAAATACACTGTGCGGATTAATGACAAAAAGCCAGCTTCACAAATCTTGATTAAGGTAAGTAGTGTTGAATTCTAGCTGTTTTGCAAAATACTGGTAACTCATGAAAAAGAAAATGGAGTAATATACATGTACTGTGTATTTTTACGACAATTAATAGAACGGACTACTAATAAGCACATATCCTCCCCCGAGAAAATATATAGCCAGATTTACTTGGGGAAACGCTTCTACATAGGTTTCAGGCAATGGGAATATGTACAGCAAAACTCGAATATAACGAAAACGAATATTAAGAATTTATGGCTATAGCGAATTTTTATTAATGTTCCGCGAAGTCCTTATATAAATCTACAGAAAAATGCAGTATAAAACGAATACAGATATATAACGAATTTGCGGCTATAACAAAAAAGTTTTCAGACCCCCACGGATGAAATTTTAATGCATATTTCATTCCTTTAACGAGTATTTTCAATTAAAGAATGATAAAATGCCGCTGTGTGACTGAGACTGGTATATACCTGGTTAGAGATAGGGTTGACTTCTACTGCGATATTTCTCTGCTTCACCATCTTCATAACCTGCGGATGTTTATCCAGGGCGTAGCCGTGTCCGATACGGCTCGTGTTCAACAGGACGGCGTCGATCAGATTGTGGTCGGTCGGCGTCCCTTCCCAATCTGCAACAGAGTTCAAATGATGTTAAATCATGCATAAAAAATACAGATAAGATTGATACCCCTATTTTTGCTTTTGATAATCATCTAACACAGTTTCACGCATTTAAAATACGTCGCAATGCCGGTTGTTTTTGCAAAGTACTATTTTTGGTAAATTTAGGCAATTGATACAGAATGGTCAAGTACTTTATATATGAAGATGTTAAAGTGACAATCAATGCAATATCTATATATAATGGCTTTTATGATATCTGATCTCCATCGAAGATAAAAAGAGAAGTTTTACTGCTCAGATAATGCCCTATATTAAACTTGACAGGACTTTCAACAACAAAAAACATTAAACGTTCTTGAAAGTGATAATATATTCTCGTTTTTTTAAACTTCCCAAAAACTAAAGAATGTTTATCTTTAAAACCCAAAGAATTTTCCATTTACAACGTAGTTATTTAAACTTAGAAAAATGGTAAAAGCCTGAGGATTTGCAAATTACCTGTTTCGCCAGCATGGAAAAAATAGGGCAGGTCAATGGGCGGGACCTGTTCGGAGGGGTACAGTAGGGCGTCTAGGTATTCTAACAGAGTTTTCCCGGGGCCCTCCTGTCCCACCAAATCGTACCCCGCGAAGTGATCGGGGTACAACTGTCGGAATCGTATTGACTCCTTCACCTGGGATAGGACGTCATTCTCTGGAACGATTCTACAGAAAATAGGGAAACGTGTGAATCATTATCACGGTAGGTAAATGTAGGTACATGTATAATCATAATTTTGTCTGCCCGAATGCATGTTTCTGAAGTAGGTCTCAGTTTTTGTAAAGCAATTTAAAATCAAATTTTATACAAATCAAAAATTGATTTTCATGTGGTAGTACGAAATGAATGAAAATTATACCAGCAATATTCTTTTTTATAGCAGGGTTATGAAGCACAATTAAATTATATTTTTTTCATTAGGAATCAGTTCTCAGTTCCATGATTTTCAAACCTCAATACTCACTAATAGATTTAGATAAAGTTATTGTGCGACTGGGTCAGGCGTTCATGCGAATGTATTTAATAAACATTGATGTAAAAAACTGAGCAATTTAGTACTTTTTATTTACTGTAATGTCAAAAAAGGAACATTGCAAAAGCTCAGCACCGCAATGGTTTATATTCAGCACGCCGTGCGCTGACGCAACTTTAAACAACGCACAATCTGGCTATTGCTATTTCACACGAAGTCCGCCGATTTGTCATTGAACGCACCGTCGCGCTAACTTTACAAAATGCGACGTCGTGTTGTCACTCAACGCGCCATCGCACATCATCACGTTATCAAATGGCGCTAACCGGACAACAAGCTTCTTGTAGTTTTATCAAGCATACATTCACCACACTTGTTAGGCATCTAATGACCTAGTAGCAAGGCCAATATCACAATGAAAACTATCTTTTAGGATATAATGATTTTTACACTTTTGACTGTTCTACTCTAAAATGAAAAATATAAGCCGTTAAATGTCAAAAGTAATTTTACCCTTAGCATTAGTTATAATTATTTAATTTTATATACAGCTATCTACGTCTGAGTTCTACCGACCTTAAACCAGAGTATATGACTTTTCCTCCACTAAATTCGTGTCTGTGCTCGTCTACAAACTGAGCAAAAATGTCGTGGTAAGTTTTCATCACCCAGTCCTTTCCCAGCGTCGTTCCATCTAGTTGGTACACCTTATATACAAAGAAAATACATATTACATTTATTGTATTATACAATGTACAAACATTGATACATGTATGTTCTGAACTTTATTTCGGTGATATAGAAAAATAAAATACACCAATATTTAATTAGATTTATTAAATAATTAAAATTAAATTATATCATGAGAGCCAAACTTGTTTAAAGCATTGCACGTCCGTGCATGAAAAATCCCAATATGATTATGTTGGCACAGTACAGACCAATCATTCGTTAGTAAAATATCCAGAACATAAAGACCAAAATGCACTGGAAAATTCATAATATTATTTCAAATTCTCAGAGGAAATTTAAACAACAAACCCCCAGAAAGTCACGTGTTAGAGGCCTGATACTAGGTCTAGTTTATCAAATGCGTTCTGAATTTTTAATTGAATTGCTTAGAACCTTGCCTTACAACGAAATTTAGATATACTGATATACTGATTTATATAGACATACTGATGTACATTTGTCCGTCTGGTACTTGTTTATGTATGCGTATGGACTATTTTATAGGTAGAACCTCTTTTTTTTTTTAGAAATTTCTCTCTAAAATTTGTAATCTTGTATGCTATCTGGGCTCAAATTTGTAAATAAAACAATCATTATTATAATAGATAAAGACTGCATCCTTACGTCCACTCAAAAAATACTTAGTGATACTAACCTTCGGTAGAGATACTTACCTTTGGTAGAGATACTTTATGATACTAACCTTTGGTAGAGATACTTAGTGATAATAACCTTTGGTAGAGATACCTAGTGATACTAACTTTTGGTAGAGATACTTAGTGATACTTACCTTTGGTAGAGATACTTAAAGATACTAACCTTTGGTAGAGATACTTACCTTTGGTAGAGATACTTAGTGATAATAACCTTTGGTAGAGGTACCTAGTGATACTAACCTTCGGTAGAGATACTTAGTGATACTAACCTGTGGTAGAGATACTTAGTAATACTAACCTTCGGTAGAGATACTTAGTGATACTTACCTTTGATAGAGAAACATAGTGATACTAACCTTTGGTAGAGATACTTAGTGATAATAACCTTTGGTAGAGGTACCTAGTGATACTAACCTTCGGTAGAGATACTTAGTGATACTAACCTGTGGTAGAGATACTTAGTAATACTAACCTTCGGTAGAGATACTTAGTGATACTTACCTTTGATAGAGAAACATAGTGATACTAACCTTTGGTAGAGATACTTAGTGATACTAACCTTCGGTAGAGATACTTAGTGATACTAACCTTTGATAGAGAAACATAGTGATACTAACCTTTGGTAGAGATACTTAGTGATACTAACCTTTGGTAGAGATACTTAGTGATACTAACCTTTAGTAGAGATACTTAGCGAGACTTACCTTTGGTAGAAGTCCCCTAAACTCCAGGTACTGGACGTTGTCTTGGTTGAACTCGGTCAGGGCCTCGTAGAAATAGTCGACGAACACCGGGGCATAGTTGATGAGGCCCCCCACCTGATCAAACGTCTGCAGAAACCGGGTCCAGACGACATCAATATTGGGGTAGGCCTTAGCAGGGTCAGGAGTTATCAGGGTCATATTTAGGTAAAGCCTGAGAAAAAAATTTATTGATGGTGAAGACAAGTTGGTGATATTTCTCTTAACTTAAAGTGGTATGGGACACTTGGAAACATCAATAAGTACGGGTGTAACAGCATCATTTTCAAATTCAAATCAACGATTTTTTTCTTCAAAATAACCTATTGCACTACGCCATTAGACATCAATATCGTGAAAAACCCATTGAAACACATTAAGTACTTTTTGTGTGCGTTTTCAGGTGACCATTTTCAAAGGAATAGGAATGCTTGTAACGTTACAAAATATATATAGTGCCTGTTTGGGAGGGTAGCCGTTGATATTGACACTGGTTTTCTCGGGGTGTCAATTTCAATGGTTACCCTCCCAAACAGGCACCATTTATTTTATTATACTGAATGTCTTAATCTCAGAGAGAATTTTACTGCATTTATATTGAAATGACGTGAATTCAACGGCGAACCGTACGCGCATAATTTACGAGCAAGTAACAATTCGTTGTGTTACCCGTTGCCAATTGTGTTGCTAACGCTGAGGGCAATAGAACGGATTATCAACTGCTTCTAAACCAATCAGATTTCAGTATTTAACATGAAAGTATAATAACAACAATTGTTTAAGATTGTGATTATTTAAACAATAAAACACTTTCGTTTGTGATTCATGCGGTATATAAAGGCAGCGGCATTGCAGAAAAATACATAATTTTTGTTATGTTTTGACAAATTAATGAATTGATTGTTAAAAAAAAAGTAAAAGTAACTAAATTCTTGTTGATTTCCATCAGTACGTTAGATAAAAGAAATATCCAAGCCGTCTGATATGGGAAATTGAGTTTGACATCATGATAATTTTTTGAGCAGTCCTTCACTTTTCTCAGGTCGCTAAAAGTTTCGATCATCGATAAACTGGTTAATGATGGATCGAACAGATTTTAGTCCTGTCAGTTTCTATTAAGCTATAAATTACAATAAATTTCCGTAAGAAATAGAGGGAATCATACTTAATGTGTGTAAATATATTAGTATAATACGCTTTAACAAATAAGCTTACAAGTTATCAAATTCGTCTTTATTGGTTGCTTTCAGTCGTTCCTCTTTCACAGATTTCCAAGGGCAGTCTGAAACACAAAATTTTGTATGATGCGACAATCTAGCTTTAAATACTACATCGCTTGACATTGATCTAAAATTCGAATTGTGTTGCATTTCTTTTTATAATAAAAAATGGGTCAACTACAAACCTGGGTTACTGGGTGGAGTGCCCGGAAAAAACTTGAAGTACACAAAATATTTGTTGTTTGTGCACATGTAGCAGTTTTCTCTGTATGTGACGTTTTTGACCAGCCAGTGTAAGTCGACCATGGAAGTATCGTGAAGATGGAGAGCGGCGCCTATAAAACGGAGTTACTGAATGGAGATACTGAATGTAAACGATAAAACGATAAAATGGAATTACTGAATGTAAACGATATAATGGAATTACTGAATGTAAACGATAAAATGGAATTACTGAATGTAATCGATACAACAGAGTTACTGAATTGAGTAACTGAATGTAATAACTGAATGTAATTGATAAAATGGAGTTACTGAATGTAAACGATAAAATGAAGTTACTGAATGTAAACGATAAAATGAAGTTACTGAATGTGAAAGATCGCCGTGAAGTAATAATTTACAGCGAATTATACATTCATGTAAATATATTATATTTGTGTGTGTGTGTGTGTGTGTGTGTGTGTGTGTGTGTGTGTGTGTGTGTGTGTGAGAGAGAGAGAGAGAGAGAGAGAGAGAGACAGAGAGAGAGAATTTGATTATAAAAGACATAATTATTGAAAGTTTTGTGTACTTTGTTTGCAATGTAGTGTAATCGCCTAGTTGGTAACTAGTAATTACTAGTAGCTCAAAGATCAAGCATACACTTAATTCACTATAAGTTATAGTGCTACTAGTATCAGTCACTGACCAACCAGATAGGGAGTAGTCGAACTGTCACACGTTCGCACCACACACATGACAGATGGTAGATCTCACAATACTAATTTGTTGTCTCATTCTTGAATAGGAGAGTAGTGGCATTGGAATCGCGATAAGTTACATTTACATTTTGTCTATCAAAATCTAATCTTCGCTATGTCTCTGAACTGGCTCGATTGTCGATGGAACTTGTTCACACAAATGGAATTCAATCAGAATCTATGTTAATTTCTTTCAATATCTATCAATAAGATATCACGGATGCGTAAAATTATACAACTTCTATAGTCACAGTTAATATGAGAGAGAGAGAGAGAGAGAGAGAGAGAGAGAGAGAGAGAGAGAGAGAGAGAGGAAGGAGAAAGAGGGCACTGAGTGGATGAATCAATGCAATTTTGTAACTATTAAGTGTGAATGTGGAGCTATGCAGGAAAATGATCAAAGTGCAAATAATAGCCATATGGCACATGTAAACTATTGAATTACAGAATTGACTTCCGTCTGACGAGGATCTAATAATACTAAATCCTGGGTCATTTTTCCGCGTTTAACAATCACAGTACATACGTCAAATTACCATCACATTATATGTAGTTAAATCCAACTGAATTCGATACTATGTGTTGGACATTGTACAGTCATGTATAAATAGTTCAGTAATGATTTAAAGAGACATATTCATGGCTTTATGAAATGCATATCTGGTGGCCACTCATTCATATATTTATTAGAGCCTAAAACTATTTTACAGCAGTTTGCAGAGATCAGAATAACAAAGTAGATAATTATCAATTAACTATAATAAATATAAGGCAACATGTGTAAAAAAGAATTTCAAAGATCACTCATTTTACTAAATGTGTAAAAATGTGATCTGTGTGATTGATTGTAGACCAGGGAGTTTGATTTATTTATTTCCTTCTTTCCAGATGTCCATTTATCGATTTGATTTAAATACTAGCTAGGTATCTAGCAGGTTATTTATTGAGTTGAACATTGTTGTTTAAATGCAATTACTAGCAATATATGGCACAATTAAATACAAGTATCGGATTATTTGTCTGCGAATTTAAAATGTTACGTTTCCTGGAACATTACAGAAGCACAAGGATATACAGAATTACAATAACTGACTTATAATTTTCACTGGTAATTAACATACATGTGTACCTTTAGGCATCGATTTAATTATCTGGAACACTTGACTCTTCTCCACCAGAGGTTTTCCCACAAGAAAATTAACACTAGGTGGGAATGGTTCACCATTATGAACTCTGGACCTGTTCACCTCCAGCTGCTTATATTTCATCAGAATGGCATTCACTTTTTGCTCATTTGCGTTCAACACGACATCGTGGCCAATTCTCATATTCTGTTCTTCCAATAAAATGTCATTGCGAGCTTTGATGTATGAATTTCTATCCCGTGCATTACGATAAAGCGATTTTATGTCAAATTCCTTTGTAAAGTCAACGATTGTAGAAAACCCAAAATGAAAGAGAGACAACGAAATGAGCAAGGCCCGAACAGCCATCGCAGCTGTTTGTTGTGTTTACACAGGAAATACTACCTATGAACCCTGACCTTTACCCAATAACATGGGAAATGAAATCGTCCAGAAAGACGGAATAGTTCAGAAAATCAATAAACCGATTTTAGTGTGTGGCTATGCTTATAATCAATGTGAAATATAAAGAATGGAAATGTCCCCAGAATACAACGATAAAAATATGACGAATGTGTCGAGTGCATAAAATTTTACAATTTGTTTTGATAAATAAAATAATATTTTGAATTGGCTCAGTGATGCTGATTGATAGAGAACTTATCTGCTGACTCTTAACTGAGCTATTGAATAAAATGACTAAAACACTAGAATTTAGTCAAAAAGGCGTTCCTCCATCTAAATCAGCAAAGAAAAAAATCTAGACCCTATTTAAATTCTACACAATGATTTCGATGGGGGGGGGGGGGGGGGGGGGGGGGGGGCTCATACTTGTATATGCAACTTTCTAAATATAACCAAGGGTTTCCGAACCAAAGATGTTCATAAAAAGCTGCATATCCAGTGATAAATATTTTGCCATTGATCAAACGTTTCGTTAAATTACAAATTTGACTAAAGTTAATTCATATAAAGTTTTTAAAATCAAATTATGAATGTGAAAAATTACCGAAAACTACCACAATTTTACATAAACTCTATTTCATTTCACATTGTTCTTCACGCCGAGGATTTGAAGGGCTAAATTACAATCAAATGTTTTTTTTATAACAGGGACGTAGCATCGGGGGGGGGGGGGGGGGGGGGGGGGGCAGGGGGGAGCCTGTATTTTCTCGCAGCAAAACTTTTATCAAATCTACATATAAAAAATTGAATCAACATGGAGAGTTGGCCCTCCTCCCAACTTTTTTGAGAGTATGTAAAAAATTGAAATGAAATATCGAAATTAAGACAGAAAAAGAAGTTATCGGTAGACTACACTATCAGAAAATACTAGCCTGAATTTTCTCGAAGCAAAGATTTTTGTTAAATTTACATATAAAAAATTGAATTATCATGGAGTTGGCCCCCTCCCGACTTTTTGGGGAATATTTTAAAAATTTTAAAAAATTAATGATGCTACGTGCCTGTAAGAAGGAGGATTTAAATCGTTCTCTATTTATTGTTAAAAAAGGAAGGATTTTTTTTCTGTACGCTAATTCTCATTCGTTGATAATTATCAGAAAAAAATTTAGAAGCTAGAGTATGTACAAAGATTCTGAACTTGAATTAATGTTGCGTTCAATTGCTGATAAAAGATCAAACATGGTAGTTGTGTAAATTGTTTTCGTATTCTCTAAGTTGGGGAGCAGATTAGCCTTAGCATGGATGCTAAGTTTAGTCTCTATGTGTTAAAATGTTATGGCTTTGAATAAACGTTTTGCAGGCACTTTCACATCGATTTGAAAGTGGGGGGTGGGGGGTGATTTACCTGATATCTTTAAAGCAATAAAAAAGAAAGAAAAGAACAGAAACACTTCATAATTCTTGAAAAACTTATGATGGAAGGGGGGGGGGTGTACATGCAATACTAAAATTCTATTATTATATATTTATTTTTCAAAAGTTCTAAAATCAAGTTTGGGAGGGGGCAGTTCCTTTGAAAATCAATTTTTAATATGTAAATTTTAGAAAAATTCGTATACATGTATATACTTTAACCATGCTACTCGTTTATCATTATTTGATACATATGTAGGTAATGTATCGAGCTACATGTATGCAAGTGAAGTTCTGGAATTTCACAACGGTGATGTTATTGAAAAAAATACATTTGGAATATGTTAAAATTATCTTAAAAGTTATAAGAAAAAATACTTCACCATTGATGTTGTAAAATAAAAAGGACGCTTGTCGCTATGTACCCAAAGAAAAATTAGTAGTGTTAAATTTTGGTGTAAATTGTTAGAATCTGAGAATTGTACAATGAAAAGCATTTATCAAGGTATGTTTGACAGGCCCGACAAATACCACGACCGTGAATGTTTGATCTACTTAATTATGTTTTACCCTTATATAAAGCTATTAAGTTATGAATTGATTAAATCAAACGCCTGGAACGATAAAATAATGTCAATAATATAAGGCATTTCAGATTTAGAGGGGTTTATGGGGTCCCGACCACTCCTTCTGGAAAATTAAAAAAAATTAAATTCACATACAGTATAGAATAGACCCCCCCCCCTCCCCTTACACACACTCATAAAAGCATTTTATATGATTGATGATGGTTAAAATTAAACTCCCTCTTATACACTCAGGTGCCAAAAGTATTCTTTTTTTCTACCTTATTTTAAAGAATTGTTTAAAAGTAACCACTTTGCCGATTTTGAAAAGACATGGATTGATAAATTTAGAATTTCTCTACGATTTGGGGCATAATGTCTAAATATTTCCAGCTTTCTGTTTCTAGGATTTGATATCAACAATCCACAGAAGGATTTTTCGGCTTGCAAATTGCAAAGGATATATAGTAAAACTCTTTGAAAAAAGCTTAGTATTGTGTTTAAAATATCAGACTTTACAAATGAGTTGTCAAAAAACTATTTCAATATATGTCCAGAGCTGTCAATGTATTAAAAGTCTTTTAAATTTGACAAAAAGAAACGTAGGGCAAGCTTTTAAAATACAGAAGTCTTGATTTCAATGAAATATATAGTTAAAAAAATAACAAAAATCATTTCTATGTGTAAGTCTATAACATTTTCCACAAATCTAGTCAAAATTGTCAAAGAAGATACTGTAACTTTAAAGAACAGACTATAATATGCACTCACAGAACTTAATCGATACAGACTATAGAAATTATCATCTTTTATCATCCAATGAGCTATCGCGTTACATAAAATTTTAGTGACCTATTTTTACTGCTGCGTAAACAACGTGGCAGTTACTGCAAATGATATGGTCTGTATTAAACTGACGTTTCTAATTCAAAAGTAAGTTATTTATGACTTTTTCTGTTTAGAGTTTGATAAATTGTTTCTTTATTTTGATCTATTTTGGGAAATTATTTATACACGTGCAAGTTTAGACTGTTGATGCACAGTGCAGCATTTCTTTCAGCAACCACTGACGTTTTGGCGCCCAAGCTTTAGAGAAAAGGCAGAACCCAAAACATCTTTGTAAAGATGTCTACCATTATTCAGACCATACAACAGTGTGTATATAAGGCAAGTGAAAATATAATGCCAAAGCAGCAGGTTTATCTTTGCTCATTGCTGATACAGATCACCCCCCCCCCCCCCCACTTTCTTTATGTTTTCTACCCACACATCCACATATAAATCAATTCAAAAGACTAACGAACGTTGTTATACTGATCTTTTTGATAAGAATATTCCACTGGCTAAAATCGGGTTATTTTGCCAAGTTTTTTTAATTCAACTTTAAGAATTTAGTTTCAGATAGTGTGTACCAGAGATAAATGTTTCATGCAAACAACCCCTTCCTTCCCATTCCTGGTTTTGATGTGATAAACTTAGTACATGATGTATAACTCATATACTCTATAGAGTTCAGCAGAACCAGGTGTTAGTACAGGAGAAGATAATGACCCTGAGCTAGAAAATCTGAAAGCCGAGGTCAGTGAGGAAAATACAGCTGGTCAGTCCAAATGTGATAAAAAGACAGACGAAGTTACAGGTCAGTCAGAGGCCTCTCACATTCTAACTATTTAGTCCATGTATGTTACAACAGTTTTATTCTACAGTTTGTTTTCTAAAGTGTAGATGATAAAATGAGGTTGCAATTATCCTTTGAACCTTGGACGTGAAAGAAGGCAAGTGAGAGTGAGTGAGAGAGAGTCTGTTTAAAGACTGAGAGTCTGATTGAAAACAAATTTATATCTTAATAATATTTTAAAAATTCAGACTCATGCCTGAACTTTATCTTTCAAGCTATATTTGTATTTGAAGATATATGTCAATTTCAGTAATTTTTAGAAACACTGTCAAATAAAGCTTTTGATATTTCCATCAAAATAAACAATAGAATAACTATATTAACTTGTAAGCCTCTCTTCGAAGAAGGGAGAGCATAGCCATATTGCTTTACTGCTGTTGGTCTGTCCACCAACAGTTTCCTTTTACTTTCTTAGCAGAAGTTGTATGTACGGAAATGAAATTTGGTACATGTATGTGTATTAGTCATAAGAATATCTAGGTCAGTTTGATTTGGGTACGATTTAGCAATTTTGGACAGAGTTTTGCCCATTAGACTTAAAACAATTCCAATTCTTTGCAGTTTCCATTCATTTTCTTCGCAGGGGTTGTACAAACTGAAATAAAATTTGGTATATGAATTTATCAAGAATATCTAGGTAAAGTTTCATTTTGGGTATGATCAAGCAATTTTGAACAGAGTTGTACCCTTTTGAGGGGGGCATATGTGTTTCACAAACATCATTAAAATTTGTTTCTTTCATAATTTTCTTCTCAACAATGCAAGTCAATGGGTTTTAAAAATCATCATCTATTAATTAAACTGCAAGATATAAGATTGAAACAATTTTTACTGTTATGAGAATTTTAAATTCATTTCAATGGTGAAAAATTCAACAATTAAAAATTTGAAAAACGGCCTAAAAATCTAAGATCTCCCGCATGCAACCTATCTCCCGCGCGGGAGACAAATTTCTCCCGCAATCGTATTTGTCTTCCCAATACCCCCCCCCCTTTCAAACTTCTGAATCATTACATGTAAATTTCAACAACCACTGCGGGTTTTTCTCTGATTTTGAGCTAAAAAAGCTGCTGTGTAGCTTGAATATATCAAAATCCATCCAAGTACTGTCTACCGTGATAATAGTATGACATGTTATAGTCCAGTTTACTTTTTAAGATTACTTCCGGTTTTGACTTAAATCAGTTACGTATTTAGATTTTAGTTATGCATAAGCCTTATGAAAAAATAAGTGAAAGCTTAAAACATCTTGATTTTACTCTGTAACACCAAAGAAAACAGTACACAGCCAGGGGTGTCACTTAACAGGTGCACAGGTAAAGCACCCAAGCCACGTGCAGTGAGTCGTGACTAATTCTGTCTGGCCAGCACGATCGGTAAAAATCAAGTGAGTTTGGAACACTGAGTGTTTATACAAGCTACCGATAAAAAAGCGTTTCACAAGAGTTTTTAAACTTTATAGAACCGGTACTATGAATTACAGGGATGCTATAGATATTACAACAGAGATCATTTTTAAATGATACTGGAGAATTACATGTTTTGTGAATTAAAAATCTATCCTATATATAAGGCAAAAAAATAATTTTAATGAATATTATTTACTGGTATTTTCTTAACTGGGTTTCACTGCAAATTCAAAATACGCAAAATAAATTTTCTGTGTTTACCCTAGATGTCAGCATGCAGTGATGGTTCAACATGGTTCAATACTGAACAATAAGAAGACTTAATATAAAAAGTGGCACTATTGACTTCTTGTATTGTACCATGCAAACAAAATAATAGTTTTCTGAACATGTACAGCAAAACAAGTTGTAATTGCACACTGGTAGTCATAGAAATAATAAAATTTAAAATGATTGCAAATGCATTAATTACAATGGTAAAATAAGGTATCTAACAGTATTTTTAATATATATTTGCATTTCACGTGAAAAAACGTCGTTTACGCAAAATCACCCCCTTAGCCAAGTTGGTAAGGGGGAGATTCTCCCACATAGCAGCTTTGAAAGGTTAACAGGTATGAATTTCTATCAAATTTATATATTCTGAATATGATATACTGTCATCCACATTTACATCTAACAACATACCATACAACATAAGTAATATTCAGGATAAAAAATACATGTGTTAAAAATAATCAAGATCAAACTTTGAAACCATGTGCATCCCAACTTTTTGTTGTTTGATTTAATTGTACTTATCATCATTATACAATGTGAACAACTGATAATAAGCCTTCTCTCCTAACATTGCAGATGAAGGGTCAAAGGGCAACCTCCTGTGGCGGATGTCCTCTGGCTTGTACAGTACAGCGACTGGTGCAGTCGGGTATGGAGTGGGGAGTGTCAAGTGGGTGGCTGGAAAAACCTATGATGTGGGGTCGACTGTGGTCAGTCATGTGAAAGTGCCCTCAGTATCAACATTTAAACGCAAAGATAAGAAAGAGTAAAGGAAAGGGACACAACTCGAGGAGTACTGATAGAAGTACATGTACAATTGTACTTAAACTTTATGTTATATACCGTAATGTTTGTTTCTGATTAAATCCTAGTATTCGTTGAAAAATAATGCAATTTTTTTTTTTTTCAAGGTGCCATCACTGTATAATTTATTGTATAGACAAGTGATGTTACATCTATACAATCCACTATTGTTAAAAGGGCAATTATTAATTTGTAATTATGCAGACTTTTAAAAGACTTTTTGTATGTGCAATTTTAGTTAATAGGTATATAAGATAGATGAAAAATTATATATCTTTCAGTATTTAATTCAAGTATTTGAGTATTCTACATTTGATTGTGGATATTTGGGTATTGTAAAAAGCAATATTCAAATCTATACATTATCCGTTTTACAATTTCGCATCAACATTTTTTGCTGGGTTAATAGCTTTTGTATATGTTTTTTCTCCTTAGTATTGCAATTGAATATGAAAATTTTGGAATTAAGGAAATATTGTGAAATCATTAAAATTTCGTGGGCCGAGGTCAATTTTTGTGGATTGCTTAAAATTTACAGGTTCATGGGGATGTAATTTCGTGCATATTCTTATACCTATGAATGGATGTATGACCTAATTTACTAATTCGTGAAGAATGTTAATTCGCAGATGAGAGATACCCACGAATTCCACAAAAATTGAGCCACCACAAAATCTAATGATTCCACAGTAATGCAAAATATGAGTATTTATGTTTAGGTATTTTGATATGGTCTCAGTTTTTTCCATACTTTCTTATGTAATCCCTGGATTTGGTGTCACAAGCAATTGGGATGTTTGAAAGTTTTTTTTTTTAAGTCTCTGTTTGTAAAATGTCATTTTGTTTGATTTTTTTCATTGTTAAACTTGCTGATACTGTATTGTGTGTCATTTGTTTGATATACTGTAGAATTGCTCATGTCTAGGTTGTAATTTTGTCATGGTGTCTGAGTATTTTGACTTAGTAGGGACAATCAATCTAATGATGCATAATATATTTATTTATTCTACAAAAGAAATACACCTACATGATAGAGAAATGTAATTATGAATCATTGTTATGTAATGTGCCAATTCACCCATTGAAAAGTTGTCTTCCATCACAGTATTTTTCTATATATATATATGTTTCCAGGTTGTGGTGAAACCGGTCAGAATTGAAATATATTGAGTACATGTAAAACATATTCTTTAAGCCATATGTACTCACAATGTTGATATATTTGCTATAAAAACACAATTATTGTTGCAAGCATTATTACTTTGATCTGATTCTAGTGTTAAGTAGTCAGTGTCAGTAAGGAAAGAGTCCTCATTTACAGTGTATTATTTTATCTGTTGTGGTCGGAAGACAAGAGAAAACAATGTACAGTATGATTTTCTATCAGAATGTTTTATTTGTCTCAATGTAAAAGTTTATGTCCCTGTGAAATTTGTTTAAAAAAAGTTAAAGAATGCATTGCAGTGTTTGTAGTGAGTGTTTTATGGATTATTAAGTATTTTGAAAGCTAGCAAGTATATGTATACACAAGATTGGTTGAAGCTCTTCATAAACAATTATTTATGTATGAAATATTTTTTGCAAGTTTTTTTTTTCATGATTTCTTATTTTCTATAAATACAATTATTGAAACATACTTGGTATAATAGTTTAATTTATGGAACATCGAGTTTTGCTGGTGTAAACTATCACAGATTAATCCATCCACAAAATTATTAGATATAAAACTGCCGTGTAAAGAACATTGTTTGCAACACTTGTGATCGTTAAAAAATTGTGTTTAGACACATAATGAATAACTTATTACATGATAATTGACCTAGATAAAAATCTCAGATTTTAATAAATTGATGGAGGTCACCTCCAGACACAGGGGACATAGTTTGAAAACCTAAAAAATGAAAAAATACCACAAACTAAGTGGTTTTGGCAAATGTTTTTATTGGTTATGACTTATGACCAAGTGTGTGTCATCCCTCTCCCACTCTCATTTTTTACTCTTTTAAAGTCTTTATTGTAAATGAGTGTAATGAATAATATTTGTTAATGATTTTGGGCCATACAGCTCGAGGCTATGTTAGTTAACAATATTAGATCCACAATATCTTCACACGTTACATTCAATAAGTACATGTATCTATACTACTATATTCAAATAATAGACTCGAATTTTTGGGCTTTAATTAATACCGATAAATCGGAGGAGTACTGTCTTTTGTTTTATATATTTTTAACATCATTGGTACTTGAAGATTACCAATTTGTTTTTATTTTTTTCTCAATTAAGCTTCGCTAATTAATAATCAACGAAAATTCCTCAAAAGATCCCGGAATTCATCTTGATTTTTCGGATTTTACAATCTTGCGCGTGCGCAATGCATTCACGCTAACGGGATCTTTAGTTTATGTTTCCACAATATCATATTTCTATGAAACTCAGAAACAATAATACACATACATGTATATTTTCATTAAATTGGAAATTTGCTTTATATTCTGTTCATATAATTATATTTATATTATATATTATAAAATAACAATTAAACATATCAACTTAGTACTTACTTTTGTCTTCGTGATGGCAA
This sequence comes from Magallana angulata, assembly GCF_025612915.1. Classification (NCBI taxonomy): domain Eukaryota; kingdom Metazoa; phylum Mollusca; class Bivalvia; order Ostreida; family Ostreidae; genus Magallana; species Magallana angulata. The sequence continues at coordinate 49,401,321 of NC_069111.1, read as the reverse complement.
AATAATATTTGATTCCATGCAAAAAATTCACATTTTATTTTTAGGAGAGTGAAGATAGAATGTTTTATCGTTAAAATGATAAATGTCCTACGGACCTGGTTTAACGATAGAATGCGTTCCATGTATTGTCTCTGTAGCAAAGAAAATACGTGTACGTTGGTGAAAAGGTGTTGAATTCTTCCATTATATGGATTAAAATTTTAGATGAAAGCTAAGGTATTTACAGTCACAAGAAGGTTTATTATGATTAATTTGACTGTTATTTTCAATGCAACTTCAATTTTCTGTTAATTACAGGTATATGGGAGGCATTCTAACTGATTATTCTACCCAAGTAAAGTGTAGTGAAATTAATAGCATTATTGTAGGCTTATAGCTTTGTTATGTAAATTTCAACAATACGGTGTGTCGGTATATCTATTTTGTAAATGTACGATATGCAATGTCAACCCGTGCACGCACGGGTCAAAGTCTAGTACTATTTAAATTAACAAAAATTGAATCGAGTGTGACTGTAGTTATGGAAACCCACTTCAGTCAGATTGCTGTGTCATGCATTACAGAAAGTACAATATAAAACAGTTGGAAATATGGATGATTTAATAATAAATTACTAACAGACAAATAAATTAATTATTCATTGCACACGGATATATGTAATACTGGAGGCGGCAATGCATTGCATGAGAACATCTATGTGAAGCCTGAACGTTACTAGGTAATTTTCAGCATGATTGAAACACACCGATCGATCGCTATCAAATAGTCTGGTAGGATGATAATGTGTTTTCCCTCTCTCTGATCTTGAATATTTCAATACATACGACCAGTACTTAAATCAATCGCAGGCTTTCGTTCCAGAATTTCTGATTCGTAATTATTTCTAAGTGGCTGGGTATATGAATATCCTGGTTCCGGTTCACTGAACTCCGGAAGTGGGGTGTTCTGACCGGGCGTAGACGTGTCAGGGGTCATTTGTCCGTTCTCGTAGCGTTGGACGTTCTGTCGGTATTTGGGTTGCTCCCATGGCCAGGGTTTTCTGGGTAGTGGCTGAGACTTGGGTGGGTCTACGTTTTCGGATAGCCATTCGGGGTGAACAATGAAGTAGGCCTTTGAGGAGAATGCATTCTAAATAAAAGAAGACGTGTCTATATAGATTCATATCAATATTATAATAGACTTGATTACAATATAGCTATGATGCAGAATTTTGTCTGCTTCTCCTTCTATCATCGGCAGGAAAAAGTTATGACTAAGTTGGGATTGATTATAAAGCAAAATACATGTACCGAGGAATATTTAATTTTTTATATTAATTTACTATTATACATGTATATACGAGGCTCTTTGGTCGTGACCATTTCATTATATTTCGACATCCGTACAATAGTTTGAATTTAAAATACAAGGTGAAATGTCGGGAAATGGTGGACTAAGCAAAATTTTCTGACACTTGAAGCGTCTAAACATGATTTGATGCCTCACGTATACATGATGAAATTTCCCAGGCATCTGCTGTTATTTATTTTCTCGATTTGAAAAAAATATACATGTATACTCAGTCATTCGATCAGTACCCCTACCGAAAAATAGGGGTATATTTTTTTCATTACGAGAAAAATAAATAAAGTCAGGTATCTGATAGTGTGTGAAATCATTAGGAAAGGCTGACAATGAGGTTACAAAATACATGAAAACTCGATAGAGACATGTCTTCTAACCAACTTTAAAAGATCAAAATACATGTATATCACTGATCCGAATAAATCTATGACAGTTTTATATCCTCTTCTTTTTGTAAGTAGGTTATGGTAAGAGATTTGGAGTTAACCATTCTTAGCACAAACATACAGTCTGTACTTCGTTTTATTTATTTTGATAACTTTAAAAAAGGGGGAAAAAAAAGAAACCTCTACTTACGCCAAACAAGCTATCCTGATGACTGTAATCTTGTACAGCGGGCTTCAGCTCTCTGGAAACAATTTAATAGTGAATCAAATCATTTTTTGTTCTCTCTCTCTCTCTCTCTCTCTCTCTCTCTCTCTCTCTCTCTCTCTCTCTCTCTCTCTCTCTCTCTCTCTCATATACGAATGCGTTTTAATTTTAACTTTTAAGCTTGTGTACATTACGTTAACTTTCCAAAGTCAAATATAATCAATCAACTGGTGGCATGTTTCTTCTGTTAGATATCTGGAGCGTCTTGTTTTAAATCTGTGTCATACCTTCAAGAACTTAACACTTTGAAATCATTGATCTTAGATTTTATTCAACATGCCAATCAAAATGGCAAAACTGATTAAAGTTGTGTTATGAAACACCATTAGTTTTTTAGCCCACCGATACAAGCATAAAAGAAGGCAGAATGAGATCAAATTTGGGTTAGAAGTTTCCCCTACTAATCTCCTAGCGCTGTTTTAACAACATGTTAGCAATCAATACCAAGGAATTGAAATTTTTGGAGCTTTTATCTGCGCCAATGCTGTTCTTTTCTCTGAGGACAAATCGGAACGCCAAGCGTAAACTTTTCATTAAATCGTATAGCTTTAAAATCTGTTTTAATAGTTTATTCCTTCATTCAAAAGTTTTATATATAGGTGAACTTTTTTAAATGGAAGGGCATGTTCATCTTAACATTTACAAACAACGCGAGTTTCTCAAAGGAGCTCCAAAGACAACTTTTAAATTCCAAAATCATAATGGCAAACTTTTGCCCTACAAGTAATTTTCTTCCAAATGTTGATATAACCCATTATGCATGTGTATTTAGGTACAAGATTTTTAATTTTTATTTCATTAATAGTTCTTCCTAACGACGGCTTATTATAAAGCGCTAGATCGGATAAGGGCACTTTAAAAAAAGGCGAACAGTATAGAAGCATTTAGCTCGTTCCAGATAACATCGTATTGATATACAGGAGATATATTTAATCAAAGTTATTCGGTTAAATTAAACTAAAAAGGGGGATTTTAAGAAAACTCAATGAAAGACATCCCAATTTTCTTTAATTAATACACATTTAGAAATATTGATTTAAAAAAAATGCATTTGAATTTTCTTACTCTGCAATCTTTGCCTTCTCCGCGGGTTCCACGTCCTGTGTCATCGTCGAGATTTCTACGATAAATTAATTCCCAGACGATGGAACTACTTTCAAAGACAACCTGTTCCCCGCGCGTCTCGGCGAGTAGACGGTAACTAGGATTGCGTATATTCGGTAGCTTACACCTGGGGGTATTTAAAGACCAAGTGTATATATCAAGCCTACTAATCGTCTATGTAGCCTTTTGTTAATCTAGACAAATGAATTATACATATATAGGTAATGCATCCAAGTACCGCCGATCAATACCATTAGATTTAAAGAGTTATTACTCGTTTAATCAATATTTAGTTATCAAAATAACTAAATTCATAAACAAAGTTGTGTTTTTAAAGAGGTTTCATTTTTAGATCTTCATGATAATACGTAATTGTGTAAATAATATTCCAGATTGGGGTATTTGGTGGTCCCCTTGAAACAAACCCCTGCTGCGGCAAGTTGTATTAAGAGTTTTGTTTTTGTCTATAATACTTTCTATTGCAAAACGACTTGACTGTTATTCTTGCATAATGTTACTAACAAATGCTCGACAACTGTGACAGTGATAGTTTAGTTCCTTGCGTTTGTGTAAATCCCTGGTGTTCACCCCCCCCTCCCCCCCCCCCCCAACCTCGCGTACATCGACTGAATTTATACTCCAAGTATTTGAATTATTGCTCTTCATTCACGTACACAAACATTTTTTTTCCAATTCTAAAGAACGCCGATTGCTGTTCATAATCTCCAACTAAACCGAACAAATAAATTTTATGTAATTTATCCGGGTAAGTACATGTACATATGATAAGTAATGCTTACGTACAGAGATTATATTCTATATTTTATTTTATAAATATATCTCATATTTTCGAGATTTTTAAAAAACCAATTTAACTTTTAATTACATAGAAAACACAAAATACGCAGATGACGTCAAACCATTTTAAAAAATATTGGCTCTTGCTTGCTTGAAAGGTACAAGTCGACATTATAATTAGGAGAGGAACACGTAAGTTGTAAGAACTTGTTTCCAGTCCCCTTGTGTAATTACGCAATAAAATACGTTCAAATCAAATCACTTGTCGAAAATAACGGTAGTTTATATAGTTTACTTTCTTCATATGAATAACGTGAGATTCAAAGAGAGATTGTTATTGTACAAAGTAAGAGGCTTTTTATGGTGGGCTGGGAAGGTATCCATAGGTGCAGAAAAATTGCACATACCGGTAACCCGAACGCGCAATCCAACTAAAATCACTTAAAAATGCTCCTCTACCATAAGCTATTTTTTATGGTGGCATATCTCTGCCCCTTGTTTACAAGTTATTTTTCTATCAAATATGTCGACATGCAAGATAAATATGTGACATGCAAGATAATTATGTCAACATGCAACATAAATATGTTGCCATGCAAGAAAATTGCAATCAGATAAGAATCATACAAAATCTCAAATATCCCTTACCTGTGACATCCAAGATGCTACCTTTTTATGTCGACATGCAACTTATTTATGTTAACATGCAACTTATTTATGTTGACATGCAACTTATAAGTTGCATGTCAACATATTTATCTCGCATGCCAACATAAGTAAATTGCATGTTGACATAAATAAGTTGCATGTCGACATAAAAGTTGCATGTTAACATTAATAAGTTGCATGTTGACATCAATAAGTAGCGTATCTAGCATCTTGGATGTCAAATGTTGGCGATATTTGAGTTTTTTTTATAACTCTCTTTTGATTGCAGTTTTCTCGCATGTCAACATAGTTACATGTATGTTGCATGTTGATATTACTAATTTGCATGTCAACATCTCTATCTTGCATGTTGACATAATTAATAGAAAAATAACTTGCACACAAGGGGCAGAGATATTGATATATCGGAATTGCAATTATGGTGCCCCATAGTATACAAGTACATTTATCTTTCAGTTTTTAGAACTAAAAAAATGGTATGGATAAAATAAAAAAAAAATTGTGCAGTTATTGAAAGTATAGTGTATCATACTTAAGTCAGATCAAGAAAAAATTGTTTACGGTAAACATAACAAAAAGAAATCAAATCAACACATTTTACTATATGTATTATCAAAAGACAAAAATGAAAAATTTTCACTATAAAATTCTCATAAAAAACGTTATTTGTATATAAAAAAAATCATCTTCTGTGAAATATCTGCGTAAAATATCCTGGTGCCGTTACCACTCTCAAAAATTACGTGTGCATTAAAATGATTTTTATAATTGAAAAAACCTTCTTCACTCTTGTGACAATGATTCTTATTAGTAAATATGTAACAAAAAGAACATTCATTCGTCTTTAAATAACTTTTTTACAAGATAAGGGGAAAGTGTGGACTTTTTCAGTGTAGCCTGTTTTGGCGTAGATTCAAATATATCTGGTGATATACATTCGGTGGAATTACTGACGTCATTGTTTGATGGGCTTGCTGAAGTCACAGAATGATCACAGCTCATATCAGAGAAAAGCAATGGTGACTCTCCATCACTGGGGGAATATGTAAAAACTAGGTCACATTTGCTATCATCATGTGATTGGTCTGGAGCAATATTTGGTAGGGGTTTCAGCTTTTTTCTGAGGAGACCTAAATATTTGGAGGAAGAAAGTCTTTTCCCTTTGTCATGCTTAGAACTGGCTGCTGATCTGATGTTGAATATAGGACTTGGAGTGAAAATCTCCTGAGAAAACAAAACGCTACAGTTTCTTACTTCACTATTGGAGAAGTGTTTGTTTTTCTCCTGAATATTCAGCTGAGCAGTAAAGGTATGCTTTGGATTATTTGAAGTAAATTTATCCAGTTTTTCACACTCAGAAAAGGGTAGGATGTTAAATGAACTTTGAGATCCAAATTCTGTGGAATCAAACAGATCACATGAGGTGGTATCTGTCACAAAATCAATGTCTTCTCCTTTGTTATTGTCCCTCTGTGCAACAGGGAACAAGTTTTCCTTATCATCACAGAAATTCAATTCCACATGCCATGTTTCTGGTGGTCTAGCTTGATGGTCATTCAGATAGTTTTTCTGATTATCAGGGTCATTAGACAACTGGGGAGATAACACTAGATCATTTGTCTCATTTGACCATTGTACAAAATTTAATCCAAAACCCCCTCCGGATTTTTTGCTGGATGCCTGACCAATTGATTCATCTTGGTCTGGTTTTAAGCTCCTTATGCTGGCATGCTTCTTAATGATTTTAGAATCTCCACAGCTCCCATGATGTGTAAAGTCACAGCTCAATTCGACGGTTGGTTGGCTAAATGTTGAAAACCCAGAGGCTTCTTCCTGAGTTAAATTTTCTGACACAAGTGACCCATAACTCAGGAATGTTTTCTTTTCTGAAAAACAGCTTTTAACACAAGAGTTATCCTGTTTTAAAACAGACCTTATGATGGAAGACACATCAGTTTTGGTTTTTCCAACAACAGGGATAATTTGATTTGCAACAAGTGAAACTCTGTCTATTTCTTGTGTGGAGGTAAGACTGTCATAGTCACAGTTGTGGTTCACAACTTCTATTAGGCGAAGAGGTCTTTCTCTATTACACACAGATGATTTTATTCCAAGATAAAAGGAGTTCCCAACAAAGACCTCCTGCACTGCCTCAAGTACAATTTGTTCGGCATTGTTTTGTTCTTTGATTAATTTCATCAGGTTTCTGAAAAATATATTTTAGGGTAAGCTTCACATGTTATCTCAAAAGATGTGTACATTTGTTGATGTTCATTAGAAATCCAAATTACAAAAATTTACACAATTTGTCTTGTGTCAAATATTATATGTTTAGAATATAAAAAAAGCAATTCTAACCTGTGAAATTTATAAGCACTATCTCCAAAGTACTGGTCCAGAGTTGCTCCAAAAACACAAACATTGCAGACAGCAGAAGCATCGCTGACTCTTAAGGAGATACGAAACCTCCATGTTACCTTTTCTTTAGAGTAAGTCAAATCACATTTGAAACAAATCCACCTGTAGTAATGGACATTAGCACTAAATAAATGTATTGATAAAAATATAGCACCATGTTAATCAAAGATATTTTTTCAAAGCTAAATCTCATGCTAGTACATGCACATATATCTCAGACATCAACATGAATGGCACAGATGCTCAGTGGTAGAGTGTTGCTTTATGATAAGCAGGTTGCAGGTTCAAATCCTGAACAAAACTATTAAACATAAAAAAGTTGACTGATTTTAACAGCCTCTACTAATATTACATTATAATGTAGACAGAGCGCATGACCTGTAATGTAATGAATGGATAGGTAGATCTAATTGTGCATAATGACAATGACAATGAACTTTATTCTCAATAAACTGTGTTTACAGTGTAGAGAAGATATATACCAAAATTACATTGTGAAGAAGCATTAGTACATGTACATTAACCAAGAGAGCTAACTCTCTCAATAATTGTATTTATAAATTTACAAATCTTGATAAGTTGTTTTTTGTTTGATACATTAAACAATGCTTCAAATTTTAAAACATTTGGGTTTGATATATAATATTTTGGTAAATACATGTTTCTAGCATCAGTTAAACAAAGGTCAGAACAATTAAACAAATAGTGGAATTCATCTCCAATTTCATTACAAGTACATAATTTGCAATTTCTATTCTCTCTTGGAATATTGAAACATCTTCCTGTCTCAATAGGTAGTTTTGAGTTACCAGTTCTAAAAATACAGTATTTCTTCCATAGTTTTGTTGGCAAATTCAAAAAATATTCCTCAAAAGCTAATGATTTTTTAAACAATCTATAATTTATACTTTTTGGTGAATTTTGAACATCACTATACCATGTTTGTTTGAACTGATCTAATAATGAATCTACATACCAGGTATGTGAATAATGACAGTGAAAATATGATTGTGTAATTGACTTCGCCTTCTTAACGTTCACAGTGTAAACATCAAATAGACAACCTTACCTTAATTCTATATCTTCAAGTAATTTTGAGTAACACCTGTCACAGCTTGGGTATAAGAACTGCGAGTCGTTGATATCAAGAGCAGTGACCAGTACCAGGCTACAGACATCTGTCATTCCCTAACAGTCTAAGAACATTGAGATGTTAATTTTTTTTTTATTGAATTCAACTGTTTTTCTTCTTTAAACTTGATGGTTTCGACTACAAAATATCTACAGTTTTCCACAATCTCTGCATTTTTGAAAATTTCATGTTTTCACTCACTGGTGTCTTAAAATAAGTATTCATTTACCGTAAAACTGAGGCTTACACTCAACAATTTTTTTTTAATGCATGCAGGAAACTACCATGTAAGGCTAATCCAAAAACCACAAACCGTAACTTCAAAATTTCCGGATTGATATATTGCAACGCAAATTTTGAAAAATTCGTTGTTTTATGTCTGTAATTATTCTGACAACATAATTCAAGTTTTATCTGTTATATCTGAAGGAATATAATAGATGCATTTGAATGGAATTTTTAAGAAAATTGTTATATGGTTTGATTAGCTCGGGATCGAAATTCACATTTCAACCTCACATTTTCTCATCATCGTGAGAAAGAAAACCAAGTGGACATTTCCGATTTCGGGTTTTTCACGCGGTTTATTTTACACCGATTTCTTATGCAGGTGTAGATTATAGGTTTGTATTTTCGAAATTGAGATTTTTTAACTAATCATGACAATTAATGCAATAGTTTTTGGCCTACATGTCATTATGCAGACACAAGTGCTGGCGAGGCTCAATAATAAACATTCAGAAAATCGAATATATATGGCAGATGTATGCTTATAATATATAGATTTTACAGTGCAAATGCTAGGGTATTGGGGATCTAATGCTTGGTTATATTAATATTGCAGCCGTTTTGTTAATAAACATTTTAAAATAGTCGAGTGTACTATTCTAATGATCAAGAGGTATATGTGGAATCATCAAGTTCTTCCAGATGAAGTGCAGCCTAGAACTGTGATCGATGATAAACTAATATGTACATTGTACTCATTCTAGTTATCCAGTTAATGGCAGAAAACAGTTTTAAACACACAATATAAAGTGACAGTGTGTTGATACTTGAAACTGTGCTTGTATAATGTATAACTACGCTACAAATGTCCCATTCGAACCTCTTTTTAATGTACAAGATTTGAGAAAAAACAATAGGAGACACTGTACCTGCTGTTTTATTTTTTGTATTGTTTATGCATATTGCATTGATACTTCAAAAGAATATTACTAAATAATATATAAAATAATTACACAGTGTGATTTGTATTCAGTGTTGCTCAGCATTTCAACCTCTCTTCCTCCTTACCAGAGAGCAAACAGAGAACTAGCTACACAACAATACACCGAAAATGGATACAGCTTCGGATGGGGCTTTTCAACCAAAAGAAGAACTCTTAACTATTCTTACTTCCCTTGGGTTTTCTCGCAATGCTTCCATCAAGGTAACAAACAACAAATTAAACAAGAGACATATATCAGATGTAATATATTTTTAGAGACCATTTGATGCATTTAAACTCTTTTATTGGATTTCAATCATCTGATACATGTGGAAAAATTCATTATTATGTGAGGACTAATTGATTTTTTTTTGACAGCTGCTACTTGCACCTCTGTTCAGTTAATGATTGAAATGTACATTGTGTAGTTAATGGAGACATCTTGCCTCTCTTTATTTCACAGGCGCTGTATTACACAGGAAATAGCAATGCTGACCTAGCTGCAGCCTGGGTCATAGAAAACCAGCACAGGAGCAATATTGATGCCCCTCTGAATGTAAGCAGGGTGATTGTGAAATGCTGGTGTCTACTTTTATATCAGTCATATAGAATAAAAAAGCAATGTTCTTGGCATCTCAGTTTCAATTGTTATACACCAGTACAAGTATCCTTCAGCAACATCAAACAGGAATGATAAAAGCTTTCATATTTAAGAAAGAATTCTCAATAAAGGACAATACTTAAAAGTTTTGATGCCTATGGGGAGGTCTCAAAAGGGACAAAATATAGCTTACAATGCTTTATGTTTTGACAGGAGGATGAGTCTGATGTCAGTGATGAAGCGGAGTACTTACCAGAAGGAGTAGACTTCTATAAAATGGTGTTTATAGTCAATGCTGAGCTCAACATGGGGGTGGGTAAAACTGCTGCTCAGGTGGCTCATGCTGCCTTGGGTTTACACCGCACTCTGCTGGACGACCCCCAGAAGTTTGGACAGATGCTCATGAGCTGGGAACAGTTTGGGTAAGGTTTGCTGCCTCTTATATACACAGGATTGCTATGTTTGAAATGTTTATGTTTATGTGCAAGATACAAGAGGTACAAAATCATATTGTGAATTTTAATATATTTTGTGGTACCATTGTTTTATTTTATACCTTTTTGTTTCTTCATTTCTACAAAAGAATTGTTATGTAAAACAATCAAACTTCTAGTTACTAATGCTAAATTATTATCAGTTATATATGACTTAAAAATTTAATCAGTATTTTAAACAGTCATTTGAATTTTATTGGGTTTTTTCCATATTCAGTAAAGAGATTTACCTTTGGTCATTATATAATAAAAAAAAAGAATATTTTAAAACTTTCTTTAATGAAATATTGATTACATTGAAGCATATTTGAAAGATAATTTTGAATCACTTTTTATAAAACTGTAGCCTTGAATAGTATCTGCAGTTTAAAAATGAATTTCTTTATTTGAAATTGTCATGTTTAAATATTTTCTAATTTGAACTACTTTTTTTGACAAACTTTTTTTTATTGTTGTAGAGAAACCAAGATAGTAACTAAGGGAGATAATGTAGCACAGCTAATGACCCTGGCTGAAAAAGCCTCCAGTTTAGGACTACCGCATTACATTGTTCACGACGCAGGAAAAACGCAGGTAAGAGATAATACAATCAGAATTTTTAATGGGGTATAGGGATAGGGGCAATATTATTTGGAAATTGAAGTAGATTTATTTATATACCAATATATGAGTTCTGCTTCACTAGATATTGAAAAGTACATAAACCTGTATGATTTGGGTCATCTTGTTTTATCTATGTATCATTGCCTTGTTCTTCAAAGATAAAAAGGAAATGAAAAGTGCAAATATTTTTCCTTTTTATCAAATTTGCAAATATTGACTCTTTTATATTGTTAACAACTTTTTTAACAAGGTGACATGTCAGCTTTGGCACAGTCATCGCTATAGAAGAAGCAGAAAAGACCTTTTTTTCTTCCTTGAAGCATGACACACTTTGAAAAGAAAAGAATTCACATTCTAAGTTAATTTTTACAGATTGCTGCAGGATCTACAACTGTGTTAGCTATTATGGGTAAATTAGATGTGGTGGATTCCATAACAGGGTCACTTTCACTTCTATAACCAAATGAGAGAGACATAGTGGAGCTATTTCTGGTTACTTTGGATGCAGGGAATCTCAGAGGTTGAAGATTGCACATGGCCTACACCTACATGTCTGCTTTAAAATAAAACTTTTTAAAAATATTTTTCAGGGGCTTGGGGAAAAGTAATCTTTTTTGCATTAATTTTATTAATGTTATTATCTTTCCTTTTTACCCTATTGTTAACCTTATTTGTATGATGTCCAATTTCCAAGAATTGGCAGTTTTGGTTTTATTTTATTGGTGATTTTAAATAACCATCTAAAAATAAATTGCCACAATTTACTTCCAGCCAGTAGTTCCAATAGTGCACATTCACAGCACTTAATTACAGCCTAGTGAACATTGTGATTCTCAAATTGCTTGATGTGCTACCCTATTATATTGGAGGTGATTAAACGTTGCCATATTAATAAGAATATTACTGTAATTTTTGCTCTGAGCAGCTTTTTTATGTCCTTAAGATCAAAGATCAAGTGGCATTTTGTTATTTAGTCTGTAAACTTGTACATGTTTGTCTATTCACTTTATTTAATTATGAGTCCTGTAAATTTATACCCAGCCACATCTTTTTGAATTATAAAAGTATTTGGTCAGATAAAAAGGTCTTGATCATAGGTAACTGTCAGTGAAGGGTACAAGTCACATACAGAGGTCAAAGGTACAATTTGCCTCCTTTGGACTTTGTTATTTTTGGGCACATGATGTTTCAAAAAAAAGACATTTTGAATTGATATATTTTCTGATATTGTAATACATGTACCATAGGAACAAATTGTATACAGAGTTATTCATCTTCCACCAATGAATAAGTTTTCTACATGCATTGTAAACTGCAATGCAAATGTTGATATGAGATAAATGTAATATGTAATTGAATATTTTTGTGTTAATTAAAAAATTGAGGTGTAGGATGTGTAGATAAATAAGTTTTTCCCCTTTGTTAATTATTATTTGATGTACATGTAGGTAAATTTAGCATTGACCTATGCTACACAAACATAAACCTTTAGCGCAGTAAAACTGGCGATTAGACGTGCATGATTATGATAAATATATGATTTTTTATAAAATGCTGAGGGATTGAAATTTTGAGTATATTGATATTAGGGCCTGGTATTATGAAGTATTATTTTAATTTGCATTGACAAAGCAACTTTAATTTATTCTTAATGTTGATAGTATGACTTTAAGTCTACAATGCTTAATGTATTAATCACTGCTTATAAGTTTGTTGCCATTGTTAATTGACAGTACTGATCATTCTGTATCTGATGATTTATTTTTAAGATATATTTAAGCTGTCTTTATATGCAAATAAAAAATGTCATATAAACAAAAAAAAATTGTGCATGTAATTGTCATTATGGTTATAGGATCTAGGGATTCTCTTTAAGCTTTATATTATACTTTTACATACTCAAAGTTGAACTGACGATGTGGACTGAACATACAAAAATTGGGGAGGAAGGAGGGGTGAAAAGTTTAATATAGTAACATATTGGGGGTATCTTTAACATTTCTATCCCAAGATATACACTGCTTTTATTATTGGTATGATTTGTCATATCATGATATATATTATGAACATTCAACATTGCACTAGGCCTGATACCTGGTATAATGATTAATCTGCAGATGGTGTGAAATTTTATACACCTAAAGAAAAAAATATAAGGCTGTTGCTAGGGATATAACTCTAAACTCCTTCTAAAATACTTTATGCTTTTCAAACATCACACAGTAAGTTTATTCTAGATCAACAATGAGAAATAAATTATTACGCATAGAACGAGATATAATTTGTATGAATTATATCACAGGATGTTAGCTTTAAGTCTACAATAAGTATTGAGTTAGTACATTCATTTTTTTCAGTACCAATTGAATTAGTTCTAAGCAATTCGAAATAGATCTGCGGATTCTACAAGAATAATAGGTACGTCTGTGGTAAACAAGAAAAACATTTACTGAACATAAACAATTTAACTCTTCTTCAATACCTTCAGTTGTCTAACTTTTATTTAAGTTAACAAATTAGCATCAAATATTTTTAGAACGCCATGGCATCTGTTAAGAGATCAGGAATCTTAAGAGCACGAACTGCTTATTTTACAAACAAAATGTATATTTTTTAACAAAGGCAACACATGTAAGAGTCACCACATTAATTAAATAAAAAAAATGAAAACATAAATGACAAATCATTTCATAAAAGAAGACAAGCTCTGCACGTGAGTCAATTTTTTTTAGGGAAATGATTTTACAAACCGTATCGGAGGACAAATGGTTCCACAATTTAAAAATGTAATCCTGTGGTCCCTCTGGTTGATCCAGATAAATGTTTTTGTATCTTTAATGTTTTGCTATTAGAAAATTCGAGCATCGTTCCATTTGACAGATAATTAAATGTCTGTTGACATCTCTACTGTACGTATAATAATATTATATGTATAAACTTTCAATTTCAGAATTGATAAAAATGCTTCCTTGTTATCTTTTGTAATTTTCAGAAAATCCAGTCTCCGGATTGTAAAGAATTTCTCACACAAGCTTAATTTTGTTCCAATATTTTTTGTAATCAGAGGCCCTTCTCTCTTGAATAGCCACTTTCGCGCTTCCTTAATCTCTTTTGGAAACTTTATTTACTTCCTCTTAATTTTTTGGCGCTACGACTACATAATATAAGTCGAATTGATGAATAATCTTTAAAGAATTTGTAGGGCCGTTTTTCTTTCCAAACATGTAGCTGGTAAACCCATTGATACGCATATAAATAATTCTTTTATTTGGCTAAAAAGTCACACAAAACTCCTGAAGAGTCGTCATGAGTATCCTTTTAAGAAGCTAAGAATACTTTGCACTTATGATTAATGATTTGGTAGGAGAGTTCATCTTAGTTTATGAGAAATACATTTATATTAAATTTAGAGAAATATAAAAAAAAAAGACTTTAAATAAAAAAGGTATTTACAGATAATACTATTGATTGTTTTTTATTTACAATTTTTAAAATCTGTTAAATTATGTTTGAGATTACATTTATAGAAAATTCTTCGAAAAGGAAATATCTTCTTTTGATTGTCACAAATATTCAAATTGGCGACAATCAGGTGCGAATGATCGGATGTCAATGCCATTACATTAATCAATAATAAATAGTTATTGGTACAATGAACTGTTTTGTATGCAAACTTTTTATTGTTTACAATCTAAATTGTATTGTCAAATTTCCTTGAGTGTTAAGTACCCCTCAGAGTGCCGCATAAACTGTCCAGCTAATGTGATAAAAATTGACCAATCAAGTATGATTATTTGAATGTCACGTACTATTTTCATTCCAGCCATTTTAATTTTACAGCAAAACAGGATATTTTTTCCAACAACCACCTCCATCTCCACCCACCGACCCATTTCGCCTTTTGATGCACAATTTGTTTTTGCTGTGCTCCCTTTTGATGCACTACCTTTTCTGCTGTATATGTCTTGTGACCTTCTAAATCAACTACTATAGTAGTCAAATTGTACTCTTATTTTTAATTGATTTATTTCGATGTACTACCGTATTTTGTTGTATATATTTGTTGATGTTTCTAGTCATTTATATGTTAATAAATAAAACGTTACACACTTATTATTTTTATAATTTTTCTAGACGTTAGTTAGCAAAGAACAAGCTAAAATAGCCAAAATTTGGTTTCTCTATTTATTGATGAAACATTTTATAGATTATACTCTCTCTCTCTCTCTCTCTCTCTCTCTCTCTCTCTCTCTCTCAAATCATGGCAAAAAATTGTGAGCTCTGTATCTTGCATATAAACACAAAGAAAAGAATTATAATTAAGGGCTAATTATGCCAAATCATTAGCAAACGAATTACAAAGAAAGCATGATTTATTATTCAGCGATAAATTATTTCTGAAATCGAAATTGATATACTAGACTCCCATCAACGAAAATAGAAATCCTCTGTGTGGAAACAGACAAATAAATCGATCAGGTACGAATTCAGGTTGACTGAGGAGGGTGTATGCTATGAAAAATAAAGACAAATTGCATTCCCAAAACCGTAAAACCTGTTTCCTTATTTTGATGTGGCGTCAAATAAAAACTGTCTGGTTGGATTTAAGTGCAGATACACCTATGCACTGTATATTTTTAACAAATCACTTGAGTTCTTTTTGGAAATCTCGCAAAATGTACCATTTCTGAGATAAAAACATCAATAAATGTTACAATGTTATAGTAAATGGTTTGACAGTCTTTTTGAACCGTTTAATAAACTTATGACACATGAGGACATTAGAGCAATATAAAATAAATTCAATCATATTTCAAATTCTAAATAGCTTTGCTGTGGGTTTTTTTAATTGTAGAAATATATCCTCTACAATTCATTGCTGTTTTTGTAGCAAGGACATTTCTTCTATATACAATTCTAATGATAATTAGGACAAACATAAACTTTCAGACATAATTAAAGATAAAATAATTGAAAGAAGAGAGGAAGAGAGCTTTAGCAATTTCAATATAAAAGAAATTATGACGTTGACGTTGAGTCGTTTGTACCTGAATGTCAAATTAATCATTGATGTCGGAATTCATTTTAATCTTAAGAAACAAAATTGTAAAATATATCAAACCTCTAAATCAATTATCAATACAAGAATGGTTAGTCCTGATATTTACACTATTTTCTGATTAAATGTAACACATATGATTATTAGTAATCCTGAGATATAGTAAATCTTTATCTAATTTCGTATGGTAACACTGATATGTTATTATGTTTTTAAAATACGGGATTTGTTATTATATCTTTGTTTGTAAAAAATAAATGAATAGAAAAATAAAATACAAATCAATAATGGATCCTTAAAGAGTTCTTGTTTATGGACATGCAAAAATAGGTCTTTCATTTCCGATAACTTATTTCTGATTGGTGTGACGTCATTAATACGTTCACGTGCTGCACTTCTTTGTGCATTACTGGTAAAACTGCGCATTAAATAAAATAAATGTATTTGTACTTTGACAGTGAAATATGTCTTTCGCAGAAAACCTAATCATTCATTGTTAATTTTTCAGACTTTTTTTGTTGTTGAAGGTTAAACAAATAACCAAATGCTTTATACTGAAATGCTGTAGTTGTTTTTGATGATACAAAAATCCAAATCTGATTTTCCACTTTTAACTATGCAAATGACCCTGTTAGAGATTTGTAACGAGAGATAATTAAAACGTCAAACTATTGTCAAATTAACACACAATATCAGAGTAAAAACAACACTTGTGTTGAATCAATTCAGAAGATTGAACAACAATTAAAAAATATAATATAAAACAAGATGACCTGTAATCGTCAGTTTTTGACCGTTTATTTAGACGATGAATAAGCGTACCAAGATTCAGCATTTCAGTAAAGATCCAACAATGTCCAATAGCAGATGATGGAACAGTGGTTTACTCATTGTACAATGGTTTTGGCACAGCCCTCTCATTTCACAAACTGAAAACAAATAATTTCTTCTTCCACAATATCAATATAAAATTCTAAGGAAAAAAGAATAATTTCAATTTCTTATATTTTTTTGTTCAGCGCAATGTTGTACAAAATGTCAATGTGTATCGATCGGCAATTAAAGTCGATTTTTATTACCGTATAGCAGTTATATACTTTTTTTTGGACGGGGCGCAAATTTGCCGGATTTTGGCCTAAAAGGTAAACCATTAATTTTGGCGGATATAATTGATGAATTCATTTCCTTTCATAAAAAGAAGAAAAGCTGAGAAGTTAATGAACTTAAGCAAAACCCCAAGTTTCCATTTCATGTACAAGGCGGAAAGATGTTTGATCCTGGCGTCACTAACTTATATATTTTCAACAATCACTAAATATTTCTTAATAGAACTACGAAAAAGTATACGTTATTAACTATCAATTCTAATTTCATTGTTAGTGGAGAAATCATTAATCGGACAAATATCTGCATCTGAGTCGATCATGGATCACATGTCTCCTAAAACAACACAAGCTAACACCCTTGCCGCAGGGATTAATTACAAAATTAGACAGGGAAAAGTGATATGGTGTTAATTAATTAATTAAGTTGAACATAATTTATAGAGGTGTTTAGTTGGTATATATTTTCATTCATTTAGCTTTGTATCGATAATGAGTAAATGTACATCATTCTGAATCAGTAACACTGTGTGCATATAACAATCGTGTTTTTTTTTTATATCAAGCTCACCAACTTTGAAAAAAAAATATGAAAAAATAATCACCAAAATCAACATAGGAAAGCTTAAATTTGGTGATTTTAATTTTAGGGAATTTTCAAAATTCGCCAAAATAGGTAAAAATCATATATCCACCAAAATATCCAACTAAATGGTATGCAGGGAAAGTAAAAACTGTATATAAAGTAAGGAATTAAAAAAAACATGCAATACCTTGTGATGAATATATCGTAAAGTATCAGTTAAGGGATCTGGCTCCGGGATCATGAAACTGTCTTAAATTTAAGTTAGAATTTTGTCTTAAATCTAAGATTTAGACTTAGTTAAGATTGCTTACTTAAGTGGATCACAAAACGATCTAAGAAAAAACTTAGCTAAGATTTGTCTTAGCTAAACTCCATAGTAACTCGCGAGATTTTTCGACAGAATTTGTTAAAAGTGGAACTCTTCTTCGTTTGAAGATTCCTATCGGCTGCATCGTAAACATTATCATATATCACAAAGTTAAAAAAATTATATTTAAAAGATGCTTCACACAAATATTAGCATAGTTTCTTACTGGATAACACATCAGTCATTATACAGACGTGTTTACACACTTTCACTTTAACAAAGGGAAATAACTTCAATATCAAGTCCACAAAGGGGAAAAACCTAGAGTGCTAGACTATAAATAGAAAACCCGAGGGCGAGGGAGCAACCTTCTTTTGCTGATCATTTCTTCTTAAAAATCCAACGAGTGTCGCCATTTTGAACTTACTTAGTAACAATCTATAAACTTAAGTCTGCCTAATAGCAGTCTTAAGATTTAAGACAATATTGCAGACTTAACCCTAAGTCATTTTTTTGTGATCCACTTTAAGAACAATCTTAAAATTTGAGTGCAAATTTATTGACTTAAGTCTGACTTAAAATTTAAGACAGTTTCATGATCCCGGAGCCGGATTTACTGTCCAATTGTAAACATAGCGTACGTACAGTGACAAGTGTACACAGGATACTGTGTAAAAACGCATAGCTGGTGTAGTAGTACGGTCTGTAGGTTTGTTTGCGCAGTAGTTTTCGATGTATGGAAAGTGCTAATCAAAAACGTTGTTGATTTAGACCAACGGCTATTCCTTTGTCGGGTACTTCGAATTTACTGTTTGCAAAAATGTAATATAAAGCACTTTTAATCAACTTTGATAAAAAATGCATCAAATTATTCGGACACTAATAATGTTTTTTTTCTTCTTTTTTTCTTTTTTCCATTTACTGTCAATTGTGGCAGGCGTTTATCATCAGTGTGATATATATTCCATTGTAGTTTTTCCGGATATTTCTCTCGTATTGTACCGGTATATTATGTATTTGATACTCAGATGTACAAATTATGTACGAATATTAAATTTTAACATTCTAAACGATATTACTTTATTTATATAAAGACGTTATTATGCAAATGTTGGTTTCAGGAACAGCATTCATATAAAGACGTTACCGTATAAAAATTCAGTTAAAGGAACATTGTGATGTTATAGCATTTTTGTTTGACAATTAACTTTATTCTTAAAACTGAATTTACAATGTAGAGAAGATACTTATGTTCAGTATGTATTAACTACAATATAATAGATGACTTAAAATCATTGGTTCATCTGTGATAAAGGGATAACTACGAAAGACGAATAGGGCCACATAAAAAAATATTTTTATCTCGTAATAACGAGAAATGATCTCGTTATTACGAGTTAAATTTCTCGTTATAACAAGAAAAGATCTCGTTTTTACGAGTTAATTATCTCGTAATTACGAGAAAAGATCTCGTTATTACGAGAAAAGATCTCGTTATTACGAGTTAATTATCTCGTTATAACGAGAAAAGATCTCGTTATTACGAGTTAATTATCTCGTAATTACGAGAAATGACCTCGTTATTACGAGTTAATTATCTCGTAATTACGAGAAAAGATCTCGTTATTACGAGTTAATTATCTCGTTATAACGAGAAAAGATCTCGTTATTACGAGTTAATTATCTCGTAATTACGAGAAAAGATCTCGTAATAACGAGAAAAGATATCGTTATAACGAAAAAATATCTCGGTATTACGTGTTAATTATCTCGTTACAACGAGAAACGATCTCGTTATTACGAGTTAATTATCTCGTTATAACGAGAAAAGATCTCGTTATTACGAAAAAAGATTTATATAAATGGTGCATTTCTGAAAACACCTCCAAGTCGACTGGTTCACTCTTTTTCTTTCCATGAACGTTAATTCAATTCTGATTAACGTTTAAATAACAACGGACATTTTTCATTAATTTTTAAATAAAATGACCGGATTTTACATTTAACTAATATGAGTAAGTGGAAAGAACTTCATGTAATTCTCATTTCATCTTATTAATTATAATCCCACTCCGAAGTAAATACCAGGTAGCCCTTGTCGTAAAAACACAATTCTATTGTTACAGTTGACTTTAATGACTATGTAGTTTCAATCATTGATATACAGGATTTACGTGAATTGTGTTCATACACAACCTATATGTATATTGAAAATAATTGATTTTGTATATCAACAATTTGGAGTCTGAAAACAAATTACACGTATCCTTCTAATCAATAAATAGTCAATCAATTCATCAATCAACCTGCTTTGCTCCTTCTTCTGAAATTTCGTTAAAACTGATTGGTCCGATTTTATGTCAAATTCTGTTTATGCTACTAAGCGATGATTATGCTAAGTATGTGTATAATAAAAGACATTACAGTAGTTCAAACACTTGACATAAAGAGAATAGAATAATGAAACGCGCCATTTTGAAAAGATCTTCTCTCATAATAACGAGATCGTTTCTCGTAATTACGAGATAATTAACTCGTAATAACGAGATCTTTTCTCGTTATAAAGAGATAATTAAGTCGTAATAACGAGATCTTTTCTCGTAATTACGAGAAAATTAACTCGTAATAACGAGATCTTTTCTCGTTATAACGAGATAATTAAGTCGTAATAACGAGATCTTTTCTCGTAATTACGAGAAAATTAACTCGTAATAACGAGATCTTTTCTCGTAATTACGAGATAAAAATATTTTTTTATGTGGCACTATTCGTCTTTCGTAGATAACAGATAATTGGTTCATGTTAACCAAGAAATTCTCTCAAATAGAGTATGTAATAGTTTACAAATATTGCTAAGTTGGTGTATGTTTGTAACATACGAAAGCCCTGAAGGGACATGTTGATTTTTTAAAAAGCAAAAAGTAATTCGAGATCTCGAATTACACAACTCGTTCCCACAGATTATCAACTCGTTCTCTCGGATTGAGAATCCTTTATCACGAATTACTAACTCGTTCCCACAGATTATCAATTCGTTCCCTCGATTTAAAAAAACCGTTTTCTCGGATTGTAATTCGTTTCTCGGTTTGAAAAATCTGAACAAACGGATTTGAAATTCGTTATTACGTTTTGATGAATACATACATCTCTCATATTCCTCAAATCAATCAGCAGCTAGAAAAGGCACTAGAATTGGACATAAAGTAAGTATATTAATTAAAGCAATTAGAGAGAAATTTCGACTAAAGTAATGTATATTTATGTATACACCGTTATGTGCATATGTAAAGTTGGATGTCCTTGCAACTTTTAATTGTCTTAATGAGTCGCGGGCTAGGTATCTTTAATAATTTAATTCATAATATTTTATTTTGCAGGAGACAATCTACAACTTAATTCACCAGTACTCCCATTTTGACTTGCAATACAAAGATATTGTAATCATTTTAGTTCTGATTGTCATGGTGGTTTATTTTGATGAAAAAATGCTGTCAAACCTGGATAGAAGAATTAAACGATTTGCAGAGAACCGTGGTTTTTTTTTTACGATTGACAAGTTGGACACTAACCTGCTTCAGTTTTGTTTGATGAAAATACTTCAGGTATTTAAATAAGCTACTGTTCTATACACAGCGTTAAACATTTTGTAGAATATAAAATTTAATATTATCTTCAGGGCTTTCGTAGTAACATTAAGCAGTGTTACGTTTCAAATTTTACAACATTTAGATTTGTTATGAAATATGTTCGAAAGCAAATAACCTTGAAATTTGATATATTTACATCAGGATCCGGTTGTATCAATATTTAATGGTTTATTAAAGCATTATTAAACTCCATATATTTAATGAGTCATTAATTTCCGTTGTATCAAAGTTTTAATGAACGAATCGGTTCATTAAAACTTCATTAAATTCTCACATTTTAATGATGCCAATAGGGCTTCATTAACGCTTAATAACGCTAAGTAACAATGGCGGCCAACGTGATGTTTCATCAATTAGGGCGAAGAAGAGCCGACAGAGTTTTTCGCGAACGTTTTTCTATTGACCATATGTGTGACGAGGAAATTCGGAGGAGATATCGCTTCAGTAAAGAATCCATAAAGCAAATTGTGGATATGATTGACCCAATCATCGGCCCTAAAACGAAGAGATCACAAGCTCTCTCTACAGAGTTACAGGTACACCACTGACCAAAAAAACTTACTTTGCCAAAAGCCTCTGCATATACTGTTTGTCAATGGCCTCTGTCAAGCAACAACAAGGGCTAGCTCCCATTTGTTTAACTTGATTACGTCACATATGTCGTCATTTTGGTGGCGGATCCTAGAAATTTTTATAGCTGATACTGAAGAATATTGATTTAACTTGTCACACAAAAAGTGGAACTGTGCATTTTTTTCCCAAATATTCCTACTTGCCTTTATCAATTTACGCTTTGATTTTGTTTACACTTTGATTTTGTTTACAAAAAAAAGTAACACCGAATTATTAGAGTTATCCACCTTTGTATAAATGATCAAAATGACAGATGCTAAGAACGAAGATTTGCCGGTTTTTTATTAAGCCTACCGGTTATATAATGAATTTAGGAATAGGAAATCATTCTTTGCGTATTATGAGATGATAACTTTGGTTGGGGTGCGATCATATCCAATAAAGGGCTTTGTTGATCACGCCCCCACCAAAATTATATACTCAAAGAATGATTCCTAATTAATACTTATATTTATATAATTTTATGCCATTGTTCGATTAAGTATAAAATATAAATAACCAAACCCCGCTTGCGCCTCAATTATATACGTTATTTGAAGTTTTGGCTTTTATAGTACAAAATTCAAACGTAGAGACTCTGGAAAATGTAAATATTTTGATGTAATTTTTACAATATATTTTGTTGTGAAATGTTAAACATTTAAATAATATATAAAACACGTATCTGCAGACTTGAAAGAATTTTAACTTATGCAATATTGTTGTTATTTATTGTAATTTCTGAATACATGTAGTTTTACGGGTTTTTTTGCCAAATACTACTTTTACTACTTATAGAAATTTATTATATTATATATTTATTCATACATTTAACCTTAGGCAATACAGCCCATCAGTTTACAACAATCCATACAATACATTACAATACAAACAGACTCCTTGGAGTCTAAAATGGGGGGTGAAACCCCTCGTCAAGTGTTCCACAGTTAAAGGGGTAAGGTCATGATTTTGGTCAAATCCCCCCCCCCCCCCCCCGTTTTTAATATAACAATACTACAGTAAGGCATATCTAATAGTCAACCAAAATTTGATAAATATATGTTAATTTATTGAGTGATATGGTACCTAGAATTTAGAAAGATTTTCATTTAATAAAGTTGCATCTTTTAAATTCAAAAAGACAGAATAATAAACAAAGTACTGAAGAACTGACGGGAGTTGATTTTTTCGATGTTTATTTATTTTAAAATCAATGATATGTTATTTTGCATAACAAGTACATGTAGTTTCTAATTTGTATTTGAATAACGCACATTTTTGTAATATCAATTTTTGGACTTTTCTGACAAGAATGTCGAGAAACCCCCATATGAATCATGTTATAATATTTAAAGATAAAAATAATTCAATCAAACTATGCATCAGTAATAGAAATATTTCTCGAAAATTGTATGGACCCAAGCAATATTAAACTCTAGTCTCGTTCAACCAAACGCTCGGCTGACACCGTAAATCTCCGACAAGTAAGAGAGACTCTCTGCTTGTCGGAGATTTACGGAGACAGCCAAGCGTCGAGTTGAACGAGACTATATTTAACTCTGGCGTAGGAATACATACGACTACAAAAATATCTAAATTGTTCATATCATTTAAAATCTGACTATTTTCAAGGTATTATAAATAAGTTTCCTTGAAAAATAATGCTTTAGCATACATTACATCGAATTTATCAATTATTTTCAAAAACTAAGTCTTGTCAGCAGCGATGATTTGTGCTGAGGTCCAAACACTGTTTCACTTTCGGTTTGTCTGAGTAACTGCATAGGAGAGTTGATTAAAATTAAGGATACCAGACTTACAAATAGCAACGTAAGTGTACCGTGAAACGAGATGCTACATATATGTACGGCTATATTTATCCCAAACCTCACTTCTCTTATCCCAGTATGAAATAACTGAATGCAAACAGCAATAAATATTTTGAACAGTTAAAAAAACCCACACAGTTCTCTAGAGTTTACATATTTCAATTTTAGCTCCTCATTTCTTTGCGATATTACGCTAGTGGGAGTTTTCTTGAAGTCGTCGGAGACACAGTAGGAGTGGACAAGACTACTGTCTCCAGGGTAGTCCGTAAGGTGTCCCAAGCCTTAAGTTCCTTGGCTCCCCGTTTTATCAAATGGCCAGCTGATGACGAACTTCCCATCATCAAAAGCGAATTCTTCAAACTAGCTGGCTTTCCTGGTGTTATAGGGTGCATAGATGGCACCCACGTACGAATTCAAGCGCCATCTCAAAATGAACCAGCATTTGTAAACAGAAAAGGCTTCCACTCAATAAATGTACAAGCCATTTGTGATTATACAGGTGGGTGTGGGTGTGTGTGTGTGTGTGAGAGAGAGAGATTGAGAGATTGAGAGAGATTTTGAAATCTACGTTCATCATTTTTACTTTGCATGACATTTAACTTTCTTGTAGGCAGATTCACCAACATTGTTGCTAGATGGCCCGGAAGTACACATGACAGTCATGTATTTCGTATGTCAGGCATTCGACAAACAATTGAGGAGAAGTTTCACTCGATTAACGACGGGGTTGTTCTTGGTGACAGCGGCTACGCGTGTAAACCTTACCTAATGACTCCGTATCTAAGACCATCGACTCCGGCCCATGAACGGTTTAACTCGGCCCACTCCAGAACCAGGGTGACTATAGAACGTGCCTTTGGTTGGTGGAAGACACGGTTTCACGTTCTCCATGCTGAAATTCGGATGACACCGGAGAGAGTCTGTACAGTCATAGGTACCGTACAAATCTAAAGGCAATGTACATGTATTGATTGACTTGGGAACAAGTTAATTTGTATTTCCCAAATTGATCTGCATTTTCAAGTTTTTAAGTATAGATAGAATGAACGTATCTTTTGTGTACTTGTAGGAGCGTGCGCAGTACTTCATAACCTGGCTATTCTATTTCGGGAACCAGTTGTAGATGACGGCCAAGACGTGGACATCGATGGGAATATCCAAGGACAGTACAATGGACCCGAAGATGGGAAGAACATCAGAAATTATATCACATTGCATTATTTTTAAGAAACCACATTTTCCCTTTTTGCTGTAGATGGGTGTGTGAAGTTTGAATGTTACCCAAAGTTATTCCGATTTGTTCGTATATTGTATGGGTATTCATATAATTTATAAATATCGAAATTGTGTCAATATGCGGGTTACATCGATCGGTAAAATTATATGGAGCACAGCAGTTAGCAGATCTAAGTTCTAATTTATGAAATTAAATGTCAGAATAATCTTTTACATTGTTTTTATAACAATCAGAGAATTATTTTTTGATCAAAATTTTAAACAATTACCAAGAGTTTTTTTTAATCACAATACTATGAACAAAAAATATAGAGACACTTTATATTTTTATATTAGTTTATTAATTGTTGATCATTTTTATTTCGTTTACTAGTCCTCGGAAGGCATTTCCAACTCCTGTCGTAGCTTCTTGTTCATAAGCATGTAGAACGTCGTTTGTTCCCGTAATTTCCGTTGTTGCTCTACCAATACGGCGTACTGCATTTGTGTCACATCTTCAGGTCTAATCCTCTTACGCCGGCCACTATTTCCTACATTTCTTGACCTATAATGCATATAAATGTTTATTTTTGAAAAGTGTATACACAAAATCATGTAGATGGAGACAAAGTATAATGTCGAAAATTATTATAATTACATGCTTGACTCCATACAAGTCGTCGCAGTTGTGACTGTACTTGAAGTAGGTTTTTCTGTTGCTTCGGTAGTGGTAAGACTCGTCGTTTTGCGCCTGCTCACAACATTCTTCGGGGACCTGGTCTCCACTTTCTTGAACACTTGGAATCAGCAATTCCGTCAAAATTGACACAGTAGTGGGGGAGCCAATCACCTCTATGTTGCTTTCGTCTGTAATGTTAATGAATTTATTATTATTATTTTTTCAAATAGTTGTCGTTTTTTGCATATTTAAAAAAATACATCATAATGAGGTTCAAAACTACAACTAAATTTAAGGCTAAAAGTGTCTTTTAAACTAAATAGAAAAGCACTGTTACTAACTTAACCTGAATGCATCAAGGATTTTTTTTTTCTCATTTCAAAAATTTCGGCCATTGGTTATTTAACCCATTTACTCTTAAATTTCATATGTTTATATTTCATTAAAATCTTGTTAAAATCCGCTCCTTGATATCCACCACAATTACTTTTAAACGCAAGGTGGCACTGTCATACGTGACGTCATTTTGTGATTGCATGAATGAATGTAGTTCAACATGTTCGGATCGGATGTGGATTGATTATTGAATGAATGGATATTAATGGTTGAATAAGGATACACAGTGACTTGTGGAGGTTCCTTAAATGATTTTGACGGAGTAAGTGATTATTATTCAACATACAGGTGACATGGAACTATATTATTGTGGCGTCTACTGCTGTAAACAAATTTTTAACAAAGGGAGAAAACTCGTTTTTCATTTGAATTCAGTGATATCAAACAAAAATCTAATGTGTGATATTTGAGTCATTTTCATTTATAGTAATTGAGAATGTGTGTGTTTACGCAGTTACATGTACTGTATTGTTAGTGATGAAAAGACCATCCATAGCTGCTTCATTTTACTGCTTTAATGAGATACACATATATATACACAAAATACAATAACGTTATTTATATACTGGTGGTAGTTACGACTTTGTTAATGCGCTTGGAAAAAAGAAAACAAATATTCATTTAAATTTTATTTCAATAATGAGTCTGGTTTTACTTACCAGTGGATTGCGTTTCAAACCCAGACAACCCATTAAATGTAGGCGAGTCTTTGTAGAGATCAACGATCTTCTCACTCACTACCGATAGTGGTTTGGCGCAAGTGCCACCACCCGTCTTTCTCTGGGACAGTTTGTTGCTACTGAACTCTTTTTTTGCAGTTTGGTGCATATTTGTCCACTTTGTTTTTATTTCTTTAATCGATCGATTTGCAATTCCTAAAGCATTAATCTGTGACGTGATATTTTCCCATACTTTCTTCTTCTTTTCGTTAGTGATCGTATTCGTAAACTTGCTGTTAATTGTGACGATATTTTTTTTCAACCAAGTCAGCAAGTAGCTGAATCTCGCTAGTATCAAAAATTTTCCCCCGGTTTCTACCTAACTTTGTTTGGACGTCGGCGTCTGTCATTTTGCTAGAATGTTTACAAACAAAGCAGACGCCCCGGAAGTTGACGAGCATAGCATTA
The DNA here is from genome assembly GCF_025612915.1 of Magallana angulata. Classification (NCBI taxonomy): domain Eukaryota; kingdom Metazoa; phylum Mollusca; class Bivalvia; order Ostreida; family Ostreidae; genus Magallana; species Magallana angulata. The sequence goes on along the minus strand of NC_069111.1, from coordinate 49,373,737 downwards.
TGGGTAATATTTAAAGAACAAGAAAGCTTTAATGACTCATTAATATTTTAATGCTGCATTAACTAACAAACCTTTAATAACGGTTTTGTACAACAACCTTTAATGTGTTTATTAACTAATGATTTGTTTAGAATTTGATGATTCATTAGGCTTAATAACACATTAAATTTAATGAACCGTTGATACAACCGGCTCCAGTACATTAAAAAAGATATTGAAATCCATCCCCAATTTCATAGGAGGCACATACTTTACAAAATCTGCTCGCTTTACGAATTCTAAACCATCTACCTGTTTCAATAGGTATTTTAGGATTATCCGTTCTTAAACAACAATATTCTTACATAGTTTTGTTGACAAACTCATTAAATATTTTTCAAAATCCGGTGATTTTTTATAAATCCTATAATTTAAATCTTTTGGAGAATTTTGTACCTCGCTATACCATGCTTGTTTAAAATTGGTCTAATAAAATATTGTATACTTAATATCTGAACCAGGGTATGTTTTTTGTGTTTTAATACCATATATATGTCAATCCACATTGATTTAAGAATTTCTTAATTGCTTTGAACCATGGGTTATTAAAATTCCTTAATACATTAAAAAGTTTTGCTGAACATTTTGAGTTCTGGAAATTAAGTAATTTACCCCAGAAGGAAATCAGTCTAACGTTGACATTGATTGATAAAGGATATCTTCCAAGGTCCCTACATATACGATAAAGTTTGGTGTTGAGGCTTTTAAGTTCAATACTAGTATATGTTTACAAAATTCTAAATGTAATTTATCAAGGAAATTAGTGTTATGAAAACCCCAAACTTCACCTCAATTTATATTATTGGTTTGATAATTTTATCGAACGTGTCTATTTTACAGTCATATGCTTAATTATGGATTTTGCGCTTCCCAATAACCCTGTACATTGCTTCTGTAGCTTTGTCAAACAATTCTTTAACATTAAGATTGAAAGCATTGCTTTTACAAATTGTAGCACCTAGGTATTTAAAGTTGTTAACTATTTCTAATTGGGAACCTTCTAAGGTAAAATAGCTGGTTTGTTTACCTCTACCAAATTATACAGCTTTAGTTTTTTTTTACTCTTAACCTTAAGACGCCAAAATGTCTAGAAAAAACCCATTGAGTAAGTGTTGAAAATCTTCTGGATTTTCCGACAATAAGATGGTATCATGTTTTGTCACGGTGTGAAATTAAATCACTCGGACTATTTTCAATTATTGTGGAAATTAACTTTTTTGGACACTTGTTAATTGCTGCAAAACATTTTCTCTATTTCGACAACCGTTTTTAAAAACGTTTAAATTCCCGCATAGCCTTAATCCCACCTACCCACAGTCAAAAATGGACAGCTTATTATTTGATTGACTTCTGTTTATGTATGTTTATTGACACTTCATCGTTTATCATATTTATCCTTTTATATACATGCTGCTAAAATGTCATGAGCTACTCAGTACTTCACACTATATGATTTTGAATTGTAAAGTATTGTCAGTTGGAATCACACCTTTATTGCTGATACATCCCAAACTCTTGTAAACATATATTTCCTGTTAAATCTAGACAAAAGTCTGAAAACTAAAACGCGCGTTGGCTTGCTGGATGTTTTATGAGGCTGGGTCTAACAAAAAGAATAACTCTCAGGGTTGGCACAGTACCGTTCGGGAGAGAGCGGCCTGTAATATATATATATATTTTTTTTACAGTTTATTATGTTCACGTTAGATTTGTTATACTTTTTAACATAAATAGCGACACATGATAGTGTATGTTCATTTTTAATTAAAACAGAACTTAATCTTAGTTGAAATATTTATAAATGCATTAACTGCAGAAACACAATGGGTTGCTGAAGTAGAATTGTTCCAATAGGTTCATTTTGGTAATAATCCTTATATTGTTCAAGATAAGCAAGTATAATACAACACCAACTGTAATATATCAAAATCAAGCATAAGATTTCCATTCAACCCGACTCAACCCTCACAAAAAATTGCAAGAACACCAACAATGAGAGGTCATGATATCAAATCTGCGATAACTTATTCTAGTATTGTTAAAAAGTACAATCTCAATAGGAGAAAAACTTGTTAATCTGGTTTGAATTTGTTGTCAAATGTGTTAAAGAACTAAAAAAAGAAGCATATGTTAATTTGATTATTGGTGTTAGAAAAAAATTAGCATTTAAACAAGTAGCTCTGGGAAACATAAGAAAAAGTGTTACTTCCTTTTAACATACACAAAATTGGAAATTAAAGGAAAAATTAAGCTGTTAATATATATTGAACTTAACAATTATATTGATTTCTTACGTGTTATTATATATACTAGACTTTGACCTGTGCGTGCACGGGTTGACATTGCATAATTTTATGATATCGGGCATTTACAAAATAGATACATCGAAACACCGTATATTGTTGATACATGCATAACCAAACTTCAAGCCTACAATAATGCTATTTCATTACACTCTGATGAGTTGGAATAATCTACCTGTGTCTCGGGAAAGGCCTTCACCACAGTTAAAATGCCTCCCATATACCCGTAATGTAGCAGAGAATTGCAGAATCGCTCCAAAACGATTTTGGATAACAATTAAAGTTGCATTGAAAACAACAGTCAAATAGTTCATAACAGACCATTTTGAAGCTGTAAATACCTTTCTTCGAAAAGTTTTATTCTATAATTGCAGAATTCAACATATTTCAACAACGTTTTTATTTACACACCATGTTGACATTCGGGATTGTTTTAATAGTAAATGCACTGTGTTAGAGTTATCTCCCGTATTTTCTTTGACGAACAGAAAAAAATTCCAATGAAAATTACCATTTGTTTTATCGTTTCCAAGTTTATCCATGCAAATATGATATTGTGGAAACATAAAATAAAGAGCCTCTCCTGATTTAGCGTGAATATGATTCGCAAAATTGTAAAATCCAAAAAATTCAGACGATTTCCGGAATTTTTTTTTTAGGAATTTTCGTTGATTATTAATTAACGAAGCTTGATTGAGAATAAATAAAAACAAATTGGTAATCTTCAAGTACTAATGATGTTTAAAATATATAAAGCAAAAGACAGTAGTCTTCCGATTTATCGGTATTAAAGCCCAAAAATTCGAGTCTATTATTTCAAGATTAGTAGTATTGATACGTGTTATATATTATATATATATACATAAAATATATAAAAATATCTTGCAGAAGTTTAAGTAACCAATACAAAAAAGTTTGACGTTGAAGAAGACTGGATGTACGTACTTTAGAAAAGAAGCATCAGAGAAATTTTTTTTCCAGCTTTTACACTCAGGTATAATCAGCAAATTGAGTGCGCAAAACAGTAAATCCTGAACGAAGTGAACGTGTGAATTACTATATGAGGGATGTTCAAAGACTCTACCACACGAATAATGCAAAAAAAACTTTCAGATATATTTAACTCATAGTTCATACTCTTTTCTTTTTTAAAAGATATCATGTAATGCTTATTTCTTTATGATTCCTTCAGCTCAGCGTATGACGCCTTCAATTTATTTTCTTCATAACTTTACGTTCAGCTTTTGTAAAATCTCGTTTTTATATCAAAATGTCACGATAAAAAGAGAAATGAAAAAAAGAACATTATGATTATGCTATAGTAAAGATAAAGAGTTTTAACTTTGTAGAAGAATAGCAGTACAGTATTGTGTTGTGTTATATCCTCACAAAATAAGGGAGAGCCACAATATTAGATATAATGTTTTGCATAACGAGACTTCAAAGAATAAATGGTTTTAAAAAATGATCTTTGTTTTTAATTAATTCAATTTTAACAGATTGTAAATCAGTTTACCAAAATTTTAGATTAATTTTAGAATCAGCTTTAATATTCACGTATTCCATTTATTCATCTTCGCTATAAATGTCTATTTTTTTCATAGCAAAATTGACACATATAGAAATTCAATACCTGGAAATCCCTCCACTGTCAAAAATGTTTAGAAAAGTTATGAATGTCAAAAAATCCCGGAAAATATCAGAAAACTATTTATATTTTGCTTACGCAGAGTAATTTGTCTATGCTTATTGGTAGAGGCAATTTCAGTGGAGAGTATATATAATAAAAAAATAAATAGAGAACCTTACATTGGGTTTCTGTGTTAAACAGAATCAAAATGAAGAATGCTATTCTTGCCTTAGTTCTTATCGCCTGTCTAGTGTCTATGACATCAGGTAAGTTTTCCAATTTTGAATGGCCGTCTTAAATGTGTAATTTACCGTTAAGGGTTTTAAATTGTACACACTTTTCGTGATTTAGATTAAGTATAAATACATTGCACAAGGCTTTGAATTTCAGTTTTCTACTTAACATATAAACGATCCTACTGTTTATATAAAACAGAATTATTGTTATTTTTTTACAATTAGACCTACATCAAAGGTCCCCATAAACTATTAAAAAAATAGTATTCAATTTAAAACAAAATAAGGTATTCTCGGCTTACATGTATCTTTATTTTATCTTTCATTTCTTTGGATTGTTTGAATTGAGATATAAATCTATTAAACAATAAGGTTTTTAAGAAATTTCAGGAAAAATTACACATTGGCCCCTCAATGCAAATCAATATTCAATGTTCAAATGTGTTTGAGAATAGTTTGTATTCTCAATTTTGTATATGTTTAGCCAACAACCTTGATATATCATTATTTGTATAGCTCGGACTCCATCTTATGGAAAATGCTACTACTGGAAAAGATGTAGCATCTGGAGGCCATGCGGCTGAGAAAAATATTGCGACTTCAGATATGGCCGTCATGGATACTGCTGTAGTCGAAGTAAGCTTTATTACATTATTTATATATTCAGATTCACATCTGATTAACATTGGCATTAGGAAAACAAACATGAGAGGCTTATTTGTTTTTAATTATACAGAATTGTACTTTTTTATAAACACGATTCTTTTCTTCATTTTATATAAAATTCCATCAAAATGTATTCCTTATATATTTGCTTCCAAACCTGTTTATGCAAAAAAAAAATTAGGGTGCATTATCATTACTTCGTATAATGGAAGCTTCTACTGTGACGCTGTTCGGTTTTTGTTCATTTTTGCACTTGTACTATTCATTGAATAACTTGCAATTTGCATTAATTCAGCCAGATCTTTGCTTTCAGCAAAGCCTAGATTAAAAAATCATTGTATATGTTTCCATTAAACCTATCAATCCAAATAGAAAAGTAACGTATAAATGAGATATGATTAATAAATTCTGTAGTAGAAACCTTCTAATGGCGGAGAATGTTTTTTGGGGTAAATGGGAGATAAGTGGCGTCTGACCGTTACACGAAACATTGCTATTTTACCTTTTGTTTCAGATCATGGCGGTCACGGTGGTTATGCTCACGATGATGGTTATTTTGGATAATATGGATACCAAATATCTGCACACAAATACAATAAAACAACTTTTGATCTTGAATGATTTCCATCTATTATCAACATCGAAATTTCATACTCTGTAAAACGCAACTGAATCTTTTGATTAAATTCCTCATTTTTTCATGCTTTTTTTTTAAATCTTTATCACTCAATTTTATCAAATTAGGGGACCTGATCAAGAATGATCAATATAGATTGAAATAAAACAAACTCCAACTCATTTATGTGTTTTCGTGTAACCAAATGCTGCTTTTACAGAAATGGAGCGTAAACAAATGATATTGATACCCATCGAGTGTCTATAATTCAATAATAACTTATAATATATATTAATAATAATAATATATATATATATATATATATATATATATATATATATATATATATATATATATATATATATATATATATATATATAAAGCACAAGGAAATTCTCTTACATTGGGCATATTGGCAGGTATATGGCAGTTTGAAGGTTATTGCAATGTTGTGCTTATTATATGTATATAATCTGCAATGTTCCAATCCTCTCCAATGTCGTTTAACTGTATTCCATCTTTATCTCAAACGGCCGTGTAGTGAGCGACAAGTGCGCTAGGTTCCGTTCGTCATCGAAAGCAAGATTTTTTGTCTTGCCTAGATGGCTGAGTGGTTAGCGCGGTAGCCGCTCAGTGCTAGGAGAGTGGGTGTAAGATGTTGTGAGTTCAAGCCACGGCCGGGGCGGAGATGAAGCTCTAATTTAAGTGAATTTCCTTGTGCTTTATATATATATATATATATATATATATATATATATATAAAACTATATATCTTTCAAAACTTTTTTGAATTTTTGAAAATACCTCGCATTAATTCAAATGTATGCCGAGGTAACGTTTACACACATACAATTTACACATTATATGCAACTGTTACAAAATACTAACAAAATTTTAACAAACTTTTTATTATCGGTCTTCTTGCAATAAATAAATAAATTTTGTCAATTTTGATTTATAGTTAGATATTGTTGACATTATTTAATGCTATTTTTAACACCTTGATAACGTCTACACATCCTTTTTTCAATTATATCGTCACACTTTCTTATAATAACGGTTTTTTATTTTATTTTATTAATCATATAATTATCTCATTTGTATTCATAGGTGAAGATAATTAACGTAAAAGTCGATTGTGGCTAGATCGCCCTCTCTCTCTCAAAAAAAAAAATCAAATAATAAATATGTATATAATAGAAGAATATACCGGTATGTACTAGTGAATCACCACACAAAAACACTGCTATGATTTTTGCAACGAAGGGTAAAACTGGACCCCTTCTTAGTCATCTCCATGTTAAATTAAGTATCAAAAGACCGAATAAGAATACAACTGTGTGTTCGTCGTCTGTTGTGCATTACGATTTACATATTCAACTTCTTAAAAACTACAAGGCCAATTGTTACATTGAATCATTTTTGGTTTGAAGCATCTCTATCGTGAAAGAAATTTTAATTGTGAAAATCATGGTTTACTACCTTCACCGATATTCCTCTTGCGTGGGTCCATAGGCGGGAACAACTATACAAAAATACCACAAATTTTCAAAACTTTCCTTCTCTATCTTCACACTTGTGGGAAAGAACGAACTGTATAATTATTGTTTCCATGGAGCCCTTGACCAAAAGTGAAATTCTTGACCCCTGGGACAGGGGTTACTTCCCTAGGATGGGACCAATATGGCCATATATTAAAATCATATAAAATCTAAAAAAAAATCTTCTTCTTTGCTTTCATATATATTAGAGAAAACTAAATGCATGTTCATCATGTCGGTGAAACCCTTCATTAAAATTGGGAAATGCATGGTTCATGGGTCAGGGGTTCAGATCCTAGGTCGTGGTCAAGGTGGCCACATAATGAAATTAAAATGATTTTATATTGTCTTCTTTACTATCATAAATTGTTGTCATGTTCATAATATCTTGATGTTAGATAGTAAGATTCCCAGGCCATATGGTAGAAGATGAGGCGTGAGGGAAGGGAAGGGGGGGGGGGGGGGTTATGACCATATTTTGAATATGCATTTTTATTTACGGTAATTGCTGTTTGTCACCCATTGACAATTTTAACCTCATCTTGAAAACCACATGGTAAATTGTCACTTGGCAATATTGAATTGTTATGTGTTCTTTTTAAGAAAACTAATTTACTTTCAAAACTCTTCTTCTCTACTTCCACAAATCTGTAAGAAAAACTGAATTCATAATTTGTTAGACCAGGAAGCTATATACCAAAGTTGTTTATTATATTACTCATTTGATATTAAATTAATCGATAATAAGGCCCCTTGCGTTTTTTTCTCCTCATACTTATTTCTCGCATGTTTTGATTCTCAAATTTGTTATTTTGACTTCAAAACTTTATCAGGGGACCTTGGATATTCTTGTTCAAAATATTGTTCTATCATTTTAAATGACATCGACGGAATTCTGATATATTCAACTCCTCTTCTGTCTTCTGATAAATAGAGATTTTGATGGTGTCAAACGCTGCTTGAATACTTCAAATGGAGGCGACCTAGAAGGGTCCCTACTATCTTTTGTCGCAGTATCAGATTGTTGTTTTTTGTGTGGTGATTCACTAGTACACACAAGTATATTTTCTACAATATATTCAATAGATTTTATTTTTGCAGCAGCCACAATTGACTTTTAAATTTAACCTTTTTCACCATAAATACAAAGTATACAATTATAAGATTAATAAAAAACATAACTCGTTATTATCAGTAGAGTGTGAACGTTATCACTGAAAAAAAGGATGCGTATACGTTATCAATTTATGAGAAATAGCAGAAAATCATGTCAACAATATATCTAACTATCGATCGAAATTGACATAATGAATTCATTTGTTGCAAGAAGACCGATATTAAAAAGTTTTGTTAAAAATTTGGTTAATATTATATAAAATGTGCATGTAATGCATGAATTGTATGTACAATAGTGCAAGTGTGTTAACGTTCCCCCTGCATACATTTGAATAAATGCGAGATGTTTTTAGGATTGACATATTTTGAAAAATATACAGTTTTAGTATAAAAGTGTGGGTCTAATGTAATTCCGTAAGAGTGGTGTATTTAAAAAGTATTTAGTGACTGGGTACAAAACAACCTTACCCATTCCTCGAACCGAGAGAAAATGGCCGACTAAGTGTGTTTCTGTCATCCCGGTGATGACGTAGATTAGCACCCCTGATTAATGGTATGTAGAAGCAAAATATACATGAAAAAATTGAGCTTACCAACAAAAATAAAGAATTTGGAAGTTTTAAATACAATCAAAGAATAAGTAATCTTATCAAATGAAGCGGGATTCGTCGAGGGGTTCAAGATAACTCACAGAAAGGCTGAATCTAGGTGTCTTGTTAATTTCTAGAACTGTAAATGAGGATTAATAATTTTGCAAAATTCTGCAGAATAAACACACGGTTGAAACCTGCAACCTTTGGCTATCATATTTTGTTGCAGAGAAAATTAGAGTCTGTCACATGGGCCTATCAAATCATATTTAATAAAGAACATTCATTTGACATTTGAAAAAAGACTTACGTAATAATTTTACAACTTTTACGAGAATGATGACATTGAAAACTGATCTTTAGTGTCAAATTTTCATATTTATGAGATAAAACTGTTACCAAAAAAATTTAAACCAAAAAAAAAAGTATCAGGGCCAGTAATCTGCATAACTGCTCGGTTATAAATTTCAAAGTAAAAGCTAATTATTTTGTATATTTACAGAAACTTTCTACAGTGTTAAGAGAAATATAAGTAACACTTAAAGTGTGAATTTCATTAATTTGTTTGTTTGTAAAAATTGCATTAGCTTTGTGTAATGGTTTTCTTACTCTGGATCTTGTATGGAACATCTTTAATGAGTTTGAACATATCATCTATACATCACTACTACAACCCACCTTCTATATATATTGTCAAGTTTAAAAAAATAAAAACCTGCACATTCCTATCTTATTTTAACTATTCATGCGCTATAACTGTATTATTAACCAACCTTTCTTGACGTAACATAACCTAACTCCTACACCCTCTTTAATACAGTACATTTATTTCTATCTAAGCATCATAACAATAACACTGAGGTTCATATAATCAAGTTCAAGATCAAGTTCAATTTATTCGCTCAAACCAAATAATTTGGTACAAGAGGAACATATATATAATACACACAAATACAAATCGTCAGAGGTACATACAAACAGGTACATTTTCATACAGGGAAAAATATAAATAAAAAAGGACATACTATAGAATCACTACTTATGTAAGATTTTGGTATAAAGGATCATAATAGGAATACAACAAAGAGGAGCAGACAGCATCAAAAATATTTGAAAAAAATACACACAATTTTCTTAGCGATTTACAATTGCAATTAGTCATGAGTTCAGAAAACTTAAAAAGATTTGGTCTTTTCCAATATTTTGTGTTTAGGTATTTATTCCTTATTTCTTCTAGTGCCGTACATTCTAAAATATAATGAAATTCATCACCAATGAGACCTTTATTACACAAAAGACATAACCTCTCATTCAAAGGAATGTTATACCATCTGCCTGTCTCTACAGGAAAACGATGGTTTGATGTACGAAATTTAATGAATAATAATCAAAGTTGAAAATCAGAAGTGATTTTAACTACCGGTAAATAGACTTAAATGTCATTAAAAAAAAAAGTAATAATTAAGCCATGCGCTTTTCATTGTATAAAATTAACAAAATAGGCTCGTTCTATTAGGTTGACCTTAATTAATAGTAATTGTGATAAAAAAAATCGTTAAAATATTTATCTAATAGATAAGTAATTGAATTTAGTTCATCGTAAAACCCTTTAATTGTTTTTTAGACCTCACAAACATACTAGCTTCTTTATTTAAAAAGGAAATTGTTTTTCTTTCCAGCGTGTGACACATGCAGAAAACCATTGGATGAAAAAAAAAATGTTTTTTAAGGACGCTGCAATTACTTGATGTGACCAACGATGTTGACGACTTTCAGAATCAAGTGTACAAAAAAATTGTAGCCCCATGTTACAGAAACCGCCTACTTTATGCTTGAATTATACATCTTTACAGAGAGGATAGCTAATAAACAAAGCAAAGTATTTCATTTTTTGTGAAAATACCACATTGATGGTGGATTGGAAGATTTAAAACCAGACATTTTAGATTAGGTTTAGAAGTTCACCTTACATACTTTAAGTTCGTATAATGATCAGCTTACGTTTCAACATTTACATTTTAGCGTTGTGAATTTTTATATAGTAAATTAGAAAAGAACAAACTACATGTACTTAACAAAACAATGCTTTCAAAAATATTTAACTAAAAAAAAACAAGACACCAAGTTAATCAATGTAAGTCTTTCTATTTGCTGTATTTAAATTGCGATTTAAAAAAACCTTAAGAAATTTACACTTCATAATATTACACCACCAGGGTGTTTACATTTAAAAAGTAAAATTCTTCGTTTTTTGGATTACGTTTAATTTTACACTCATACTTTGTTCACATGGTTGGTAAATAAATATCAAGACATGCAATGATCGTGGTTTTTTTTAACTTGTGGTTACATACTTCCAAAAAATTTCTGTTTTAAATATAGCTTGTCATATTAATGAAAAATTAAATCTATAAACATTCAGCCTAACTAGAGTAAATAAACTTTTTTGGATATCTGTCATCATCTTCACAACAATTTAATAATGCATCAAAGCATTGGGTTTTCCATTTGTTTAAATCTGTTGTTGCTTTTTAGTTTAATAAATGATAAAAGATGACAATGCCAAGGTCTCTGTTATTTGTCTTGTATTCATTAATTTCATGGTTCATTTCGTCCGTAAACAACATCTTTGTTCCAATATTTGGTTATATTTGACCACACGGAAACTACTGGTGACAACCGATTGGTGGATGATTGCTCGTAGACAGTATATAAAAGACCATCATCTTGAGTCGAGCGTCATCTGCCGAATCAAAATGGGAAAGGTTCTCGTTGCTTTGATTCTTCTTGCTTGCTTGGTAGCTATCTCCTCGGGTAAGTTTTCTCCGTACTCCTCTCTCTCTCTTTCTTTCTCTCTCTCTCTTTCTTTCTCTCTCTCTCTTTTCTCATTATTGGCTCTCTACTAGGTTAGTTAACTTATTTAGTGAGCTGTGGTAATATAGATTTACTCTGATATTTCCTCAGCATACTTGAGTGGCAGCCATTGCAGTTATCGGCGTTGCAATCCCTGGGTTCAATATCCTCAATGTGGCTATTTTGAATACTGTACCTATTATGGATACTGTTGTAGCTGTAAGTTTTTTTTAAACAATGCCTGTATCCTTACACTTTTCCATTTTTGTGTTATGTTCAGCAAATGTATACCGTTCGTTTATCGTTCACAGTTTCATATCATTATCTCCCCTTGCGTTAACTCATGGTACATTATTATTGTTAGTGTACATTATTGTTCAAGTTATTATTTTTCATTGTCATTCGGAACCGCGAAGTTCAGAGATGAGCTTGGGAATTTGAGGTCATTAAAAGACAAAGGACTATGTGCGGTTTGGTGAAATATCTGCCCCCAATGTTAACCAATTTTTAAATAGTATCGTTTAAAAATCAAATCTTCATAAGTCATCGTACAGTGGACGCCTATCACTTTAATCTTGATATTAGTCGTCATTGCGCAGTCGATGTTTATCTATGACGTCTTCCAAATGACCTAATTCTCACAAATGTGCAAACAAACGAAAGTATTCTCATTTTCGCTTTATATTTTGCATTCAGAAATATAGAGCGCAGGTCTTCTCAAGTACGATTTTAACATATGTTTTTCTTCAGATAATTATACACGTTTTGTTAAAAAAAAACTTGAGCAAGCCTGCGCTCGATGTTTCCCAGTCGAAAAAACAATCGGAAAACACCCACATTTTGCTACAAAACATCAATTTATCAAAATTAGGCAATCTTCCTAACGTCATTTCTACATTATGACGTCACTTTGGTGATAAACTTTTACACCCTTAATTTCAATACGATTTAGCTATCTTTCATCTTATTTTTAAAGCTTGTAATAAAACTTTCATTTTTGGGAGTAAAAAATGCATAATACCGCACATAGTCCTTTTTTCACACTTGGCATCAACATATCAATTGTTTAACATAGCAACTGTAACTTGGATTCACAACATTAGGGTAGAAGACCTTTTCTATATCATCACTTAATCAAAATTATAGACCAATTTTTGGCATTTATAACAACTGTCCTTGTTTGAGATTTCATATATATTGTTTACTTTTTTTAAATCGAATTGTTTTAATCTATTGTTGATAAATCAATCGGTTAAATAAAATTAGGTTGAAAATTCCGTTAAATCTATCTTATTATCCTGTGCTAACACGTGTAAAAGGCTACAATGCTTAATTGTAAATGCAATATCAAATTATTTCTTCTGAAATTTTAAAAAAGGAGTCAGAATTGATAAGGACTGTTTTATTTTTTTTTTAAATACTTATAACTTTTTCAATTACGCGTTTATTTGACAGTGCAGATTTCATGTATCAATAAGTTTTACAATACCTTTATTTTCAATCATGAAAATTGTACAGTACGATACGAAAAAACACCCGATGCATTTCAAAAGTAAACTTCATGCGTCATATGCTTATTATTCCTTTTTACGTTTGTGCTCCTTTTTCGCTCAGTTCTACTTACTGTTCACTGTTAACTGTAACCCCTCATTCACCATTTATACATTCTTTCACCATTCGTTCAGCAGTCACTTATCATTAGTTAGGCAATTGCTTAACGTTTGTTCAGCATTTGCCCACTCTGCGAGGGGGATTGCACTATGACTATATCTATAACTTGTCAATGAAGTCGGCAACTGAAAACATTTAAAATTGATATCAATAGCTTTTGTACATCATTGATATTTTTTCACAACGTTTGATGTTTGCGAATTTAAAGTTAAACCGTAGAGATGATTTATCGTAGAATTGCTGTTTTATTTAACAGACTATGGACACGGAGGAGGCCATCGGCAATACTAAGTCGAACAAAACCAGACATCTGAAACATGACAACAAACAGGTTGGACTGCTGACTCAGTCCCATCTCCTTTTGATCTTTTATCAAATCATTAAAACAATGTAATCAAACTTGACATACAATAATAAAATGATATCACTTTCGATAATCGTGTTTTGTATTCTTTGTACAATTGTTGAATAGTTACATTGCTGATAGCACAGTTCTGAATTAAATAAATGACTTGCAAATAGTACTCTCCAAATGGCAAGACTGTATTCAGGCAGTGATATAAATGGTCCCTTTAGCTGACATATATGTGTAAGCGTCTAAACTGACTTTGATAAACTGAATTATGAAAAGAACCAAATTTCTACACCTTGCCACAATTTAAACGAATTTGGAAGTTAAGATGTTTTAAAACTAAATGCCTAAAGAAAAAGGTGATGGTGTAAGGCATTAGATAATGATTTTATAAAAATGAAAAAAAAAATTGGAATCTTTTCAATACCTGCTATCAAATCTTAAGATGTTATCGGGATATTTGTAATCATATATAGATAAGTATATCATTACTAACGTTTTCACAAAAAGGTTTACATACTTTATTTTTTATTCACAGTGACAGATTGCATAATGACTTAATTTAAAAAATCAAATAAACTTATCTACCTTAACGATTCTACGAATGTATTTATTTAGTGGAGTATGTCATATCACTCATTACACAAACATTAAAGGGTTATGATGTATGGAGAATCATTTATCATTGATCAAGTAATTCTATTGAACTATGCAACAGCTCTAACCAAATGCAGACGAATAAATATATATACAGTCGGCCTGGAGTAAACGATTTCAAACAGGAGCTTTTAAAAGATGTACAGGCATAGCATCCCAAAGAGCAATGGATGAAAAAATTAAGTTTTTACGTATGGTATTTACAGAAATACACGTGAATAAATCACAAATTGTAGGTTTTTTCTAACATGATTGATTTACCAAAAAAGCCCCCTAAAATTGACTATAGATTGATAATACATTCCTTGAAGCATTTTTAAACAAATCATCTAAATGTACAAATACCTTCAAAACAATATCCCTGCAAATATCTTTACGGTGGTATAAAGTCCTGGTGCTAAATGTCATTTCACGTTAAAGTAAAAAAAAAATGAAATAGAATAAAATGGCGATTGTTGATTCATTTGGATGAAAATTCGAATAAACTGAGGAAATAGTTATGTTTGAATTTTTTTAAGGAGGCTGGGTGGTCAACAAAATCATCCATCAGATATGTATAAAATAAAATTTCATTTAGTTAAGAAAAATTCCGATCATGTTGACTTTAAACTTTAGACGTTTTCCTATATCTTTTTATAGAGCTCTTCTTCTCAAGGATATAAAAAGAGACTACAAATGGCCAAAAGTTAATACTGTCGTCAATATATCTTAATGTTACATAGGTATAACTTAACATTCCTATTTATTCTGGGTACAACGTAAATAAACTTTCATCCGATGTTACTATTATGCCTTGTGTCAAGACTGCAAGATTCACAATTTCACAGGTTTTTAAACCGGCAGCCATCGGACAATTCTTTCCTTTATCATGCCATTAGTTCGTTCACAAATAACAACTAGGAGTCACAACGACCGAGATGTCTTTGGTAACTCCCTTCCGGGGAAGGTGAGGAAACCGAAGGACGCAGGCTCAAACGGGGGTTCGAACAGAAGCTTTTTGCCGTAAAACGAATCGGGCATTGCACTACGAATTCTAGACAAGAGAGAAACAATTTAATGATCTATTATTAAAGGAGTTCCTCGTTGCTGACCACCATAAGCTTAACATATGTGTTCTAATCTCTTTGATATATGAACACGTTGTAAATATTTAAGGTGTATATAAAATGATAGTATAGTTTTAATTTCACATGAATGAAGTACATGTAAATGTCTCTCTCTCTCTTTCTCTTCATAGATAGAATTCTCAAAATTATATATCAGTAACTGGAATTACATAAAACCAATTATGGACTCTGTAAAATGTAGCTTAAGGTCACTGCAGAGGAAATTTAACATTTCATAAAAATATTTTCACTGAACACATGCACCTCCCTCAATAAGTGCACTTCTGCAACCGGCGGATTAAGTATAAAGACAATGAAGGGTCAGTGAACATGGCGATATCTATCTATTTTAAGAAACACTAGAATAAGATTTTATTTAAGTTATGTTACTATATATAATTAATTTTTGTTTGTTACATTTACATAATTACAATATTTGTAAATTATTTCTTACAATAAGTTTTTATTCGGCAACTCTTGTTCCGTAATTGGTAAAACCTATTTCCAATCTGCCTCTCTCTGACTGTTTATATCTATTTATCAATCGGTATTTAATATATAGCTGATGGCCACAGTTAGTCACAAATTGCTCGCTTACCTTGACATGTACGTGGGTTCAAACAGAATTTTCAACATTTTTATCTTGCACAAAAGGGGATTAGCATGACAAAATGTTTAAATTAAATTCAGAACTCATTATTAAAGCAATTGCACCAAATATAAACTATACACATTTTTTTATCTCTGTTATTTCGCCATTTTAAACACTTAGATATATTAGTAATATAGTATATTAAGAAGAAATGATAGATCCTGGTCTTAATTTGGGCATCCTTAGACCGTCGCAATATACTTAATCTGCATTTTCTTCAATTCATATGCCATCTGTTAGGCAATAATAAACACCGAGCTTTCAAAGATATCGTAAACAAAGGTCTATTTCATAGGACTGCTTCCTGTTATGCATACTTCAATTCCGATATCCTTTATGAATATAGCAACAGGAATTGGTTGCATTAGACACGCGTTGGACAAATGTTAATATTGGTACCTTAAACAAAATTAATATGCTAACACCAACCATCAGCTAACTGTACAGTTTGATAGTAATGTCAGCTTATCAAATTCATACTTCCTTCGTGTAAGAAACGAACTTCGAAGAGAAGCGATCACAAAAAACACACAATTTCATTACAGATACTTGCTATTTTATCCTTTTTAAAAAGATAACTCCTATTGTTCCGATTAATAAGAAAAATACAGGTACCCCTGAATACATAAACCGAATTTAGTGGAAAAGTGTGTGTATCTATATTCTCGATCAATGTTTTTAATTACATAATAAAGCGGTACCAGATGCTAACTAAGAAGTAAGAGTAGCCAAATAATTATAGATAAATAAAAACGGGTAAGATGTATCAGCAAATTTCTATCCTAAACTCTTGTATTTTTTTTTAAATAAAACTATACATGAGATTATACAAAAAAAATATGCAAAATGATTTTAAAAAACACTTACTTACTACACCTGCAATAGTATTGCTTCTAAAATGTGTTATGCACCAAAGTATGCAATATTAAGATGAAAAAATAAAAGAGGATTAAATTTGATGTTTTTATTGAGAAATGCAGATTGCATGTCCAACGCAAACTTATATAATTTGGTGTTTAAAACATTTATTCTTTACTAAACCCGAGAAGGAGGTTCCATATTGTCTCTTATTTTCTTGATCCTTCATGGTTTAACATTAGGTCAACTTTTTATAAAACCAATTTTAATACTTTATCTAGGAAATAGGGTTTCCAAAGTCTGTTAACAAAATAAAAGTGTACATTGTAAGAAACAATTAGGTAAAACTAATATCTGCAATAATTTGCTTTGAATATAAGAATGTTTGCTTTAACCTTTTATTTTGTAATAATAAAATTACATATAGCAACTTCAGTTGAAATGTTTGGGGAAGTGATGAATGCCCAAAAATACGGAAATCTCTGACCTTTTGAATTTTATTTGTATCTTGCTAATTCAAAGTAATTTAAGTCTACGAAGATTGGAAGAAGCAAAGACATAGAGAGTTTTATTAATATATACACTCTATGCACACGTATAAATAATATTATTTCCTCTGTAGTTTGTAAAACAAGATTGGCTAATGGAGGTAAAGGACGTGACGTCACAATGCATTACATGCCTAAATAGTATAATATATATTGATTGTGTAATACATCCTTCATTGGACATGAAAAACAGAATTGTTTTGCAAGGGACTCAGGGTGTATGGGGTGAAACCCTTGGTAAATCCACGTACACCGTTGAATGAACTTAGATAACTAGCAAATTCGAGGTATACACATAAATATAAAAAGTGAGATTTTCGATAGTTCTTATTTGATTGCAATTTTCTTGCATGTCAACATAGTTATGTTGCATGGTGACATAACTATTTTGCATGCCAACTTATTTATCTTGCAGGTAGACATATTGATAGAAAAATAACTTGCAGGCAAGGGCAGAGATATGCCAATATAGAAAGCCTTTATTCATTATTGAAAATGTTCAAAATAGACCATTTCTGCATATAGTATTATTCCTAGGATATTCCTATGATATAAATACCACCTGAGCCCTCTTAATGAAGTAAAAAATCACAGAACAAACAGGTATGTTGCAATCTGCCTTTTGTATGACTATATTATTTAAATAAATTTAATTTGGATATTGTCAAGAAAATGACAATAATTTTTAAAAATAAAATCAATAATGAAATTATGAATATTTGAATTTATATGTCATAAATATTTTACAACTTGGATAATAAATAATACCCACTACTTATGTAATCAATGATGTGATTGATTACATAATTTATAAATAAAAATAATCCTTGTTATCTGAGAGCGCCATACTAAATTTAAAAAAATACCGAAATTTTGTATGTATATCAAAAAGAAAGTTTGAGAAGTGAAGAAGGTTTTAAGATAGAATTAAAAATGTCCAATGCTTGGCTATCGACGTGCTGAGAGAAAGTGAGAACAAACGCTATTGAAATGACGCTCCCACAATTTTACCGCGAAATACACATTGCGACGTTGACTTGGTTGTACATATATGAAGATGTGACAATACCACACGAAAGATAACTCTCGCACTGTTACACTGATAACTTAACAGACGAATTATTAATGTATATCAAACATTTTAAGAAATCCTTTTCTTTAACTATTTCAAATGGAAAATCATTGCGCGTAAAAAAATTCTTTTTTGTTGGTCCATTTTTGGATTTTTTTTTCATTTTGATAGTACCTGTTGAATTAGTTCAAAGCAGATAGTATACCATTTGCAAGCTCTCCATGATGAATAGTTTCGTCTATGTAGATCAATATAAACACTTTAAAATGCACAAAAAGTTTAACTTATCTTCATTACCTGCAGTTGTCTACACAAATTAGCATTGAACATCCCTATTTCACACCCGTAATGCTAATGTTTTATCAAAACGGTCTTATTTGACAGTTTCTGACATAGATTTTGCAATGTCTTTTTAATATAATTGCGTTGGTTAACTACATGAAGTTAAAAGTATTTTAGAACGCCACGGTATCTGCTATGGGGTCAAGAATCCTAAGAACTTATTTTTCAGACAAAATGCATATCATATCATAAAGGCAACACATATAAGAATCAACAAATTAACTAAGTAAACAAATTAAAACATGAATGACAAATTATTAAATCAAAAGAAACAAACACTGTTGCAATTAAATTTTTAAGGGAAATTATTTCATAAATCGTCTCAAAAGCCAAAACGGTCCACGATTTTAAAAAATTGTAGAGAAAACACCTTAACATATCTCTTTGGTCTGTGTCGTTATTCCAAATCAAGATGTTTTGGACTTCACTCTTGTGTTTTGCTTTTTGAAAATTTAAACATTGCTTCGTTTAACAGATAATGGAATATCTGTTGACACCTCTACTTTACGTATAATAATATTATATGTTTAAGGTTGTATGGGACATCTGTCGATATTAATGTGGATTAAATACATGTACATTATAATTTTAAAAAATCCTCCAGTTCAGAATTTTTTATCCAGTATAATAAAAAAATACGTTTAAAATGTTTAGAAAGGTGAAAATTTTTAATTTTTGGTATGATTCAATCTCATGACTAACAAATTCGCAAAAAAACCATCTTACCCACTGTACTATGCTATACTATTTAGTGACAAATTTGGGAAAGATACTATTCATAAAATTACACATGATTTTATTCTTTATTTTGATAAATAGTACGTCACAACCTAAACTTGTCCCATACAACCTTAAAATTCCAATGGCAGGAATGATTAAAAAGCTTCTTTGTTATTTTTGTAGTTTTAAGAAGATTCAATCTCTGGATTGTAAAAAAATATCTCACACAAGCTTTATTTTTGTCCGATTTTATTCTTTGATTGTTAGGGGGTCCGTCTCTCTTTCGCGCTTGCTTAATCCTTTTTGGAAACTTGTTTCTTCCGTTTTTGTGCTTCCAACGACATAATCTAAGTCGCACCGATAAATTACTTTTTACAGATTTGGCTGGGTCCTTTTCTCTCCAAACTCGTAGCTGGTAAATCCATTGCCACACATATATATGATTTTTATTGTTAGTCTAAGAAGGTTGGACAATACTACCTCTGAGTTTTCACGAGTATCCGTTTAATGCAGCTGTCAATACAGTGTTAATTATAATTTACTTGCATTCTTACCAAAATTGCGCAACTTAAGATACCAAACATTTGTGGGAAATCCTCTTAACATCTTTTTACAGAACACTTCATTTAAAATCTACAATAAAACTCGTTAATAGCAAAACGAACATGCTTATAATGAATTGACGCTAATTACAGTAAAGTGATTTTCATTACTCGTGATTTATAACATTTTGTAAAATTTACGTATAGAACGCATTCCGCTTGTAACAATTTGAAAGCTAAATCGCATGTCCCTTGATCTTCGCCATAAGCGTTTTTTACTGTAGTAGCAAAACACACGTGCATCCAGCAAGGCATGATACTTTGTTTACGTCGAAGTTAGTTCACATGTGCTTGAAAATCAAGCTCAGGCCTTTTCATCCCTCCGGAAACAACACGCATCAAAACTTCAAATGACCTAGCAAAGTTACAAAACTGGCATGGTCAGATATCTCTCATGAAAAAAATCATCTCCTGTCCCGGGCGAAAACACCAAAAATTCAAATGGGGAATTCGGAAATTATTTTGCCTCTGCCATGCACCTGAAGGAAAAGACTGTAGTAATATCTGTAATAGCTAAGATTAATTTGCATTTATGAATAATACTTTGATCGGATCGAGAACTCTTAATTTTTATTCAAGTCCTGAATAAGTTTTTTAAGTAATTTTAAACAAATTTATAGGTACAAATTAAATTCGAATTCACTTTTTGATGACCCATTTAGGATTTGAAGGGCAGCAAGCACTTAAAAAAAAACAAAATAACTAAAAACTCGCTGACGCCGTTGAGTAACTTTATTTGAAATGTATTTGCATTTAATTAAAAAAAAAACATTTCATCAAAAATAGGTATTTACAGTTAATAATAATGTGTGTTTTTTGTGTTGTTTTTCACAATTTTTATAATCTGTTAAATTATGCATGATATCGTATTTACAAGACATAATTTATTAAAAAAGGAAATAAAATTTTTATGCTATAAAGCAAGAATTCAAAAAGGTGACAATTAGTTGTATATGGTTACACGTCATTGACAATAAATATCAAAGATGACATTTTATAGATCTCTCTCTCTCTCTCTCTCTCTCTCTCTCTTCTTCTCTCAAATCTTATTTATTTGGTGTGATTAAATACAAGAAATACTTTGTTTGGGATGGATTTATGACAAACGATTATTTTCAAAGATAAAATACAGAAAACAAAATAAATTTGTGGAATCGCCAAATGAAATACTAACTATTCAGTATTTTATTTAAAGTTTTATTTGGCGATGATTGGCCGAGTCGTTTCAAAATTTGTCCAAATTTTAGTTACACAGGATTTCTGATATATATTGCAACAAAAATTGTACTTTTTTCACTGGGGTATTTAACAACAATCAAGAAATGAGAAAAGACTTGAAAGTGTGATTAAAAATTGTTTTAAATACTGAAAATAAGACGTTCCACATGACTGAATGAAGGATAATTGCGTGTTAATCGCCAAACGTACGCATTCAACTGTCATTATTGATGCAGTAGCTATAATTGGCAGTGCAAAATAACATTTGATGTTTTGTTTGTGTTCAATACTGTCTAGAACCATGAAAAAATGTATATGAAAAAGAGTTAAATTATGATTTTTTAAATATTAAATATGTGTTATTTTCGCCGTGTCCTTGGGGTAACCAAAACATATAAGTAATATGAAACAGTTGTCTTTCATCGTGGAACTCTTCAGCTCAAGTCTCCTTTTCTAGTTCTTGTCCCCGCCAAAACAAAAACAGACACTGAACACGTGTTTCACACCGCTGACACAATATGAAGTTCAAAGAAAGTTTGATTGCAATAGGAATTAATTTTGTAGTCCCGAGAGTTACAATGCTACTGTAACTATTAATTAAAATGTTGTTGTTTTTTTGCATTTAGCAAATTTGTAGCAGAATATCGATCATCTGGGAGCTTAATATATATCCACAACACAGTCATTTTATTCATAATTCCTCCTATTTATTGAATAATTCCCTGGAGTAACTGTCCACTGTGTTACTGTAGGAAAAGTAACACAAAAGACTTATTTGATTACCCCATGAACAATGTGTAGAAACATTTATAAAAAATAATACAATTTTCAGTGATCTGGTTTATTTTCCTTATTCTTTAAACTGACTAGTAGCTCTTAAATGCAAAATTGATAACAACATGTTTTTTTTTAAAAGTTTGACAATCTTATAGGTAAGAGCTGTTGGTTATGCAAGGGAGAGAATTAATAACTCCATAGACATATATTGAAACAAACTTTAAGATTTGCGATTTGAAAATAAAATAAATATATTAACTGTTTGCGAAATAAGTTAGCGGTAAATTGAGGATCAAGTAAGTATTTTCATGTAATGTCTATGTTTCAAATACATAAATAATTCATTAAATAAACAATAAAAGTAACACAATGGACAATTTTGATAACCCTAATGACATTAAAAGGATGAAATATGTCTGTTTTACAAAAAAATCATGTATTCTTTTTGATATTAATGTGATTTATAAAATCTATTTATTCTGACTATTTGAAATAATAAGTTTCCTTAAAAAAAACTTCACTCATTGTTTTTGTCGTTGAATTTTACCTATGGTAACACCATGGACAAATTAAGTTACTCAAGGGACAAACCAAAAGACTAAAACATCACAAACGTTGTATTAGTAGTGTTCTATAAATACCACAGAATAATCCGGTGAAATATGACAATTTAATACAATAAAACAATAAAAAATGCTCAATATATTTATATTCAAGATGTTTAAATATGGTAACGCAAAGACGTTTATCGTATTTTAATATGTCATTGACAAAAACAATGGCGCTTAACGTAAACAAGGAATAATCAAGAAGGGCAAAAACATTTCTAAAAGCGGAAAGGAAACTACATTGATGATTTGCAAGTTGTAAAACTCAAAGAGAATTTGTGACGTATATACAAGACTCCAAGAGTGCAAAGGAAAATTTAACCAAAAAGGGAACAAAGAAGAAAGGGGAAGGAGGAAAACAAAATAGAATCACTGACCCCTCAATTACATCAGTTGCTGACGTTTCACAAAGAGAAAATTATTGTACAAAAAGAAGGAACAAAAATAGAATCACTGACCCCTCAATTACATCAGTTGCTGACGTTTCACAAAGAGAAAATTATTGTACAAAAAGAAGGAACTGATCAGCTATTGCAAAGTGCTATCGTGGCAATACAAAGCTTGAAGATGAAATGTATGGTTTTAATGTTAAGCATATACTAAGGGAAGCCCTGATACACAAAGGACTAATACTTGTAATTTTCGCTTCTAAAATGAGACACAATATGAATACCAGTATCATTGAATCTTTTTCTTTAAAATATTTTCCATATTACCGACCAAATTATCTTTTTTTGAAATGTCCTTTGTGTTATCTTTTAGTGTTACAGTTACAATGACTGATTTGATACAGAAATACATGTAAACTGGTCAATATTCTGAGGTTATGTGATTATCATCATTTATTGAATTGATAATGGGCATGACACTTTGATATTAATTGGTTATATTGTCACATATCATGTTCAATAGAGATGTAGGCTTTGTTGTTACTGTTTTATTCTTGGTGTTACTAGTCAGATTCTAAATCAAATGATCTTATTTTCACCCATTTTGCAATATAATTGCTATGTTGAGAAAAGGTAAAATGAAGAATTTCATAATTTGTTTTGGAGTTTTGCGCAACATATCCTTTGTGTAACTTTTATTGTCCTTTGTGTTATGTAGATATCCTTGTTGAGTTCCCTGGCATTACCGGCACTTCATCCTTAAACTTTTGTTTTAAATCGTTCCACATTTAAAAAAAAAAAATGCAACAATATAGAGCAAATAGATACACGCATTAACCCAACCAGTTATAAGTGATACATGTATTGGAGGGTGGGTGGGGTGAATTTTTGAAAGGCGACTGATGCAAGTATAGAATGACGTCACAGGTTTGGCTAATAGCCAAAAAAAATCGAGGTTAATTGAACGGCTAATACCAGGAAGCACAAGTTTATTATGGGGATAATAGTTGTGAAATATGTGCCTACATGTAGATTTATAAGTTCATAATAAAATTAGATGTTACTATGATGAAATCTATAAAACATATAATTTCCCTTTGATAATTGGTTTACACTTTTATTAGTAAAATTGTATCAAAATTGAAATTTAAGATAAGCAAAACGTTAAAGTCTGTGTGAACTTTTTTTTAATGGCGACTCGATGATTATCGCACGCGCTTATCGCTCAACGGTTGCATTATTGTAAACATTAAAAATACAGTTATTTAAATGATTCTGTACTGATTGCCTTTTTCAAACGTAAATATAGTTAGTAAAAAGTAAATGAACTTGGTTGGAACGTGAACAAATCTTCTGAGAAGTTCTTCGGATTCCACAGGATTTTTTAGCTTTCTGTTTATTTTATTAACTTAAAACTATATTTTACGTTACAAACGATCAAGTAAAGCTATTTTAATAGTGAATCGAAAGATTACTGGGAGTTGTCGAGTTAAAAAGCAAGATAAAGAGCTAACAACATTTTGTTACATAGACAAAGCTTAAGTCATGTTTTTTTGTAAAGAATTTTATTCATGCATGTAAATTTTAAGATTAACAATATCAATATTACAATTACATGCTGTAATCAATGGGTTTAATTATGTTTTTTAATTCTGTAAAATTATTTCTTTAAGACCAAAATATGTATTTTTGTTGTTTGACTTAAGAAGTATCATTTCTAAAAAACATTAAGTGGAGCTAAAATCTCATTTGTTTTAATGTCATTAAAATAAGAATAATAATGACAGCTTTGACAGAAATGACAAAGAAAAGTTTTAGAATTTAGGGCTTATGTCAGATCATAATAATACAGTTTGATTTAATTATAAAAAGACCTGATTTATCATTTATCGACCTATAAATCATCTCAAAAATCGATATACGATGCCGCCGTCAACGAAATAAAAAGGCCTTTGCATGAAAACAGTAGGACAAATATTACCATCAGGTTACGAATCTAGGTTGACTGAAGAGGGTTAATGCCCTGTTAAATTAAGACAAATGACATTCTAAAAAAAATATGAAACCAATTTCCTTAATTTGAAGTGGTGACAAAAGAGAATTGCATAAAAATGTTCTGGTTGGATTGAAGAGCAAGAAGAGCGTCGTACTGTAGAGGTTTTTTAAAGCATTTCATTAATTTCTTTGTTTTGAAAAAAAAAAAAAAAAAAAAAAAAAAATATATATATATATATATATATATATATATATATATATATATATATATATATATATATATAAAATCCAAAATGAGTGAAAGGTGATATCACACAGTATAAATAATCAAAAAAGAAAAAGAAAATGAACAGTCCCAAAGTTTCTATTCACTAGCGCTTTCTGGATTTACATCCTTCTTCAGGTGAACGTACATAAGTTATGAAATTGTTTCATAACTTATGTTTCATAACTTATGTACGTTCACCTGAAGAAGGATGTAAATCCAGAAAGCGCTAGTGAATAGAAACTTTGGAACTGTTCATTTTCTTTTTCTTTTTTGATTATATATAACTATTTCTTTAAATGTTCGGAGACAAATAGAAATATCTCAACTAGGTATTGTTAAAATCAAAACTTGAAATTTAAATTTTGAAATAAAAAATTGTAACAATGACGCAGTTAAACAAAACTAGTGAATTTCAAAATAACGGTTTAAAATGTTGATGCATAGAACTAATAAAATCCATCACACCAGGAGGCATCAGGCTTAAAACCTTGTCAAAACCTTGCTGTGGTTTTGAGCGAAAACCAAAGCAAAGGAAAACTGAGTAAAATAAATTAAACCTTTCATTAGTTAAAATATATTTTGAACCTGCAGATGTGGTCACTAATTTGACCTAATAATTGAGTTTGAAGTTCAGAGCGACAGGTTAATTCATTTACCACAGATAACATAGAACCCTTTTCAGAAATTGTAAAGAATAACTCACAAAAACGAGAATTCATCTGCACTACACTACACTACACTAACGATACTTTTTTTGTGTTTTTTTTTTTAAATCTATGAAATCGAAGATGATAACAAGTTTACAATATTATGAAATATTAAAACATACGGGTACGTCGGTGAATCTCTATGTGAAAAGATCACATATGATATTTGGTCAAAATAATGATTTTGAAAATGTTATTATACATTACCTTTAGTTAACTTTTATGAATTTGGTTGAGGAAGTCCTGTTACCTTCCTCAAATTAAAAATAAAAACTACATGATTTTCACAGCAAATGCATAACAACGTGTGAATATATATGTTTACGAACCTCCTGAGAGAGAGAGAGAGAGAGAGAGAGAGAGAGAACACTTAAGCATTTTCATTTTTAATAACCAAAATGACATTGACATTGGGTCGTTTCTTGGGTCGTTTCCACTTGATTGCCTAATTAATTATGGATTCAAGAACTGTGTTTGTTTTAGGACACAAAAAAAATAGGTTTTTAAATTTCGAATAACTTATTTCTAATGGATGTGACCTCATGCATGCTCCACGAGCTATGCTTCTTTGCACATTGATGATGATACCTGTTCATCAAATAAAATTAATGAATTTGTACGTAGACAATGAAATATGCCTTACGCAAAGCCCAATCATTCATTATTAATCTTTCAAACTTTTTTTTTTGTTTTCAGGTAAAAGGAATGACAAAACACTTTATACTGAAATACTCTGTATTTTACTACCAATTTTGAATAAAAATCCAAAATCTGATTTTTAAAGTATAACTGGATAAATCATATTTTATGAATGACTTTGTTGGAGTTTTATTTATGAGAGATTATTATTATTATCGTCAAAAACTATATACACATTATCAGCATAAATCAAATTCAAACGCTTGTTGTTGTTTTTCAATATGTGTCAATGATTGAGGGAAAAAATCTTTTACGGTTTTTTTAGAGGAGGGGGGTAGGGGAGGGTCACTTTGCAACGTAAAGGGGGGACATCGTCACACTATAAAATATTGGCCTGTTATGGTTTGCTACGATCTAAAAAAAATACCGTCCTGCAATGGAAATTCCTTTACATCTAAAGCTTACAACCCCGGGTTATCATTTTGCGAGGGTCTTTTTTGTCGTTTTTGTTGTTATGGATGATTTAATGTTCTTCCCATTATGATGCAAAAAATACTGTACATTTATATTTTTTCTTTCATTTTATGAACAATACTGTAAAAATCCACAATAGAAAAAATCTACACGTACCATATTTATTAGTTTGGAATTTAAAAAAAAACAACGAACTCGCGTTAAAGTCCAGGTTATGTTGTATTTATGTAAATTGTTAGATAATAAAGCAGTTAATATAGCTTAATCTTTGCCAAGCATTGATCTTAAGCCAAATGTGGTAAAGAACATGTATCTTAAATTTACTGGGGTATCATATACTCATAGAAACACATATCAACTGTTCTTTTTTGTAGGGCAACTGATGTAAAGCGGTAAACCCGGCTTGAAACCCATTTAAAAAGCAATGGTATACAACATAAATGTGTCGTTCGAGTCAATTGACATTTTACTTTAGAGTACCACAAATTTGATATGATATTTTATTTTCTGAATTTCAGTTAATGTTAATATTTCTCAGTAATCAATTCATCAATAAACTTGGTTTCAAAAACTAACTTTATGTCTAAATTAATAAAGCAGGTTTGCCAAATTCCAGCTTAGCTTTAATTATTTATCTGTAGCAAATATATTACCTTTGAAACTGAAAACCAATAATGAATCAAAGCTACTCAATCTGAGAATACATTTATAGAAATAAAAAAAAATACAACATACAAATGATGTAACCCTAGCTTTGAAAGATGTAAGTCATTAGAAAAAGCGATCAAAACTGTTGAAAATGTTTGAAATCATGCTGGAACAAAAAGTTATCCTTTTAAGGAAATTTCAGGTATTTGTTTATGAAGTTTGTAGTATTAGAATTACCAACAATGCCATTCGGTGTTTAGGTATCTCTATTGGATTTAACAAGGAACAATGTTGTTAATTTCATTGGTTAAAAATAAATGAAGATATGGAAAAAAATTCGAATCAAGGAAAAAAAAGTTGAATTATTTGGGAAAAACAATTTGTCAACTCCTAATCCATATTTTAAGTACGAAAGACGAATAGGGCCACACCAAATTTTTTTTTTTCTCGTAATTACGAGAAATGATCTCAGACTGGTAAATACGAGTAAAGATCTCGTAATTACAAGAAAAGATCTTTATAAAATGATGCGTGTCATTGTTCTACATGTATTCTTTAAGTCACTTGATGGAACATATGTTAAGAAACTCATTAAATTAGTAAAAAAAAAAGTCTCAGAAGAATAAGCAAAGCAGATTGATTAATAAATTAATTGACTAATTTATTAATATAAAGGACAATTTGTTTTCAGATTCCAAAATGTTAATATACAAAAACAATTATTTTCAATATATAGGTTGTGTATGAGGTAAACCCTGTATTTCCATAAATGAAAAAAAGATCTTTTTCTGGTAATAACGAGATAATGAACTCCTTTGAACGCATTCTTTTCTCGTAATAACATGATCTTTTACCATCGGTACGAGATCGTTTCTCATTATAACTAGATCTTTTCCCGTTTTTACGAGATAAAAATATTTTTATGTGGTCCAATTCGTCTTTCGTACATAAATGATTTGTGTTGGTTCACTCTTACCTATTCCAGAAAACAATTTGATAAATGAAAATAGCAGTTTTCATTTTATATGGAATTAACACGAGAGAATCAGAATGATAAGGAAGCAAGAAAATAGTGGTATTGGTTAAGTAGATATTGAGCCAAATCTAAAGGCACTTAAGACATAAAGGGTAAAACGGGTGACTAATAAATCAAATGTGATTAGAAACATTGTAAACGGCTATTTGAATGTAATGAAAATGGATTTGAATCTAATATATATCTTACCCATCTTTTAAATAAAGAAATATTTTGTAAATTTAATGAATGGAAAAGGACAAAAGATGTATCCATTTTATCAGACTTCAAGTTTGCACAGAAGCCATTGTGAATTAATAATTTGATTCAATACAAGGGTCAGACATTGTTTTAAAAAATGGAGAGCTAGTACATGTTACATTCTGTATGATGTAATAAATGAAAATGGTGTAATTAAATCATTACAAGAATTTTCAGATATTTCGACAAATAGATCCAATAGATAGTTGTGTGAATATAACATGATTCGAAACGTTATTCAGAAAAAGAGTATATTGTTTAATATGAAATTCTGCGTTTTCACTAGAACACATCATTGTTAATGCATTCACTTTTCATAACGGTGTTCATTGTATCTTAGAAAAACAAATGTAATTTTTACTACAAAAATATTTTGTTTAGAAAGTTTAAACCTCTCTTCCATCAATCTTAATTAAGCTTAAAATATTGTGTAGATAAAGATTATTGGCCCAGTATCTACACAAACAAGATAAAGAATATTTATGACTAGCTTTAAATTAATTCAACTACAATTTACTTAACAATATTTTATGTAGCAATTTTTTTTTCTATACCGATAAATAAAAAGGAGAAAATTTAAGCAAATTATATATATACCTTGTCTGAAGACGACAACTCGACAGAAAATATTTTGATTATTCCTATTTATATGTAAAATATTTTTTAAAAGATAAAAGAATTACCCCATTTTCTATCCACCTCTCAATTTACTTCTTTTTCTCTGTCTCAAAATTGTTGAAATTAATTCCATCAATAGATATGTCAATTGTAGTAGAAATACTTTCATGTATATATTTTATGTGCAAATGAAATTCTAAATTTAAAAAAGTCTAAATACAATCATACCCTAATCGACGTATGGAATAATCTTAATAGGCAAAAAAACGCGTTACCCTTTTATGGTTTTTTTTTGCAAATTTTTTTTCATATATCATTTTCTTCAATGAAATATGACTTAATTGATTGCAAAACTTCCATATTACAATGTACATATGATAAGCCAATCCATCGTTTTGAAAGGTACACAACATTGGATATAGAGTAGGACCAAGCAGTTTTAAATAGAATATGCAACTGTTCTAAATACACAACCGTTTCGTAGTCCCCCTTACTTTGATACATATTATATTCTTATTTGTAGCTGTAAATAAAAATATATACGTGCAATCACTGGTGCCTGAGGACAGGACATCCTCCCACCACCCCCTCCCATTTTGACCTTCGAGGTAGTTGACGCTTTTTTCTTTATAGAAATTCCTTTCAAGTCATTTAAACAATAATTTCCATCAAGTATCCGCAATTTGATTGAAAACAAATTTCTATAAAAAAGTCAACTACCCCGGGGGTGTAAATCTCCGGGGAGAGGGGAGGGGGTGTTGCTGGGTCCTCTCCTTTTTGCACCTTTTTGTGAAAGGTGATGCCTGATGTTTTTATTTGTTATTCTATCGTTATTTCACATTTGCTTAAACGTTAGCTATTGTAATATATCAGCACATTGTCAATGGAAATGTTAGAAGTGATGAATGCCCCACAAAAAAAAAACAAAAATAAAAAGGGAAAAAGATCTGAACCTATGAATTTTATTTGTATTTTGCTGATGCAAGGTAATTTAAGTTTACGCTGATTGGTAGATGCAAAGGCATAAAGAGTATATATATATAAATACATAAATACTGAACGTTACTCTGAGTACCTGAGTGAAACAGAATCAAAATGAGGAACACTATTCTTGCTTTGGTTCTCGTCGCGTGTATGGTGTCTTTGACATCGGGTAAGTTTTTATTTACTTTTTAAAAGTAATTTTTAATTCTGTGTAGGTATAAATACATCAAGCTTGGCTTTGAAACTTAGTTTGATACGTAACTACTAAAAAGGATTGGATGTTCGTGGCCATTTTAATACTATCTGTATATATATATTAGCAAAACATTCAAATTTCAAAGCAAAATATTAGAAAATATTATTTAGCAAATACTGGTTAATATCTTAATAATAATGTCGAAAGTCAGCTTTGATGGTCCACCTACTTCCCTGAATACTATGGTTCATACGGATATATAGGCAAAAACATTCAAACAAAGAATATCTCTTGTCAGCAAGTTTATGATGTTACAATGAAATTTACATAGCCCCTTTAAATGACAAAATACCTATTTTTTGATAACCAGATATTTACTAAAAAAATTAAGATATGTTTTGCTATAGTTAAAAAAATCTATCATTTCTAATTTATTAAACAAATTTACACAAAGTTACACAAATGTATGAAATATCTTTAAATATGAAGTCATGTACTCCTTTTGTCTACGTTTTGAAAAGTAGCAAGGTATTGTTATACGTGTTATTATATAATTGTGTATTTGTATAGCTCGGACTCCTCCTTATCATGGAAAATGCTACTACTGGAAAAGATGTAGCATCTGGAGGCCATGCGGCTGGGGAAAATATTGCGACTTTAGATATGGCCATCATGGTTACTGCTGTAGTCAATGTGAGTTTTATCCATGTATTCATTGTTTGGTTATCTTTCTAATCTGGAAATTGATTTTGCAAATTGAAATAGATAATTGATTTAAGCACATTAAAAATGCATACATGCATGAAGGAACTAAGTCATAAACTACTATTAAGATGTGAATGACAACTCAAATGACAATCTTATTTTATCTATAATTTCAGATCATGGCGGACACGGCCATGGCTACGATGGCTACGGTGGCAATGGAGGTTATGGTTATGACGGCTATGGTCATCATGTTGGTCGTTATTAATGAAATGGTTAATCTGTCAACTATTTGGATATACAAACAAAGTTACAATGAAAACAACACTTGGCTTAGGTTAATCTTCTCTTCTTTTAAAAGAAAAGTTTCGTATTTGTAAAGTAAATTATTTCATTATTAAATATTGATGCAATGTTTCTTGTTCTTTTATTCCTACCAATCAAATTATGTAGCTATAGAAAGTGATCATATAGATAAGATTTAATAGACTAAAAGAAAATTCAAAATTAACTACATGTTCTGTTTTACACAATGCCGCATAAGCTGAAAGTTTATGTAATCGAACAGTAATAATCCCGCTCGAGAGTCTAAAATGTAATTTTCATGACGCAAATTAGGTCGTAATTAAAACCATTAATGGATAAACCGTATATAAATGTGCCTGAGAAAAGCATGATTTTCATATAGTGTCCAAAATAGTAATTGATATTACCTAGAAAATAACTATTCTATGGCTTCGAAAATCCCTGTGTGGATAATCATTCAATTATACTTTCTTTCTTAGGGAAATTTGAATAGAAAATAGGCGGGGCTATTTTGTAATACGTTTACATAAAATAGAGGATGTAGGGCAACACTCCTCACAAGAGCAACAATATTTAAGTCATGATACCATGATCTGATCTTATGAATGTATGTATTGATATTACCTGAAACTTGAGTTATGTCACATCAATATAACTTCGAAAGACAACATCATCAAGAATATTGAATTAATCTTATTTGATAAAACATAACATTTTCTTGTAGATAATTGATGACAAAAGTTGATAAGATAATTGCAAAAAAACCTTATAGGTTTTGACTATACATCGGCTGCTGTCACGTTAGTTTAAGCAAACTTTTGATAAATATACATGAGTTTTATCCACGTTTAAGTCGTGCAATTACATGCATACGCAAAACACCATTCGTTCTAAATACCACAAAGCAAAATATGAACATTTACTTATAAACCGATATATTGCTTTTGTTTTATGTTTTTTTTCTTTTTGTTTTTTTATATATAAAATTCAATATAATCAAAGTACTGAAATACTGAAAGCCGGGCTCTTTTGGTGTGTCTTTATGCATATTGTGTAGTAAAGACCGAAAATCTCTCTCTCTCTCTCTCTCTCTCTCTCTCTCTCACATGCTTTTAATGTCGACAAATCGTCAGAGAGCGACCAAATTTTGTACGCGACTACAAACAGAAATATGTCTGTCTAGTAGAAAAAGTTCAACAGTTCCTGCCTTGAATTGTGCAACAAGCGTTATATATTCAATCCCAATTTCTTCAACGCGCAGCAAAGTAGTTCATGGAAATTCATGCGTATTGTATGTGTCTAAAAAATTATAATCTTGTTTTTAAAACACGTTATTAATAAAAAAAAAAAAACAACTAAAACAGACAGACAATTCTCTCGATATTAAAAAAAAGATACAAAATTCTAACACTTTTGACGAAACTTGGCTCTTTGTGTAACTATTTGGTATAGCGGAAGCTTTTAATTTGACGCTGTTTGTTTGTTTTTTTGTGTTTACTTTTGAAGTTGTGCTATTTATAGTAACATTGGCGATTTGCCTGCCTACATTATAAATAATTATAAAAATGAAAATTGTGATAAATTGAATGTGAATGGACTTAATTAATAAAATTATGTTCTTACAATAAACTTCAAACATTGCTTCCAAGCTCTTCAATTAGAAACAAACTCTACATGACCTTAATATCGAATATCTGAAAGATAATTAACCAATGTGCTCATGTTCTTCTTCACCCTACAACTAAAGTCCTACCAGACACGTCATTACTGGTGATGTTTATTTAGTTAACAACGAAGACTTAAGATCACTTATCATGAAAGGACCAAAATTTAGGGGGGCCTAGATCCTTCACATGGCGTCGTACTTTTATACATATCATGAATGAATTCTGTTGAAGATTACGCCAAGCTATGGGCAAAATCTGAAAAAGAAATTAATTCCTTGTCAGAGTGGGTTAAAAGCATTAGATGTTTATTTTAAAATCTCGTATCAAACACCTGAGATATCAAATGAAAACCATCTATCCTTCTGTTTTCAATACAGCAGAAGTGAGAAAGATTCCAGGATCAGTATGTACTTGTCCCTGCTGATAAGGCAACAACAGCGTCTTTGTTTGTAAGGCAGATTATATAAATTGCATTTCAAAAAACTAGGTTTTGATTCTACAATAGGCAATCCTACTTACACCCACAGCAGCCTTTCCATGCAGGAAATACTTCAAAATCATAAATCGGTTATGGATATCTTTAATATCCCCAATAAACAAAATGAATTTGATTTACCTAAGTCCGTACAAACAGAGATATATATCAGGTTCCAGTAAATGTTCTACCAAACCTCTCTCGAGCTTTACTCCTCACTAATATTCTAACAGTAGTGAAGAAGAAACATCAAGAGTACTGTACAACAATATTTTCCAGAAGTGATGTGAATCAGACGTGGATACTTAAAAACTCGAAAGAATTATTAGAAACTTTGAGGTCACAAAATCTTACCAAAATCAATCGCAACAAAACGTACGATTTTTCAACGGTTTATACAATCATTCCCCATGACAAACTAAAATTTAGGCTTTTTGATACCATCGACAGTTGTTTCTTCAATACAAATGGAAGTCGTAAAAATGCTTCCCTTGTCATTGGAAATTTAAAACATTATTTTGTTGAAAACCATTCTGATTTCGTACACAAGTACTCTGAAGTTGACATTAAAAGGATGCTTGAGTTTCTGATAGACAACATCTATTTAGTTTTTGAAAATCAAGTCTTCCAACAATCTGTTGGAATTCCCATGGGTACCAATTGTGCACCATTGTTTGCAGACCTATTTTTTGTATTTTTATGAAGCAGAATTTATTCAAAAACTTGTAGTTGATAAAAATAAATCACTCGCTGTGGCGTTCAACTCGACATTTAGGTATATCGACGATGTATTATCAATAAACAATTGTTATTTTCATACTTACGTCGACTCGATATATCCCAGTCAACTTGAAATAAAAGATACCACAGAGTCTGCGTCATTTGTTTCATATTTGGACATTTTCCTGGAGATGGACATTGATGGTAATCTAACAACAAAACTTTATGATAAACGCGATGACTTCAATTTTTCTATAGTCAACTTTCCTTACTTATGTAGCAATATACCTTCATCACCTGCATATGGTGTTTTTGTCTCTCAGTTAATTCGATACGCAAAGTGCATGCTCTTCGTATGAACAGTTTCTAAGGCGAGGCAAGCAACTAACAAACAAGTTGATAAAACAGGACCATCAACAGTCTCGTTTGAAGTCATCTTTTTGTAAGTTCTATGGTCGATACAACGAGCTTGTCAGCAAATACAATCTTCCACTGGGTCGCATGCTGACCGACGTTTTTCATACTAATTGTTAGACCATAATTAATCACCTAATTGTCTACGAACTTTTCCGGTTTTTTCCCCGCTTACGACAAAGTGCACGCGGCGGGTGTGACCGGTCAGCAGAGGATGCTCACTCCTCCTGGGAACCTGATCCTACCTCCAATTAGTGGAGGTCCGTGTTTGCTCAAGGTTTGTATTTTGACCATCACAAACAAATCAAATCATCAAAGGATTGTAGTTTGTAGTCACTATTTTTATATGTTGGGACAATAAGCATGATATTTTATCGTTTGTATAGCTCGGATCTCTCATAATGGAAAGTGCTATTACTGGAAAAGATGTAGCAAATGGGGGCCATGCAACTGGCCAAAATATTGCGACTTCAGATATGGCAATCATGGATATTGTTGTAGTCGTTGTGAGTTGTATCCCTCTGTACATTGCTTTGTTGTCCTTCTTATCGGGAAAATAGTTTCTGCCTATAGATATCAATTTTTTTTAAAAGTATTATTAAGTATTTACAAGAGAAAATCGAGTCATGAGCCATTTAATTTATCGTATGCGTACTTTTAACGATTCATGGTAGGTTTCTCAACTTTTGATAAATTTCCATGAGATGTATTCATTATCTATTTGCTTCTAAACCATTAAATGGCAAAACGTTCAGGATACATTATGGGCTGTTTTATGAATTAAACTATTGCTATTTTTTCTTATTATATCATGCAAATTTAATCAATTACTTATAATAAAAAACATAATATATATTTTCATTACAGCGATCAATCGAAATAGGAAAGAACTAAGTAAATTGAAATATGATTACTGAATTATAGAGTAAAACTCCCTAAAGGGCGAAAATAGAAATTTTTTTTTGGGGGGGGGGGAATTGAGACATAAAGTTGAACCTGACCTGAAATATACTTTCTTACC
The DNA here is from genome assembly GCF_025612915.1 of Magallana angulata. Classification (NCBI taxonomy): domain Eukaryota; kingdom Metazoa; phylum Mollusca; class Bivalvia; order Ostreida; family Ostreidae; genus Magallana; species Magallana angulata. The sequence continues at coordinate 49,337,462 of NC_069111.1, read as the reverse complement.
TTTTATTTCAGATCATGGCAGTAACACCCGTCCCTACAGAGGTTAATGCGGCCAAAATGGCTACGGTTACAAGAATGATAACTATTAATAAAGCTGTTATCATGGAAAATAAGTAGAAAACCAAATATCCTCACAAAATAGAAATAAAACAACTTTTGATTATGCATGATTTTCATCAACAGCAAAATTTAATATCTGTAAAACACAACTGAGATATTTTGTTTGTTAATAAACAATTAAGATAAAATTGGTCATGTTGTTATGCTATTTAATTCTTATTACTCAAATAACAGACCATGATATGATCAAGAATTATAGCGAGCGCAGCTCACCTTCGCGTAGCGCAGGCGAGCAAAGCGAGCTCTACCGGCAAGGCGTGTGCGAATAGAAAGTTCGGATCAGCTGTACATTCATTCAACGGCTTTTTTTGCGTAAGTTACTCATTTCTTCAGAAACATGAAACAATTGCAACTTGCACTCATTTTAATACTCGCTTGTAAAAGTTTTTGAGATGACTCCGATGATTTCCGCAAATATTTGGAATTCTTGATCCTTGATTCTCGGAGGAGTTTTTTTTCAAATCAAACTTAACAGACAACACAATAAAACATAAAATGCTTAATTTTTAACGTGACAATCACATATTACCTGAAATCAAAGCTTCATCTGGAGTAGTTTGAAACACATTAACACAAAATCGAGACTTTCAGGCAACACAGCTTACTAGAGTTATACTATATAGTAGCAATCTTACGTCTCATAGATTGTTTTGATATAGCGTGAAACGTGAGTTATTTCGCATTCATTTAACTTCCACAAACAATTGTAACGTGAGAAAATTGAATAAATCTAAGGGAAAAATACAAATATTGAAGAGTTAGGTGTAAGATATTAAGGAGATCTATTATGAAGACGTAATGGAAGAAGCATTCATAATTGTATCGTAAACTGGCTGTTTGCTGACACCTTATTTCAGCTGCAGATGTCGTATTAAAATTTGTAGGTAATAAAGTAATATTTTCTAATATATGACATTTTCCTACATTAATGAACACAGATCTTTGTAAGAAAAAAAACAACAGATTTTGTATTAAGTGTTAGAGGTAAAACTTGCTACTATCCTGTTAAACATATACTCAAACATCAGAATTTTTCTACGCATTATTTACTGCTCATTGTGACACCTAGCAATCCTATCTTATATTTCGTTTCAGATCATGGCTGACACGGCCATGGCTACAATGATTATAGTTGCAATGTAGGTTATGCATAAACGTGTAAAAATGTGCCTGTGAAAGCATTGATAGATATAGTGCCCCAAAACGTACTAATTGATATTACATAGAATTAATCTATTTTATGGCTATGCCTATACCTTTATATATCATTATTCATCGGATGATTAACATTTAAACTTTGTCTGTTCTCTCTTGTAAATAATGAATAGAAGAATAGACAGGGCTAGTTTTTATACGTTTAATACGTAATAATGGTTAGATGAAACATTGACCGTTTACTGAGCCTGAGAAGAGGTTCCATATTGTCTTTAATTTTCATGATTTTTCATGATTTAACATATATCAACTTTTTAAAACTCTTCTGTATTAGATATTTTCATATAATGAATAGAGTTTACATATGAAATTTCTAAATGTTAGTCGAATCTGTGTTTAGAATAAAAAAAAAGGGGAAAAGTTTCCATGTCTTTTGAATACTGCTACCCCTATATATGTATTTCAGGAGATCCTATTAGTGCGAGGATTTTAATGAATTGTTCAGTTTTGTCTTAGATATAATAATGCAGCAGTAAAGTTTTGGGGTTGTTGGACAGTGATGCGTAAGTGATTTAATGACACTAATTCTAAAAGTTATTTCAAAATGAGAGGATCCAGATGAATTAAATAAATTATTAGAGACGTTAATTTTAAAATAGATTAACATAGAAGTAAACAAGCGTGATGAAAAGCTGTCCTCTCTATTCCAATGAATGTCCAAATAAAGTAACAAGTAATATTAATTCAATTTTCATGATGCTTCTTTTTTGAAAGTTAGATTGATTAAAGATTTAAAGGATTTAACAGCATATGAAATGAAGTAGTCATTCACAGTACTTTAAATATTGTCAACCGAATTTGAGTGTTAATGATCAACAAAACATAAACGTTAAGAATTTATATCCAAATTGTTAAATTTCAAAATTATTTTGTTACGTTTTCCAGATATGTAATTTTGCTGTTATAATATGCAACGTTAAACGTTGTTTCAATGTAATTTTGTGTGGATGCCAAAATTTCTTTCACGGTAGCTGTTTCATTAATTATATCTTCATGATCACCATATCCGTCGTAATCATAACCACTGAAACCATGACCGTGTCCACCGTAAGCTGAAACATAAGAGGAGAATGGTTTTCTTTTTTTTAGGTCAAAAGAGTCATTCATTGGTTCCTTGTTGCAAGTGTACATTTGTTATATACTTTAATTTTAACCAAAACTATTAGAATATCCGTAAGATACGCCAACAACGTAACTCACATCGAGGACAGCAGTATCCATGATTGTCACGTACGAATTGGCAAAATTTGGCCAGCTGCATGGCCTCCAGATGCTATATCTTTTAAAGTAATAGTACCTTTCATGGTCAGTAGGGATACTAGCTACTGTAAAAGTTATTTACACGCGGGGGAAATTTATCCTAGTTACGCAGTAAGCTGAAAACCGCGTAAAATACCCCCACGCGTATGGTAAAATATTCAACGATTTAGGGTGGTAAATCCGCGTATTTTATACCCACGCATATTGTTTGACTATCGAAAACGCGTACTTACCAGCGTTAATAACCACTTTTACAGTATATAATTAATAAAACATCATTCTTATTGTCAAAACGTGAACAAAATGAGGAATGTCTTTCTTAATAACCATAGTATATATATTTGAATTTGTCTAACTATTTACATTGAAAAGTTCATGTGTCAATTAATTTTTACATGATTCTTTTTAAAAATTAATTACAATGTATTTCCTGTAAAACTTTTCAATAATTATATATGATATAATAAACAAACCAAAGGACATGAACACATGAATCGACATGAAGAAAAACAATCTTTTTGTATTGAATGTCCTCTTGTTAAAGAGCAGATTCATTTTCCTCTTATATTTCCCCCTAATATCTAATTATATTATCTTAACCAACACACTGCATGCCAATTGAACTGTTTGAAGTTGTGATGAATGCCCCCAAATGGCAGTAATATTTGCCTCTATGAATTATATGTTTGAATCCTGCTGAAGTAATTTTGGTCTACGCTGACTTGTAGACACAAACACATGGAGAAAAAATATGTAACATTAATAAATAGTTAACTCTACTTTGGGTATCTGAGAGAAACAGAACCAAAATGAAGAACACTGTTCTTGCTTTGGTTCTCAGTGCTTGGTTGGTGTCTATGGTATCATGTAAATTTTCAAATTAACGAGGCCGGGTCTAATTTATTTTGCCCTAGATTTTTTAATGACATTTTGTACATGAATTTCTATTGATATATAATTTTTTGTTTTAAAACAATAAAATCAAACATTTACCACATCGTTTGTTTAGGGGGTCATCCCAAAGTTTGTTAATTTTTAACATAGGATTCTACGGGATTTTGCTTCAAATGTATCAATTTTGCACACTTTTTTCATTTCATTAAAACGTCTGCTGTAGGGAATTTTTTTCTGTTCTAAATATGAAAGTTATTGCTAAAAGGCATCAAATGATCAAATAAAAAAACATTTTACCCCCTGGTTTGTTTTAGGGGTCATATAAAAGTTTTTTTGTATGGCCAATTTCCCTGATAATGGCTATTTTTTAGACAAAGGCGATAATGCTGATCTTTATAGTAGTATTAAAACATTGAGACATATTCAAGTAGTAAGAAATATATATTACATCCCATATTAAGGGTCATAGATATAAAATACATGGTAACTGTCTTGAAATACATGTATTAAGCTATCTTTAGGCGGGATAAGAAAACGTCAAAGAGGGCTAGGCTTGCTGAATCCGCTTCACGTTTTTGAATCCGACCCAAATATAGCTTATACTTTAAGTAATGTATGTTTATTCTACAATATGCTATCAATTTTTAGCTTCGAACGACCTATTTTGAACAGATTTTGCTTAATATCTGCGGTTGAAACAATGACGCCATTGCGTCATCAAAGTAAAAAGATGACGTCAGAATGCAAATGAAACGCTGCGCGAAAGCGTGCGTACTCGAACTGTACTCGGCCTTGTTAAGAAGAATTTTAACGCCTATAGCTTTTAAATTCCTGTTCATTGTATGGTTTGAATTTAGTAATAATACACTACCCCATTCTGTAAATTTTGGCAAAACAGTACCAAATCTATTATTACAGTTTATACGAGTATAAAAGTAGCAACCATTCTCTGTTTTATTTAGTGATATATATTTATCGCTTTACTAGTGGAATCATTGTAATATGTTCTATGTTGTAAATATTTGTATTTTTGCTAAAGAAAAAACTATCTATCAAAACCTGCCTGCTTAATTCTATTATCAATTATTCATCAAATTCATACTAGAGTTCTTTAACAAGAGGACATTGAATACAAAAGGGCTGTTTTCCCCATGTCGATCCATGTGTTAACACCCTTTGGTTTGTTTAATATATCATATATAATTACTGAAAAGTTGTGCAGGCAATAAATAATTTTTAAATAATTTCACTAGAATTATGTGAGAAATAATTACACACGAACTTTTCAATGTAAATAATTAGACATATTCAATTACCTTAGCCCGAATAAATATACTTTTCATGTCTCTATTCAGTAACGATATCAAAACAATAGAAAATTATGATTCAGATATTTACCATTAGGTATATCCAAAACTAAATAGACTTTTTGTTTGTTTGGCGTAGTTGTCATGGCCGTTTAACCAAATATGCAAACAATAGATAAGTACATGAATATCAGATATATATCAGTCAAGTATATAGAACATGTACATCAGATAGTTTCATACATGTACATTGAACTCGACATGCGTCGTTTAAAAAATATGGCAGCATATATATATATATATATATATATATATATATATATATATATATATATATGTGTGTGTGTGTGTGTGTGTGTGTGTGTGTGTGTGTGTGTGTGTGTGTGGTATACAATATTAGAAATACTCTCTTGACTCGAGGAGCCTGGAGAAAACAGTGCCTCACAGAGACAGTATTCTTATTAAAATTATGCACTTCATTGCTGACAGTCCTTGAATACAGATGAACTGCAAAACCATTCCTTGTCCATATTCACTTTCCAGCACTTCTTTCTTGTACTCCATGGCCATGACGCTGCAAAAGAAAACTCAACCCGAAAAAGCTATTCACAATTTACAATTTTATAAACAATACCTATGCAACTATTTACAAGTAGTAGTAGTAATGGAACAATTCAAGTAATAATAACTATGCATGCTATTACTCAAATATAATGGGTTTGGGTGGGAGGGTTTTTTTTATCATCGACTCAGGGAACGGTTGAATATAAAAGGAAGAGCTTAACACGCACGCTCCAAGACCAGGAAGTGTGGAGTTATTGCCCTTGAATTAAATTTACTAGATTTATAGTTCTTGCCCCAACAATATGCTTAATTGCATGAAATAACAGGGTTTTTCCATATTTGATAAACCTAAATATATTTATTATGTTTAAAAAAGAAAGCCTTACATTCCTCATTTTGTTCACGTTTTGAAAATAAGCATGATATTTTATAATCTGTATAGCTAGTATACCTCCTTACCATGGAAGGTGCAACTACTATGAACGATATAGCATATGGAGGCCATGCAGCTGGCCAAATTTTGCCAATTCGTACATGATAATCATGGATACTGCTGTACTCGATGTGAGTAAGGTTGTTGGCGTATCTTACTAAATAGGGAAATGATTTATTCATAATTACTGATATTCTAATAGTTTTGGTTAAAATTTGAATTGATTACAAATGTACATTTGCAACAAGGAACCAAATCATGAATGACCCATTTGTTTTGATTGTAAGCCTTCTCTAAAAATAAATCATTCCCTCCTTATGTTTTGATTCAGCTTATGATGGACACGGCCATGGATACAGTAGTAATGACAACGACGGCTAGGGTTATCATGATAATCATTATCAATGTAACAGTTACCGTGGATGAAAATTTTGGCATACACACAAAATTACATTGAAAACAACATTTGACGTTGGATATTATTACAGCATAATTTCATATCTGTAAAACGTAACAAAAAATATAGTAAATAAACGATTTGGAAACAAATGCGTAATGTTTATGTTATGTTGATCATTAACACTCAAATTCGGTAGACATTATTAAAAATATTTTGAATGTCTACCTCATTTCATATGCTTTTATAGTCTTTAAAACTTGGTTATATTTAATCAATCTCACTTTCAAAGAAAGTTGCATCATGAAAATTGAATTCATTTGACTGTATTTGGATATTTATTGATGACAACTTTTCATCACCCTAGTTTACTTCTCTGTTAATCTATTATAAGATTAACGTCTCTCTTAATTTTTTTAATTCATTTGGATCTCCTCATTTTAAGATATCTTTTAGATTTAGGGTCACTAAGTCACCAACGCATCACTTTCCAAGTAACTAAAAAACTTTACTGCTGCTTTATTTCATCTTGGACAAAACTGTACAATTCATTAAAATCCTCGCACTAATGGAATCTTCTGAAATACATATATAGGGGTAGCAGTATTCAAAAGACATGGACACTTTTTTCCCTTTCTTTTCTCATTCCAAACACAGATTCGACTAACATTTAGAAAGTTCACATGCATGACGATAAAGTAAGAAATTTTTCTAGTTTATCTTATTTTAAATCATGTTTGTCTTTATATATCACACTTAAAATAATGTAAATCTTAAAAATGTGTTTAATTTAGTACATAATACATGGTTATCTTTATACCACATATCAAAATAAAGTTTTTTTTCTAAGAAACATAATCTTATTTAACTATCTACTTTCAGTTTATCTTTTTAATTTGAAAATTAAAAAAACCCATATTATTTCAGTTTGTAAGAAAATATTGATATTTCCCTTTGCAGATTTTAAGAACGAAAAGTGATCTCTATGATGTTCTTCATTTTAATGTAATTGCACAACTCAAATATGCAAATTATAATAAAAACAGTTTATATTGAATTGCAAAAAAGGCATGATTTATCATTCATCGACATATAAATCATATCTGAAATTGAAGTTGATATACGTGACCACCATCAACAAAAGTAAAAGGCCTTTGTGTAAAAACATAAAAATAAATCAATCAGATTGACTGAAGGGGGTTTATGCAAAGCGAAATTAATACAAATAGCACTCTAAAGACCGGGAAATGTGTTTCCTCTATCTTAAATTGGCGACAAAAAAATTTATGGTTGAATTTAAGAGCAAAAGGGCTATGCACTGTAAATATTGTGAAACCCCTTGATAATGTTGTTGCATATGATTTTATAATTGATTATTATCATTATTAATATTATTATTATTATTATAATTATTATTATTATTATTATAAACTTTATTATTATCAATTTTTGTATTATTAAATGTGAGCTATGTCTCTAGTTTATGTCTTAACAAATAACAAGAAAATAAGTATTGTTAACATCAAAACTAAAAAATGTAAATTTTGAGATGAACGCAAATTGTGACCATGATCTTGTAAAACAAAAATAGTGAAATGCAAAATAACGGTTAAAGATTTTGAAGTATACAATTAATCAAATCCTTCACATCAGTCAAATTCCGGTTTTAAACTTTGATAAGGTTTTTTTTAACGAAAATCCAAGTAAAGTAAAATTGAAGAAAAATGAAGTAACATTTCATTAGTTAAAACATATTTCGAACCTGCTTACGTGGTCACTCATTTGACTTTATAATACAGTTTTAAATTTTGAGCTAATTGTACTTTCGTTTTATATCAGATAACAGAAAAATAATTCACACGAACGAGTATTCTTCTGCCTTCACAATAACGAAATTTTTTATTATTGAAATCGATAATGATAACATGTTTACTATTGTATCCAATATTTAAACATAAAGAAAACACATATGATGATTCGTCAAAAAATTGATTTGAGAAAAAAAATACTTTCATACATTACTCATGCATTAAAACTACATTCCTTTCACAGCAAACGCATAATACCATATGTAAATATGATTGTAGTTAATTACAAAAAGAACTGAAGCAATTTCATCTATAATGGACAAAATGACAAAATAAGAGAGAGAGAGAGAGAGAGAGAGAGAGAGAGAGAGAAAGAGAGAGCAATTTCATTTGTAATCGTGTGATAGACAAAATGACATTGACATTAGGCCGTTTGTTGGGTCGTTTGCACTTGATTGCCTAATTAATTGTTTTAGAATACACAAAAAATAGGTCTTTTAGTTTCTAATGGGTGTGACCTCATGAATGTTCACGAGCTACGCTTCTTTGCACATTGATGATGATACCTGCTCATCAAATAAAATTAATGTATTTGTACGTTGAAAATGAAATATGCTTTACGCAAAAACCAAATCATTCGTTGCTAATCTTTCAAATGTTATTTTTTTAGGGTAAAACGGATGAAAAAAAACACTTAGTACTGAAATAACTCGGCTATTTAACCAGCAATTTTGAAGAAAACAATCAAAATTTGATCCTTTTCGAGTCTAATTGTGTTGATCACACTTTATGAATGACTCTGTTGGAAGTTTGTATTGAATGATATTTAAAAATTATCGTGAATTATATTCATTTATATTTTCAGAGTAAAAAACATAACTTGTGTTCAATCAAGTCATATGTTTGAGCGACAATTTAAATTGATAAAGAATAGGATGGCTTGTACATGAACGGCTCGAAGGTTTTTCAATTTTTTAAAAACACACTCACAATTACACGTACACAAGCAATATATATATATATATATATATATATATATATATATATATATATATATATATATATATATATATATATATATATAAGAGCTTAAAAATGGCAGCATCCCACATTTCGATCAAGCTAACATGGCTCACGCGAAAGCGAAACTGGCTCACATTTTCATCGGAATTTACGGTTACGGTTTTAAAGATAAACAGCTGAATGCTTCTAAGTCCGTAAGGCATGAATGTTACAACAACAGCAATAGCACAATAAATATAGTCAGATGAATGGAATTGTGATTGACAAGGATCTTACAAGGGAATGTTAATTTAATATATCATTAAGTCACCTGAGTAAACTCGGGTGACCTATTGCTATCCGTTTTCGTCCGTCGTCGTGCGACGTGCGTCGTCCGTCGTTCGTGCGTTAACAATTTTACATTTTAAACTTCTTCTCAAAAACTACGAGGCTAATTGTTACCATTTTTGGTGTGTGGCATCTCTATGGTAAGTGGAATCTTAATTGTGAAATTTGTGGCTCTACCACCGCCGGGGCACCACAAATGAGGCCAAAAAAACCCCCAAATTTTCAAAAATCTTCTTCTCTACTCCCACATATGTGAGGAAAAAACTGGTTGCATGGTTATAATGTCCATGAAGCCCTCTACCAAAATTGTTAAATTTATGGCCCCTGGGTCAGGGGTTCTGACTCTAGGGTGGGGTCAATATGGCCATATAGTAGAATGTATTAAGTCCTATAAAATCTTCTTCTTCACTCCCATATATATTTGTTAAAAAGTAAATGCATGATTACGATGTCCATGAAGCCCTCTACCAAAATTGTGACATTCATGACCACTGTGTCAGGGGTTCAGGCTCTTGGGTGGGTCCAATATGGACATATAGTAAAAATGTATTTAATCTTAGAAAATCTTCTTCTCTACTCCCATATATATTTGTTAAAAACTAAATGCATTATTATGATTGTAGTGATGGTGTTATTGTAGATAGATAAAGACAACAACTCCAACGTAGGGTTCTTTAATCTATTACTTTTTTTATATAAGCTCTTAAATATTAAACAATACATGTACATGTATTACAGTAAGTAATTTATCAATATCACATCATCATAAAAATAAAATAGATCACACATCATATATCATATCATTGTATAAGAATCAAAACATCCATTTCATGATTTTGCCAAGAAAAGGTTTACAAAGAAGAGTTATTCCCCTTATCTAAAGAGTTCAAAAATATTCATCCTGTATAATTAATAATTTAATTTAGATATTTATCATTGTTTCATAAATAAAACATAATAAACTTAACTTAGGCAATAACTATCATATCTGAAATTTATATTTGTGACACAAAGCCTTGATCTGCATCTGCATGATCCTTATATATTCATCAGGTATGGAATCTATATACATATAATCAATACTCTTAAAACTACATTTAGGTGATCTAGCTTAGGATTGTTAAAACTAGAGCAGAGCTCGTGGCAAAGCCACGAGTAGGTCTTCCGTTGTTGCTGCGAGTTGAAAATATATGTGATATGGTGTCAAACGATTATAATTACTAAACTTTCAGTTCTGCTTTTGTTATAAAAACATGTTGTGATTGAAAGCCTGCATATAAAACGTGTTTTGAAAAAGAAAATAAGAAAATGTTTTAGGAAAACTATTTGTCGCACACAGTTTATGTAATCGTAACAAACACTATTTAAAAAATTAGATATTTAATGGCGAGTTAAATTTTCAGAGGGTAGCAAGCATTGTAATAAACAGTATGTACTCATGTGTCATGTCAGGTATTGTGGGTTTTTTTTTTTAAACCGAACCCGTTTACAAAACACGTAACCTTTTCTCTAAGATAACTTCTTTATTTAAATATTTGTAAATTTTTGAAGACAATGTGCAATTTAGAATTGTTGCGTGCTGACAAAATTTACAGACCCTGAAACGTACTACTATACAACAACAAAAAAGCGTGCGACTTACGTGCGAAAAACGTTTCGTAATAACCGTTTAGCGTTTCGTGTGAATCGTGAAGCGTTTCGTGTAAACCGTTTAGCGTTTCGGACAAAGCGTGCAGAATTTCGCACAATGCGTTTAAATCATTTCGAGCAAAGCGTGCGAGAACCATGTGAAACGTTTATCAGATTTCATTCGGAACTCTCTGACAATTTGTTTCAAAGTGGAGCCCGTGTTTTACATTACATGTACTTTAAACTGTTTGTGATTGGCAAAACTCTCTTGTAGGTATTTTCATGAAAAAAAAATCTAAAAGAAATGATATACTTATCTTTTAACAAAATTGAATTTATTTTTAACAAACAAAAGAAAGGTATATGTATTAAAAGACGACTAGTTACAGAGTACATGTATATATAACGTTTTTATACGATGTTTCAGTACTGGTACAGTTTTACCGGTAACGAATATTTGCCAGTATCGAATAATTTTTAGAAAAATTATTGGTGGAAGACAAAGTTGAGGTTTTAAAAAATTCTAGCTAGGTGATTATAACACAGAAATAAATATTATATCAGTACGTGAAGTTGTTTGCCATTTGTACGATTATTTACCGAATTGTTTACAAATTAAAAATGTGCCCCAGATATGAGCTACCGGATGTTCAAAGCAGAAAAAACGAAAGTGTGAAAACAATTAAGACTAACTATGAAAATAAGTTTGTTATTGATCCCTATTTAGTGAATAATTAGTAAATATAATTCATTTAAAAAGATAATACATCATATCAAATAATAATGGAGCTTTGAATGAAATTACGACTTCAAATAGAACCACGTGTAGTTTTCCTAGTTATGGTTCATTGCGACAGCAGTATTATTTGGCTGCAAAAATTGATAGATATACGGGAAAAACAAAGGAAAATGACAACTACTTATCATCAATTACTATTATAAAGTGTTTTTATGAAAATTCAATATTATAAAGTAACGGAAATGAAAACTGTTCAAGTCCAGTTTCAATTTGACCGGAAAACGGTATGATAAAAATAACGATCATATAATTTGTTTAAATGACATATTCCCACAATCGTTTTTCCTTGTTCATTTATAAGTCCATTAACATGTACCTCTAGAATATTTTTGAAATTAATTCGCCTCAAAATATTCGGTCAGAAGTGATAAAGGGCGCTTAATTCGATACTGGGAAACGAATTCGAAACTAGGAAACTGGAGGGGGTGTTGAAATTACTGTCTCCGTAATTAATCCTTTATATTTTCGGAAGTTTGATACAGTTTAGAAGGACAAAGAAACGCGATTTAAACAAAAAATAAAAACATTTGGAATTTTGATAATAATAGTTGCATGCACGAGAAACCGCATACTGATTCGTTACCGGTAAAATGACTGTACAATATTAGAATTCGCTATACATAAAAAATATTAAATACAGTTAGCAAAACATGATTTCTGTTGGAACAAGCCTTAATCAACTTTAACTTACACGAGCATGTTTTGATAAGCATGTATCTTTTTTAAATTTATTTACATCGATAACTCTTATTGAGACCACTCGCGGCACACATATAAACCTCGGACATCGGGTGAGACCTGCACCTGGCTGAACCTGTCAATCAAACTCTGTGTATTTGTTTTCATTGGATGGTCAAGCGTCTCTTTTTTTGTCAATAGCCAATGGAAAAATTAATGACTTCAATGTAATTGGAATCAGTATCTGATGAAGCACACAATTTAAATGATAGAAAATTTATTAATTATTTGAACAAAATTAAATGTAAACATAGAAAGAAAGCATACTGATCATTTCTATGAATTGCGGGAAGTAAGTTCTTTGGAATCCCGATTATAGATATTTTTACAAGTAATTATTTTAATTACTTAAACCACTGTTAACGGAAAACAAGACGTAATTAACGCACAGGGATTTGCCTACAATGTACACAGTCATGCAATAAATTATTAAGGGAATCTTTATGAATGGAACTTAATTCAAATAGATTATGATAATCTATATACACTGTACGCCGTTATACATGTAAGGAGCGCCGGTAATATATACGAAGATTGAGTCAAAAATTTAAATCATTTTTATTTCTTGTTCTTTTCAATACAATGTTAAATTACTTTGAAAAAAATCCGAAATAGTAATTACAACTTTCTTTTTTGTTTAATCATTTGAATTTTTTCTGAGGTACATGGATATGTACAGAACATATTTATTTACGCGAATGATACGACATAGGAAAAAAATTATCGGATGTTTGTATAACATTGTTTTCTAACGAATGTGACTAATTTAATTTTAAATATTTTTCAACATTATCAATGTAAATAATATCAGATTTATTTCCTGTTTGTATTTTTACATCGTATTCTCTGAAACCAATAAAAATACTAATGTTAGAAGAAAAAATCAAATCCCGCCGAATACTGAAAAACCGATTTCAGTTTGTAATCATACGGATTTTTATTTTTGGTATTGACTATTGAGTTACGGTAACATTTTTTCTGGATGATTTTTTTATTTATATTTTATGTAGTAAAAGCACCATTCTAACTGTTACTCAATTACATAACAATTGATGACCCGGGGCTATATATGTTCTGAGCTGTGTGCGCTGAAGCGACACAAGATTCTCGGTCGCACGTGGCGATTGAATTAACACAGACTGACCGAATAAACAAACGGTTGGGAAAGTGAAACAAAATGTTACACATAAGAAGAAGCCACCAAAAATGATTTTCGACAGATCCTGATATCGTATCGCCCCCCCCCCCCCCCCAAAAAAAAAATACAGCGCGAGCTCCTGTCAGCGGGGCGGGAGGAGGGGGGCGGGGGGCAGCAATGAGTTCGCTTCCATAATGAAACGAATATGTAGAAAAAGTACAGAAGTGATTAATATGTGACCGACAGAATCTAATCTAAAGTTGTTTAAAACTCATGTGAATATTCTTTTAAATAATCATCGAATGCCTCAACTCAGGACATTCTTTTATCGTGCTAGCACCTACCGCAAACATGTAACATGGAACTTTGATTATAATTTGATTTGATTTTTAAACTACCTTGTACGCTATCGTATACACCAATGCTTAATCAACTGTACAAGTAAAATAAATTTATCTTTTCATCTTAAACCAAAATAATAGTTGAAAACATAATAAAATATAGTTGTGTCCGTGCAAAATGCCAAAATATGAAACATGAACGCGTGATAAGGTACAAGATCACGAACCGACCGCGGATCACTTGTCCAATCGTGCCGGATCTCCTCAGCCATGGGCGATGGATGATCATCATTTAAATGTTTAATATTTAGGGGGGGTTGTTGTTGTTGATTTAAAACATTATTTGTACAGTTTATAAAATATTTTATATAAACAAACCAACCATTAATTTATGTCTGACGATGTTTCCGATTTGGGTTAATATCGTTCATTAATATTCATTTACACTCAAATTTAATTAAATAAATACAAAATGGACAAACTTTTATAACATAAAATTAAAACAGTTCTTGTATTTACGACTATATTAACTCAAACACGTTCATATGCATGGAAGTGTGCGTCTCGGTGTGCGAATCTTCTGTATAAATAACCGCTATGTAGTGCAGCCGTGGCTGAGATCCTCGGCCGTGGGCGAACGATAGATTACGTAAAGGTACAACGCACAGACCCACACAGCTCAGAACCCAGTAAGCCTTGAAAATTGCAGTATAATGACCTTACTCTATCAAATAGAAGTTATTTATTTTAAACTTAAAACCCACAATTTATCTATAGCTATTATTGCTTTAGATTGAGAATGACATTGCTTTTATTAATTAACTGAACGATTTCTTAATTGACACCCAATCGTTTAATCCATAAAAAAACATGTGTAATCAAAACAAAAACAATTCTTGGGTTTGCGGATAAATAAAATCATATATGAGAGACGCAACTCTCGTGTATTAGATAACCCCTGACCGCTAGGTAGTCCAGCCGCGACCATGGTGACCGATTTTCTCGGCCGCGGGCGAGGGAGAGCTTACGTAATGGTACACACCAGCTCTGATTCAAGGTAGATTTTAAATGTATGGAGTTAATAACTAAAATGTAATGCATAGATTTTTTTTAATTCCATATTTTGTGGTTTACTAGAAAAGAAAAACAATGATTTGTTTTCCAAATCCCGTTTTTAAGGGTTGAGCATTATAAGAACTTAACAACAATGACTTAAACTCCTAAAAAAAGCACGTATAATCTAAAAAAACAATTCTTATGAATTAATGCCGTTTGTATAAACCAGCATACTTTCTGCGGTGACTTTATGCCAGTTGTACGCGCAAAGACTTTCGTTAACTTGTCAAATGAAAACAGGTACATGTTAACATGTAAAGCTTTTTACACTCATACTACACAAATCACATACAAAATAACATTGTAGCGACCTTTATGAGATCCCAACAAACAACTTTTCCAGCAACAGCCATATCAAAATCCTAACCGTTTTTGAGTTATTAAGCAAACTTTTTTAGGGGCCATTGGCCCTTAATTTAAGGGGCCAGCCCTTTTTTATTGGTGTCAAATGAAAGCCCTCTATATTTTGCACAACTTTTATTCTACATGTCTTAACAAAATATTTTTCGTTTAAAAGATATAAAGGAAAATATGTCTAAATTTTCGCACTTTTTTGAATCCTGTTTTTTGACCCCCTACCTTTTCCTAAATAAAAAACGTAATCTAAAAACAAAAACAGATGTGCACAACTACAATGTCTCTGTTATTCAAATTCGTTGGATTCCCATTCCCTGCTATCATAGTCTCGGAGCCTTTGTCTGGAAACAAAAGGCCCTAAAAAATTTTAAAAGGGGAATAACTCTTTAACGGAAAGGGAATTCTAAATTTTATGAATTGCTTAAGATAGTGTTTTGTAAAGTACATTAGCCCTGAAAATTTGAGCAAAAACCGTTCAGAAATAAGCAAGATATGAAGCCTCAAAGTTCGCGTCTAGGAAGAAAAAAAAAAAAAAGAAAAATAATCTTTCCCGCACAATAATAGAAAGGTCTTCCGTTGGAAACGGAAGACCTTAATGAGTGTTGCTCAAACACTAAGTTTTCACTCATGATAATTTACATTTGAATAGATTTACATTTCTTTATATATCATTTACTTATCTAGCAAATATAATATGCTTTATTAATAAGCAGTAATATAAATGGCATAAAATAAAAACAATTGCTTACAGTCTATGGATTTCTTCTGGTCTTATGATAAACACATCTGGTCAGTATGAAGATCAGATCAAAAAGGACAAAGCAAAGAAAGGGAATTTAAAGGGTACCTGCAGTGCCGGTCAATTTTTGATATAATGGAGATCTATGTGTTAAAACATCATCCTGAAAATTTTACAGCGATCACATAAGTTGTTTTCGAGATATTTTGGGAAAACCCGATTTCACACCTGAACGAGTTTTGAATCAAGCCGATTTGGCGCGAGATGAACTGTGACGTCACGGGGTCAACACCGCTGTATGAGAAACAGGAATATCGTATGAAAACTATTCGTTTTCTTATATTGTTTTATCGATTAATGAACATTTTTTCTGTTGTTTTATTTCCTTATCAACCCAGGATGACTAATTATACTGTTGTTTGAGTTTAACCCGTATTTTATCGAACAAAAATGCCGAATTCGGACAATTGTTTGCTTTATGAATTTTGTCAAATGTGTAACACATTTTACATATAAATGCACAACATATGTAGCAGAATGACAATTAATCAAAGCATTATTGATATAAGAAACATGCTTTGTTAATATTGTCATTCTTTCGAATGATTTCTCAGTGACATTATTAACTGATTAATAATATTGATAATACATAAATAAATGATATTTCGTAAAAGGTAACTCGGGGTCTATTCCTCGTATAAGGCATAAAATTACAAATGATGTCGCCCGATTATTCAATATTATTGATATCGGACCAATAACAATCAAAATAGTATGCATTCTTTAACAAACAAACACGGGATTATAAACGGATCAAGGCGAAAGTCCAAGATGGCTGCATGATTAAGTCTGTCTCGTATTCTTTTAAAAATACGATAATGGAATTTAATTTTACATTTATTTACATCCTTTGTCAAAATGTTACAGTTTATTCAGATTTTATAATGATTCGTTGTCAGTATTACAATTTAAGCTATACGGAGTTATAAAGCGTTTAATTGCTGGCCATAGCAATAAGAAATTATAAAGACCAACGAAATTACTTCCGAAATAATTACTTGATCACATAAAAAAGGTTCAATTGCTCAATTGTAAATTTAGTCATTATTTAAGTGATTAGATAAGTAACAATAAAGGCATTTACTCCGAACATTAGTTTTACTATTTAATAGTATCATGCATGATTCTTTAATAATTGATTGACGGACTATACACTTGTTTTAGCTGACGAATGGTTGATTTTACACAGTCTAATTTATTTTTCTGTTTTATCTTTTAACAATTGAGTAGCTAATTATACACAAATCAATTTACCCGTCTAGAGGTGTGAAACCCTCTCTTTGTTCACCAGACTCGTGTACCTTGTGTATACATACCCCAGATACACGTGTGTCTGGAGCGATGGCTTCGTTAGTTTACCTGTCTACCTGTGTCATTGTCTCGGATCACTCGTGTGTGAAAGGATATTATGTAATCAAAAATGAATAATGAACATAAATTTGCCCATGTAAGCGTTTTAAGATATCGTATTCATCGGTAAAAAGGCGACGAGAATAACGAATTTTAAAATCCTTTAAAAAGAAATCTGATTGTAATAAAATAATAACGGATACAAATTTCTAGATCTACAATACTTAAAAAAACAAGATAAGTCAAAACATCAGACCTATATCAATCATTTTGGCTGAAACATCGAATTTAATTTGTATAGTTTTGTAAGGAAATTTCCCTCCTGTTGACCTCGTGACGTCACTTCCGCTGAAGCCTCGTTGTCGCCTAATTCTGTTTTCTCTTGATTAGATTTCCCAAAGCAGGTAAAAATAGCCACTTTGAAGAGGCGTAACTCCGTTATTTTTGCACCGATTTCGATGCGGTTTTATGCATTAAATTTTGGTAAATAAACTCTTTAACATATTTTTCACATCGGCTGGGCTGCAGGTACCCTTTAAAGGACCAATGAAATTTAGAATTCAAAAATAGAATTGACCATGTGATATGGTTTAACACCGACCATAATGACCATTGTGATTCATACAATATAAATAACTATGTAGCTATTTACATACTGTTAGGTTGTACATAAAATTGTTTATATTGGCAACTTTTATAGCAAATACCGTAAACTAATAATAATATAGAACTATTAACTAATAATTTCATGATAATGAAATCATGATTTAATTACTATAAAATATCACCCTATCACATGATGTCCATGAAGCCCTCTACCAAAATTGTGAAATTCATGTAGGGATTTTTCTTGCTTAGTTTTGGGTCCGTTTACCGGACCGATTTCCAATCCAAAAATTACCGATATTTTCCCAAATCCAGATCCATTTTTCCCTATCAAGTGTCAATAATTTCAAATATCAGAACATGTTCTGCTGGTATTAAAAATGCAACTTAAAGAGCTTTTTTCTTTAAATTTTGTTTATTACTAATCATAAATAATGAACCAACTAGGGGCCACTTCATAAACACATTCCCTTTCCGTAACTTCGCCAGGATTTCTTCATAATGTGCATTGATTTTAACCGATGTTAATTGCTTTTGTAGAGATGATTTTTTAAAATTGGTATTTTAAAATTAGTTAATAATTGTGCCAATTAAATGCTGAAACTATCATAAAATCGTAAATCTGCAGTTATTTACAAAATTAAACAGTTTATCTGTATAATGGTTGTAATTGGGTTAAAGGGTAGGACTATTACCCCCAAATGCAAATATCATAGCTATATTGCAATGAATTATTTTATTTTATGTTTGTCAATTTGCTTACACAATTAATGATATTTCATCTATAAAAGGTAAAAAATGTATGAATTAAATTAACTTCTGCAAATGGGAAAACTTAAAGAAATTTGGAGAAAAAAAAAGGATTTTCTTTTAATCTTTGAATGTAAGTGTGTGGCCCCTGGGACAGGGGTTCAGGCTCTAGGGTGGGGCCAATATGGGCAAATAGTAAAAATGTATAAAGCCTTTAAGATTCTTCTTCTTTACTCCCAAATATGTTGGCAAAAAAATGAATACATCGTTATAAAGTTCACTAACTCTTCTACCTAAATTGTGAAATTCATGGCCCCTGGGTCAGGAATTCAGAACATGGGGAGGGGGGGGGGGGCAATATGGCAATATAGTGTAAATGCATATAATGTTTTAAAATCTCTTTTTTTTTTACACATCTGTATGAAAAACTGACTTCATAATTATGTTTACCAGGAAGTCCTCTACTAAAATTTTTAATTTCATGTCCCCTGGAGTATTGGTTTTGACCTTAGGGCAGGGCCGAAATGGATGTATAGGTGTTAATGAATGTAAAGCTTAAAAATTATCTTCTTTACTCCCACACACCTGAAAGGAAAACTGAATTTATGATTTTGTAGACCAAATCTTTAGATTTTCAAAAAAAATATAGGTTTCAGAGTTCTTTTTGAAAAATTTCAGGCAGGGAGATGGTCGTCATTACAAATTTATAATTTTTCTACACAAGAATGAAACCTAATCATATGAATATATGAGACTCTTCGACAAGTTGGTGTATGGGCTATATGCTACTCAGGTGACCGTTAAGGCCTATTGGCCTCTTGTAAAGAAAAACAGTCATGCCAAAAACCCTCAAATTATACAACTACCATGCTCTAAGAGTCTTAATTATCCTACACGACATCATTAAACAAGTAAGGCTTTGTCAGGGATATAACGAAAATTGTTAGTATGTGATAAAGATGGTGCATTTGACTATTCAAACTAATTTAAACCAAAGAAATCCTATTAGAATTGTGTTCTAAAGTATTGTAGTACACGTTTCTATTAAATTATTTTTGGTTTGGTCTTCGTACTGAAAATAAGAAAATTATTTTAATTAGTGGCTTTTCTAATACAATCATTTATAATATATTATAGCCATACATATGTAAAAGACATCCAACAAAAGTGTTAGATGAGTAGCCTAGTGGTAGCGCGTAGGTCTTTTTCAATTTGTTGTCGCTCGGTCAATCCCAACAGGTCATTACTATTCTTTCACTTAATTTAAGCATGACAAGAATATTTTAACTAATATGTATCTAAACGGCTGTTTTTGTTAAAACTTTGTTGTTTAATTCAGCTTGGGTATGAGCACATCCAATATAGACAGATCCAATATAGACAGATCCCTTGAATAACACTTTACATGCATTCTATATACATGTAAAACTGTACATGTAGATTCATTGCATATTAATTGTTACCAGTCCACGGTTCAAAATAACCAAGTTAAATTATACACATAGTTCTCTATACAATTTATTCATTTCTCGAAGCAGGTTTCCCAAATTTATATCATATCAATCGTTACAGACACTATTATAACTTGATTTCGAAAAACAATTTTGCGACAGGAAAGAGATACTTTCTGTCCAAACACAGGTGTAGGCTAAATAATGGTTAGGCGCAATACCTCTTAAAAACATTTCAAAAATTTTTCTTATCAAATGATTATGGTTCATAGGGTGACTTCTTGAAGGAAAAAAGGTTAGTTTATTTTTTGGTAATATATCAGCACACTGTCAATTGAAATGTTTAAAGAAGTGATACATGTCCCCAAAAACGAAAAATATTTGACCCTAGTGATTTTAATTGTATCTTGATGACACAAAGAAATTTAAGTCTATGTTGATTGGTTGAAGCAAAGACAGGGAGAGTATATATTCAAATAAACAAAAAGCAGATGTTACTTTGAGTACCTGAGTGATACAGAATCAAAATGAAGAACACTATTCTTGCTTTGCTATTCATCGCTTGTGTGGTGTCTATGACATCGGGTAAGTTTAACCTTAATATTTTTACAAAACGTATGAATACATAACGCTAAGCTTAAATGTAGATTAATACGTATTAAAGTGGATTTGATGTTTAATCTAAAATGTTTACACATTACGCAAAATATCCAAACTTCAAAGCCAGATATAGAATTTTTTCAAAAATAGTTTATACTTAAAAGAAAAATCATTTTCAGAGTAAGATAAGATCTCGTTAATTTGTGGACAGTGCAGCTTCCTGAAATAACTTTGGTTCTTACGGGTTTAAGGGTAGCAATCAATCAGAAAAATGAATAACTCTTGTCAGCAATTTTGTGATTATTTATAATGAGACTTACATATATAGACACTCAAAACCACAATAGAAAAAATATTTTTTTAACACCAGATATTTACTAAATATATTTCAAAAGATGATATTTTTGCCTCTCAATGCAAAGCAACTAATGTACAAATGTATAAAATATCTTTGAAAATGAAAAGTTTTTTCTACTCTTTTTGTCTAAGGTTTGAATAGGAGAATGGTTTTATTATATTTGTATAGCTCGGATTCCTCCTTCTGGAAAATGCTACTACTGGAAAAGATGTAGCATCTGGAGGCCATGCGGCTGGGGAAAATATTGCGACTTCAGATATGGCCATCATGGATACTGCTGTAGTCAATGTGAGTTTTTTCCATGCATTCATTGTTTGATTATTTTCCTAATTTGGAAAATGAATTCTGCATATAGATATTGGAAAATAATTTAAGTTTATTAAAAAGGTATACATGCATTAAGGAATGGAGTCATGAACGACTCATCAAATATAAGGGTCAATTTGTTTGACAATTCCATCTTATATTTTGTTTCAGATCATGGCGGACACGGCCATCACTACGGTTACTATGGTGGCAATGGAGGCTATAGTTTTTAAGGCTATGGTCATGATGTTGATCATTATTAATAAAATGGTTATTTTGGCAAATATTTTGGTATCCAAACAAAATTTCAATGAAAACAACAATTGGTTTTGGATGATCTTCTCTACTATTTAAAGAGGTTTCATTGTAAAGCACATTATTTCATTAATAAACAATATTGACACAATTTTTTTTGTTTATTTTTTTTACTCTTACCATTCAAATTGTAGCTATAGAAAGTGATCGTAAGGATAAGTCTAAATAGACTAATTGAAAAATCAAACTATTTTGTATGTTTCTGTTTCACACAATGCCACCTAAACAGAAATTTACTGTAAACGAATGATATAAATCCCGTTGTGTCCAGAATGTAATTTTAAGGACACGGAGTTGGTTGTTATTAAAGTAAATCATGGATAAACCTATACAAATGTGCCTGAGAGAAGTTATAGTTGCATATAGTGTCTAAAACCGTTATTGGTGTTACATAGAATTAAACAATTTTATGGCTAGGAATATCCCTGTGTAAATAATTATTCATCAGACCATGTATCAATAAATACTTTGGTTGTTCTATCTTAGTTAGTAATGACTAAAAGAATAGACAGGACTAGTTTTTAATACGTTTTTATCATTTAGCTAAAAGACAAATTTCATTTATTAATATTTTTTATCCAACGGCCAGTATACGAAAACCGATTAGGCTTGATTTTAAAAAGTTTATTGTATAAAACTTGTTGTAACGAGTGAATATCTCATTATTTCGCGTGGTCTCGTTAATACGAGTTTGAATCGTAGGTTTGATTAACGAGTTAATTATCTCTTTATTGCAAGTAAGTGTCTTGATTTCACGACTAAATTATCTCGTTAAAACGACTACGTTATCTCGTTATAACGAATTAATGTACAACACAATGCACAAGTGTAAGTACCTGTTGAAGTGATGGTGCATCACTTCCAATATACAATACAGCAATATACACTGTCAGTGAAACGGCGAACATGACATTTCCTTCTTGTACCGTTCAGTGTTCAATCTAACGGGTCAATGTGTTTTCAAAAAGATATTTACAAGATTTTCACGCTAAAAAGCTAAAATGTGACGAAACCTTGGTTCAACATTTAAAACCAATAAAAATGGAAACAAAATTGCAAACTATATACGGTAAAAGGCCTGTGATTCTTTAAAGAACTGGAAGCATAAAGAAGGTCTTTCATTGCATATTAGTCTTCTCATGTAATGATATGGCCATACAGATTCCGTTGCCGAAGAGTAAAAATGATAAAGGTCAGTGTTATCTATATGTTATGTTTATAAACATGAAGAAATTTTATCCTAAGCGACGCTCTGTGCCAGGGTATCTCTATAAAATATCTTGCAAATAAATTAAGCCACCCGATTTTTCCCAAGCCTTCAGATTGGATTTTTGGCTTGTTTTTTCTCTATTTCAGCTGTTGTTCTGGGTACCAAGGTTTTTGGAAAATATCGTTGTAATACTTTCACGGAAGATAAAGCATATTGACATAAAAGTAGAAACTTACCAAGCTAGTACTTGGTACTCAGACATTTTGTCTTTGCTACACTTTTTTGAGATTAACATGGTTTTTGTACGTATATAGTGATTTACATGATTTGTATTGTAGACCTTGACACTCCAAACAGCTCAACAAGTTCTTATATCGGACTATGTACATCCAAACTACTTTTTAACGCACTAATTAATACATTAATAACACAAAATGATAAATGCTAATTGATCAATATCTTAATTGAGTTTCAAGTCCTGAACCATGAATTTTGAATGTCTTTATAATAGTTGATTCAATTAGGACGACAACTTTAAAGTGTGTACAATATCGGATGATTTACTGCAAATGAAGTTAACCCGTCACTATTCAATCTTCATTTGGAACCCAATTGATTTCTTTGTCCCTGTTCACACAAAGGCGTCTTAATTTTTGCAGCCGGTGGTCGTATTTATTTGCTAAAAAATGATTGATCCTGTCTTTGAATAATGAAGTACGCTGTGCAATTAAGTTAACGTCACGTGGATATAAATCACTGTAATTCCGTCTTTCACATGCACGGCGTCTAAATTTTAAGATTAAAAAACACTTTCAATTTAAAAAAGCATTTTAAATTTATTTATTAAGATGCATTGTTTGGTCATTATTTAGTCAAATGATGTTTCCTGACTAAAACGGTTAAATGAAAACACATGTTTACCTTATGTATCATCAACTTTTATATTTCAAAAATTGCTTCATGTTATATGGTTTTATGCATTTTATTTGTATTTGTTTTTGCGTTTTCCCAAGCACATTTTTACTAGGCTTTATATAAGATTTGTATATACTGAGAATAATATTGTAAAAAGTCAATCTTCTTCTTTTACATTTTTAAATATCAGATAAGAATAATTTGTTAAGTTTGTAAGAGTAAGATTTTGTGATGGGATTATGATATACAGTTAGGTATGATGTAAGTATAAGTTACTTAGTTAAACACACAATAAGTATGATATAATTTTCTAACAACATTTGTGAAAGGGGTTAATAAAAGAAATAATCATATTTAGCTCTATGTTGGTTCCATTGTATCAACCCTATCAATGTCATAAAAATCAAATTTATAACTTTATTTCATTCCGTGACAAAGACAGCCTGCAGTTTATATATTAGTTTGTATGGATATATTTGCTTGGAATGAATTTATCATGTATAACTTTAAAATCTATTTTTTAGGGATAAAAACAACATAAAAGTTGCCTAAAAAGTCCATTTATTTGTTTTGTTTTTATTGTTTTAGAAAAATTACATTTCGCCAAAATAAATGTTGATTAATGCAGTGAATTGTTTTTTATTTTTCTTTTATCGTCACGTTATTGACACCTGCAAAGTCAATCTGTTTTAATTGCTTTCCAAAATATTGTCCGCTATTTACAAGTATAATTATCTTTTGGTCAGGGCCATACATTAAGCATTGAATGTTATGTAAATAGAATTAGTTTGACAAAATTGAAAATTAAGTAGAGTGAACAAATTTACAAGTAAATAAAAGTAAAAGTCTGTTCTTATCTAAATACATCAATGCTATGATAAATTTCATTGAATTACTATAAAATATAATTTAAACGCATTTCTACAAGTACTCTTTATACATTCTTTATTATCTAGTAATTTTTCTTGACATATGTATGGAAAATAATCATTAAAAAATAATATCTTCATAAAATCTCAAAAATCTTTTTTCCAAACTTCCTTGTAACAATATGACAAACAAACTGAGTAGAATTGGGTTATTTCAATACGATATTTACTGTATGTATTCTTTTCTTATTTGAGAATTTCTACCAATACGTTTTCCTTACAACATGGTTAGTATATTAGAAATATGAAATACACATTTTAAACAGTATTGTCGTTCAGAGAGAGAGAGAGAGAGAGAGAGAGAGAGAGAGAGAGAGAGAGAGAGAACGTGAACCGAATCAGTGTATATAGATCAAACTATAGCACTGTTTAAGGACAAGCACATTCTTAGTCAAACTGTTTTGCATAATTGAATTCCCATGGACGTGAATTTATTATAAATTATAACTCATGATCAGTTGTTAGACATTCGATTAAATTATGTAAAAAAGATTAGATATTTCATTTACATGAATAAATTATGTCTTGAATGAAAAAATTATTAATGATTAACTGCTGTCTGGAATTTCAAAAGGAAATCAGATTTTACCTTTGTCGTTGCTTGTTACATGTAAGGATTTGTTTTGCTTAGACATGGAAAAAAAGCAAAACACTTTGGTTTTCTTAACTTTATTTTAGAAAATAAAGTAGTAAACTAATGATTTCATTTATCAATATGAATCATAATACAAACAGTGGTTGATTTCTCAACATAGAATAAATTTTTAAAAAAATTTGTTATAGAATAGAATACATGCAATACAAATTATTTCGGATTATCTAAAATAAATTTTATATAGTCATTAACAGATATAAAATAAGTGCATCAGAACTTTCTAGGTTGGTTGTTCTGGATTTGGTTTGAATTTGGGTTTTTTTTAAACCCAACAGGTGTTTAAGACTAGAATAATTTGAACAAATTTTGATAAATATAAGTGCAACATTTATAAATTTTATTAGTACAATTTAAACAGTTATTTATGAAAAGAAGTGGTACACCTTTGAAATGTATTTGAAATCATACATTAAAAACATACAAAAGATATACAAAGTAACCTGTTATACATGTATACATATAAATGCAGTTGATAAATATCAGATTATTGTGACCACTCCTGTAAGGAACATTCAATTATATATTAATCATTCTGTCTTGATTTTAGTTAAAGTTTATTTTAAACATTTATACCAGATTTAAATCTTTTGGCAACAGTTTTGGTCAATTGTGAGGATAAATTTAGATCAAGAAATGTTAAAACTTTTGGTCATCTGTAAGGATAAATTTAGATCAAGAAATGTTAACACTTTTGGTCATCTGTAAGGATATACTTAGATCAAGAAATGTTAACACTTTTGGTCATCTGTGCAAGAAGGCCGGACAAACCCCTTAAGCAGGTTTGCTGAATACAACGGTTCGGGATTGACTTTTTTTAATTATGAAACTGCAATTTTAAAGCAATATGAGCTGTATTTTTTTTTTAGAATTTTATTTTGCTGCAAAAACCTGCTAATGTGATAAGTCTGCCTGTAACTTAAACTTTTATGATAAATAAGATTTGAAAAAATCACTTACAATGAATAGATAGCAAATAAATTTTTAAAACCATGATATTTTTGTCATTTTAGTAAAAAAAATATTTTCTTTAAAAATTCAACATGAAAATTTCAGCTGATATTGCTTTCAATATTTCAATTAAGACAGTGTAGAATACATAACTGATTCATATTTCACATTTATGGAACCAGCACTAGACCAGCTGAGTACTCCTAGTTTGTGTAAACACTTAAGTCTACTGCATGCCTTAATTTTAGCAGCACTAGACCGTCATATTATATCTACACCATACCAACATTATCTTTTAGTTTGTTTTCCAGCATAATTATAATTACAGTGTACTGGCTTAAAATAATATCAGGTCAAATGATGATTTACAATTGAGTGCTTGACATCAGACCAATTTCAGAATCTCATTAGTCTTAGTAGATATTGCAAATTAGGATTTCGTGTGTTGGATATAAGTTAAGTTAACAGAAAATTGCATAATTTGGTATGAGAGATAAAACATAATGTAGTAACCCCACCCGTCAGCAAATTGTACAAATTAATTCATTAACTTCGGCTTATAAAAGTTATGATACCTTTGTGTGAGATACAGACTTCAATACCAGACGAGTGCCCTTTCAAGAAGTTGGGGGGGGGGTCAGTATAACCCGCAGTAAATTCTATTACTATACTGACAAGTGATAATTTCAGAATTATGGAACAGCACTTTACAAGGTTCGGTAACCCTTCCCCTCTTACGATATGAACTAAACAAAATTTCTAAGTTGTCGCCAATAGAATAAATAAATTGAAATTTATGAAGTAAATAGATATTACATTTTCAACATTTTACAACCAGAATGTATTCTTATAAACAGAAAATAAAAAGTTAATCAATATTGATTAAAATCAATAGTTCAGTGTTTTTCAGCATTTGTTTCGGGGTAAAGACAACTTTTTAAGATTGATATTAAATCGTTCTTAAAAGGTGTCTCAAATAAAAAAAATCAAAATTTATTTGCTGAACGCCAATGAGAAAAAGAAAGAACGTTTGGAATTTTTGTTTCTGAATTTATCATATGGTAAGTTGTACTTACTTCACATGTAAATCTACTATTCATTTTTTCTCGATATTGTTTAAAATATCTGGCAATGCTACAAGAAGATATTTTAACGTATCTTTACAATGCTGTAGATGTATCGGTATTTCAATTGACATAAAATTACAATTTAAAATCTCTGAATACCTTACTTTACCGGAAGTATTCACGATATCCGGCAACCAAAAGTAGAGATCGATATATATTTCTGATCTTAGGTCACGTAAATAGTGGTAACGTCTAATATTGTTAGTCGAATGGTAAAGTTCGATGTATATGTATTTAAAAAACACAGGGAAATTCCCTATTTTAGACCTCTTAAACTCACTCTCCTAGCAATGAGCGGTCACCGTCCTAACCACTCGGTCATCTAGGCAAAACAGAAATCTCGCTTTCGATGACAAACGGAACCTGGCGCTGGTCGCTTACTACACGGTTGCTTGAGATACGGGCGGTGTTGTATAGCAGTTTTTCCCCCATAGTAGCTTTTCCCCCCGGAAAACCTACTATATAGTAGCCTTTCTCCCCGGGGGGAAAAGCTACTATATAGTAGCTTTTCCCCCATGGTAGGGTTTCTCCCTCACGTTTTTGGTTCAGATTTTATAAAAAATATTTACGGAAATCCCGTAAGGATTTAAATCATTGTTTCTACACTCCCAGGTTGCATACATGTATATCTGCATTCATCTGTTCAGGCTAAGTTTCGTTTTGGCGATTTATTATTTCTATAGACAATGCTGAAAATTGAACATGTGTGTAATGGAATTACACATAGAACTTAATTTAGGTAATTTATTGAAAAAAGTACTTGGTTTTACAAGTTATACACTTATAATTCTGTTTTCTGAAATTGTATTAAGCGAGAATGTTTTAAGAATTTTTTTATAAATCTATCAGACTGTCTGTTTGTGAAAATATCATCCAGGCTAAACCTCTGTTTTGGAGAAATTTTGTTTCCGATGTTTCAGAGCCCGATTTTTAAAATCCTATTATAATTATTATAGTGCATTTTCTTTAGGGTCCATTGTCTCATAAACTAGAGATGACCATATCACCATATTTTTTATAGTGGCAGTGTTTTACCACTTGAAGATGACTCTGAAAATTTCAGTCCTCAGGGTAGGGGCCCTTGATGTTTCAGGGCCCGATGATTAAAACCCCATTATAATGATTGAATAGTGTTCTATAAGTGGGGACCCGAATCTCAAATTCTAGAGATGACCACTTAACCATATTTTCACAGTGATAGTGGTATACCACTAGTAGATGACACCAAAAATTTTAGCCCCCATGCAGGGTTAGGGCCTTTTGTTGTTTTCGAGCCCGATGTTTGAAATCCAGGTATAAAGAATATGTATTTTTTAGGGCCCCATATTTCAAAAACTATAGATGACCACATAAACATATTTTTATGGTCATTTAAAAGTAAAAACATCAATTAAAAATACACAATCACTCATATATTTCTTTATCAAAATGATCGAAAATTACGTTTAATTCTGCTTTTCTTTTTAAATTTACGAACAAAAATGTTCAAAAAGATACGCGGGTAAATTCATTATTCTTCAAAACATTTAATCAATTCATAAGATGACTTATGATATAATAAATAACTAGATAGATAAATCAATAAACTTTTATTCATAAAAGGAGAAACAGAAAATCAAAAATAAATAACCAACCTAAGCGCATATACAACTTTTTTTTACTTGTTAGTTGATTAGAAGAACAAGCTTATATCTAATAAAGTCAGCTCATCACAATAGATGTGTTGGTTGTTTTGTTTTGTTTTGTTTTTTTTTTGTTTTTTTTTTTTTAAATTACCCTTGTTTCATTGTTCGAAGAAATAATATGGTACACAAGTAAATCTTTATTGCAAAAATATGAAACAAATAGTATAAGATTTTTAGGTAATTGAATCGTATATCTTGATTTATATAGCATCGTTTTCAAAATTGTATATTTATAAATCACGTTGCAAACTTAAAAGTGGAAAAATTAACAAATAGTGAGTGACAATATATACATAAGGTTAGTGCAGGATCCATTTCACATTTTCCAAAGTAACCAGCAAAGATACCGACATTGTTCTGGTTGTGAAGACATTTCATTTTTTTTTAAAATGTTTACATCATAAAATCTCGCGTTTCGTAAAAATGTGCTTAAAAATATGAATATGCGTAACTTTAAAACGAAATGGTAAACACTAACTTTACACATGCTTTTAATACATAATTAAAATACCCCTTACCCATGATTTAGAACCCCATCAATCAAAGTAAAACTAAAACATTTCAGTTTCTCATTATATCATTGCGCCCCGTCTCCCATTTGATATTTAGAAGAAGATATATATAATGTTTTTTAAGATCGTCAATTCTAACGGTATTAATTTAAAATTGATAGACTTTCGGAGGAAGGGAGTAATACATTTCCACTTTTTATTTCCTTACTCTACAAAATTAAGTCAAGATTGATCAGTTAGTTCCCTGGGAGAAGCTTATACATAGATGGTAATACATTGGAAAATTAAAGTTCCAAACCGGCGTATTTTCACTCAAATGTGTTCTCACGTGTTCATAACGTCGAGGTCAAAACTGTAAGCATCGATTAGATGAAAAATATTCGAGGTATTCTGAAATCCGTGTAAAAGGTGTTCCAAAAAGGGGTGAGAACAGGTAAAATAAACGATGATGACACATGAATGTTATGAAGGCGCATGCCTTAGTTCATATTTGGGGTTGAAAAACCATGTATTTTATTCTGTGTATTAATAAATGCCATAATTATCCATTTTTATGAGAAATTAATATCATATCACTTATTGCAAATTATTGTCACGAATGGTCCGCCAGAAACATGGCCGGAAAGTAAAAATGGGGGAAAATCCACTATATAGTAGGTTTTCCGTGGGGGTAATCTGGCTATAAAAAGGAGGAAAGCCCACTATATAGTCAGCTTTCCGTGGGAGAAAAACTGCTATATAGCCATTTTTCCGGGGGGAAGAACTGCTATATAGCCATTTTCCCGGGGGGAAAGATGGCTAGGGGGAAAAGGCACTATATAACAGCGGAATACATTTAAAGGGGCATGGTCACGATTTTGGTCAAATTCTGGTTTTTTTCTTTTTTATTATTTACAATGCATTAAGAATGCATTTCTAAAGATCAAATGAAATTTGAGATTCAGTGGTTGAGTTATATGCAAGATACAGGACTCGCAGTTCTTTGTCATGTAAACATAGCTTGTGTCCTGTTTTTGTTTACATAGGTTCAATATACCAGTAAAAATCCCCTTCAAGCTAATTTGTCTATCTTCTTATTCATTTTAAGCATAAATAATCAGTTTTGGACGTTTAACACACTCATTTTAGGTCTAAAACCGGAAATTTCACATCAACATTCAAAATGTAAACAAACAAAGGCTGTGTTAACAAAGCGAAGAATTGTAAGCTTTGCAACTCGCTGATAACTCAGCGAATGACACTTAATTTTTGGTTGCCTATTAAAAATACCTTACTGAAGCATTGTAAGCATTAAAATTGATATTTTTTTTTTACCAAAATCGTGACCATGCGCCTTTAAAAGACAATTTGAGAGGATCAGGACGATAAACATTGCAAAGATATATACATATAGTAAGCACAAACATTGCAATAACTCAAAAATTGATATAAACCTTAAACCGTTTAGATTTTAGCGTTGTGATTTTTTTTAGTAATTTAGTAAATTACAAGGGTTGATCCAAAAGTAATGTCACACTATGCACGACACTTCTGAAGGACACGCTATTGTTTAAAATGATACATTAAAATTTTCCTTATCAAAAATTAAATTCTTCTTATTAAATTTAGTTGAACACTTCACAAGATATTGATGTTTGTAGCATGATATATACGTGACATCGCCGCATCCTGAATTTACATCTCTTTCAAGGTTTGTATATATGAATAAATTACATGCTTCAAAATTTGAAAATGCCCCCAAAACACACTATTTTTCAACAGATACATTATTAACTTTTTCTGACTGTTTTGGAAAATTAAGTACCCTTACTGTCCATTTCGGATATCTACCCAATGCCTTTTGTCTCAAGATCAAGGGATAAAATGGCTTGGTATGTGAATAGTGATACGATGTACTTTTTGCTTCGATGGATAGAAATCACTACAACATGTACTGGAGTTGATATATCAACCTAAAATTGAAAGCGAGGGTACAGGGTACCTTTAACATGGTTCCAATACATAATAAAAGCGTATGTCATGTTAATAAATAAATAAGATAGATAGAAGACATACGCTCTGAAGGAAAATTAAAGCTGAGTTCTTACGTCAATGGCTACGTATAAATCGTAAAGCTACGTTCATGACTTCTTGAAGAGACCTCGACAAACTGATCGCACATTAAATAATCCAATATTCTACTTCGTCGATTAATTAGTTACTTTATGAAAAAATAGATTAAAAAATGTAAAATAGCGCATTGTGGTGAATTTCTATAGCGTACTAAATAACGAAATTCAACAGAACACCAAAGATCTAGAAATGCCGTCCCGAGCGTGCGGCGACTATCGTTTCCTCATGCTCTACAAAATATATTATCTTCGGAAATAATTATCACAATGCATTAAAATTTTCAGGTCTGAATTGAATTAGGTAGATGTCAAAAAGCACGAAATTTGGTCACTTTACGCAGATTTTTCATGATTTTATTGCATCTGTGACATTTCTTTTGGATGAACCCTCGTACTTGTTACTTTACAAAACAATACTTTATTTGAAAATGAAATAAAAACTATAACCAAAAATTATCAACGTACATGTGTTATTCTTTTACATGTTTTTGTATTTATCTTTTAATTGCGATTTAAAAAAAAATGAAGAAAATTACAGTTCAACAATTAACTCCTCTAGGGTTTTCATATTACAAAAAAAAAATGCTCGTCCTATGGTTCATGTTTAATTTTACAGGGATAAACTGCTGAAACAATGATCGGTGATAAAATATCAAAACATTCAATGGTTGTGTTAATCCTTTATTGTTTACTAGTGTTAACACATTTCATATTAATGCATTAATTTAATCTTTAACCCTTTAGTTCATTAAAAGTTATTAAATTATTTTGGCTATCTTTCGTCATTTTCATACTAATTTAAACAGTGTATCAAAGCATTAGATTTTCCATTTGTTTAAATCTGTTTTTGCTTTTTAGTTTGATAAATGATAAAAGATGACAATGCCAAGGTCCTTGTTATTTGTCTTGTAATTCATTAATTTCACGATTCATTTCGTCCCTAGACAGCATCTTTTTTCAAATATTTGGTTATTTTTAACCACACGGAAACTACTGGTGACAACCGATTGGTGGATTGTTGCTCGTAGACAGTATAAAAGACCATCATCTCCAGTCGACTGTTATCTGCATTATCAAAATGGGAAAGGTTATCGTTGCTTTGCTTCTTCTTGCTTGCTTGGTAGCCATCTCCTCGGGTAAGTCCTTCTCTCTCTCTCTCTCTCTCTCTCTCTTGTTTTTTGTGAGTTGTGTTAATATGATTGTATTTTCATATCTCCTAGCCAACTGGAGTGGCAACCATTGCAGCTATCGGCCTTGCAACCCATGGTTTCCATTTCCATACCAGTGTGGCTATTTTGAACAATGCACCCAATATGGATACTGTTGTAGCTGTAAGTTTTTTTTTTACAATCCATGTAACGTTCAACTTTTCCATTTTTTGCGTGCGTTTAACGTTTGCTTACCGTGCATTTATCGTGCACTATTTCATATCGTTTTCTCAGGTATAGTTACGACGGTTCTTGCCCCATTGTCAGTCAGATCCCCACTATAAAGATTAATCGTGAAATATAATGAAAAAAAGAATAAATACACCGGGTATATCGTTTTAATCGGCAAAGTTGCCGTTACTTGATTCATGACAGTAGAACATTGTTAATTATTTAAATGGGAGCTCCTTTATCAATAATAGGAAATCAGTTATTTATAAAACATTCTGAATAATCTGTACATTTTACTTTATCACCCAGTGCGATCAGTCTAGGTATCAAATATTTGTTTATGGAATATCAAAAGAAATCTTTCAAAATGTGCCAGGGTTGATAATTTATACCCTTTTCTATTCTTTGAGAATATCCATAGCTTTTTAAGTAGCATTTTTTGTTGATATTAAGGATTTTAATTCATGATGATATTTTTAGTATTCTTGTGTTCGAACATCATGAAATATGTGCAAATAACAAAAAAGAAAACAACGATGCATTTCAAAAGTTACTTTATATGCATCATATGCTCATTGTTTCCTTCTGATCGCATTTGTGCTCCGTTTGCGCTCTGTTTTCACTGATTGTTCAGTATTCACGAAGTTACGAGCATTGTTCACAGACAGTGAACGTACCATTTGTTCAGCAGTCATTCACTCTTTATACAGCAATAATTTATACCACCCATTCACCATCTAGTCAGTATTTACATACCATTTATTCACCAATGCTCTACCTTTGTTTAAAATTAATTTATAGTTTAAATCATCATTTGCGTATTGCGTGTTCTTCATTTGTCCACATGCAGGTGGGATTATTCTTAGACTTTATACCATCTTTTATTTGAGTACCGCAGTTTTATAGTCAAATCCTAAATATTATTAACCATAGATTTTTTTTTTACAGACTACAGAGGAGGTTATGGCTATCGCTAATATTGACAATACTAAGTCGACGAAAATCAGACATCTGAAAAATGTCAACATGCAGGCTGTACTGCTGACAATGAATCATCATACTCATATTCCTAGCAGCTCAAATAAAAGATGTCAAATTACTCTTGGATAAAGAAATCTTCAGTTTTAATACATTACGTTCTTTTTTTTTACAAAGCTTTATCTCATCATTTATCTAAACTATTTCCTATCAACGGGTAATATCAGAATTCAAAGTTTACGTCCAGAATTAAAAGAAAGTAAGCATTTTTTATGCATATGTATTCGTCAGGTCGACGTACACGCTATGTTTGTAATTGGTTTTTTATTATGCGGAATGTCAAAGGCAAAAGAATAGTCTCAAATGGAAAGTGTTCTACATCTGCCAGAAATTGTCAGTTTAGAACGAATATCATAATCAGCTTATACCGATGCTATGATGAATAACAAACCGGAATGGATAGTGTGACGTCCTGGTGTAAAGTTCAGTGGGAACCCTTGATATTTAAATTAACCAATCGGGTAGGGGGTAGGTGCGTT
Organism: Magallana angulata; assembly: GCF_025612915.1. NCBI lineage: Eukaryota > Metazoa > Mollusca > Bivalvia > Ostreida > Ostreidae > Magallana > Magallana angulata. Next base: position 49,302,474 of record NC_069111.1, on the reverse strand, counting down.
AAAAAAATTACGACTTACAACAACAGTACATATTAACTTCTTAATTAAGTGTACTTTGTGTGTATAGTTTCCTCTTCATTTTATCAAAATATATGCTTAGAGAATATATATTAAAAGTAAAAAAAAAAATAATCAAATAAAAAAAACAAACAAACGAAAAGGGACACTTGGCCGCCAACAATAAAATGGCACCCCTATATTATGTAAAATATTTAGGAAATCCTAGAAACTGTTTTTAAATCCCCCCAAAAACAGATTTTATGTGTTTTTGAGAAGCGCAGGGCTGCGTTCAAGATCGTAGCTGCTAGCCTAGCCGCTAGGTCGTAGATATCTAGGTCTATTGAACGGACCGCTAGGTTAGCCGCTAGGTCTCAGATTTGAAGTTGGATATATTCAACTAAAGACTTATTACATTGACATAATTTATTAATTTCAAGCACAAATATATATTTGTTAAGATTCATTACAACTTAAAGGATGAATAAAATATCACTAAATAATTATGGCTAGCTGTCAGATTCACTTATAGATAATGATTTAAGCATTAAAGGTTTCTTATGGACATCAAATCCAGATGAGGAAGATCTTTATCTATTAAAAGCAAGTATTAAAATTTATTTCGAATTCCCTTCATAAGCACTTTGATCACTTTGATTCCTGCAAAGTCCCTCTTCAATGTTTCACATTAATTAGGAACCGCTTTCTTAACAACTCATGTTAACAAAACAATCACATTCCGATCCTTGATGGAGTATATAACAAAAGAAATATGTCCAAAGTACTCGTTTTGAAAATTTAGCGTTTTTTTTCTCATCACTTTTTATATACATTGTATTCTATTGTATTAAAAATCGCCATTATGATACCAATATGGCCGCTAGGCAATTTATACTCTGTTTTTGCTTCCAAGAATTTTTCTGTAGTACATGTGTATCGATAATCTTGGTTCACAAACTAAGTTCATCCAGTAGAATAAAAAGAAGTCTTGTTTTGAAACGAAAGCGTTTAAAATGCACCCTTGACCGCGTCTGGTTTTAATACACACCAACAATAGAAAGTCTACGGGGATGTTGCATCGCAAACGACATGGAAAATACCAGGATAATAACTTTAAAAAACGTGTGAGGTGATCAAAACGACTCCCTAATGATAAAAGATCAATATTACTTAAAATTGATTAAAAATCTCAGATGGAAACACGTGTTTGTTCATGTTAAAATGTCAATGAAGAAATTTTGCATATTTCCGCTTATATTGATTTCAATTGTATTTCTTTGACAGTATTTCTTGAACAGTTACGTGTATTATTTCTTAAATTCGCCAAAGACTGACGAAAAGAGTAATCTGGGAAAGGCTTTTAATTAGTAAATTGTACATCGTTTCTCCATATGATATAATAAATGATAATACCGAGTGTTTCGCAATTTTAGTTGATTTTGCTCGCTCAGTGTGTATCCTCCCCCGATATTTTTTAAGCCGAAGTACATGTATTCTCTCCCCGATTGTGTAAAAATCAGTTTGAGGGAGAGAAATCTTTTAAGAATCTGTTTTAATCTAAATTTTAAAAAATCATTTGTGTGGTTTCAGCTACTGTATTAAACCAAATTCGATGATAATAACAACATTCTGAACACATTCGATTTAAAACTATAGAAAATTTACAACATCAACGACAAGATTTCCAACACACAAAGTGTATATAATGTAAAAATGTCATATGAGAGAGAGAGAGAGAGAGAGAGAGAGAGAGAGAGAGAGAGGTTGACATGCGCACAAGCATAATACGTTAACGAAAGATACACATGTAACATCAAAATGAACAATTTTGATAATTTATGTTAAAATTTGATAAACTTGTCACTGAAAATGTCTCAAGGGTACGTTTCCCGTCTTCGTCAGGACATTTCTTGCATCACATACAGTTTCTTTATTTGGTTTCATGATTAATATGGCAACAAAGTTGTAAGTTTGCACTACTCACTCCATTGCAGCTGCTACTCTGATTTGATTTTGTTTGGTATGTGTTATTTATGTAGTAATATAAATACACGGATTTTACATTTTAGAGAGTTTCTTACAAGAGACATGTAAGGTAAGTGTACGATTCAAATGTAATTGTAAATTTTGACCAAATTTGTGGGACTGGGAAACTACAGAGAGATTCACGTGAGATATATATGCTTGGTTATACATTGTATTTTTTGTTGTTGAGGAATGAACTGTCAACAAAAAACTATAACAATATATTTTACAAGATATATGCAATCACATTTAACTTTTGTCGTGAAAGTAACCCAATTCATATACCTTGCGATGATGTGAAAAGAGTTTATGTTAAGAATTTGTACTATTTATATATCTGTAGAATCGAAGTGATGATGTACTTATTCTTATAATACTGCAAAAAGGAAAAGGAGTCGAACAATCAAATTTTTAAAGCTTTTTAATAACTGTTATCATTTACATGTTATCGAGATAGTCATATCTATATCCAGATAAGTATATTTACAAAAAAACCCAAAAGATTTGTACTTACACTTTTAAAAAAATTATATTCTTAATATCAGATTGCATAAGATGATCAGATAGATATTCAACTTGTTTACGCAATCGGTCGATGCAAATTTACATATTTAGTGGAGTGGATCTGAGCACTTATTATTGGATGAATGAATGGTGATCATTTATTATAGGTTAAGAGAACTTATATGATTAAACTTTGCAATAGCTCTAACAAAATTCAGACGATTAAGCCTTCGTACAGTCCGCCATGAATAAACAATTCAAACAGTGTTTCACAAACAGGTACAGGGATATCATTCAGCTGAACAATTTATGAAAAAAAATCAATTGATACGTATGGTTTTAATAGAAATAAACGTAATCTAATGACAAATTTCACTTTTCTAAACATGATTGAGTGATTTGAAAAAAGAGATACTCTTGATAATATATTACTTCAAGGATTTTCAACCATTTTACTTTAACGTGCCAATACCATCTAAACAGTTTCCCTGTACATGTCTTTACTTAAAGTATAGGGTGGTATATTTTTTTCAAATAATCAAAACATTGATATCAAATTAGATACAGAAAATTTACAATGATTTTGGTGGTGAAGTAAAATAACATATTGTTGTGTTAATGGCTTTGGTCGTTTTGATTTGGATTGGGGTTGACGCACCATCGTCAATTACATGTTTCTAGTAACATTAAACTTCTTTCTGGCTTATGATCCTGTCCTTTCAATTAACAAAAAGGAATTGAATCGGTGGGTCCTGATACATCAGATGATATGTATATGAAGAAATTAAGCAGATCAGACAAGACTAGTTTACATATCACGTAACATTATCTACTGTCAAAAGATTAAACTTAGCGATAAGAAATAAAATATGTTTGATTTATAGATAACATTAAATATTTTACAGATGAAGGTGATGGTCAGCTTTCTGGAATCCATATATTCTACCTCTTTATTTGTCTTTGAGAATTTTAGTCCTTAGTAACAGCTATTCTTAATACATCTCATCTAGCCTCTTTTGCTAAATACAAACTCTTTTATATACAGGATAATGGTTTGTATTTTTGTGGTAAATGAAATTTGATACTTTGAAATACCAGTTTTGTTAAGAATACCGAGGTTTATGTTAATGACAGTTGTTTAACAAACAAGTCTTGATCGTTTAATCATCAAATAGTTTGAAAATATAACAACCTATCAAGTTGTCTGAAAAGAGAGTAAACGACATACTGTCCATTTAAAGAAAAGATATCTTGAGATTTGACCATAGTTTATATCAATTAAGAAGATATGCATGTATTTAACAATAATATATCTTTATATACTGAATTCACTGAACTTTGAATTTAAAAAAAACCCGGTAGAAACGAAAAATATTTCTAATATGAAATCGAAATTCTTAGAATACGTTTCATACCGAGTAAATGTTGTTGCATTAATGATCCAGCGTATTCTCGTTTTAATCAACGATGTTATTAAAAACATTAGAAACTGAATGCCAAATTATGTGCGTCGATTTATTTTGCAAGAGATTAATTATTTATAAGATAACGAATTGTGGCAGATGACAAAATTATATCAGGGATCTGCGCAAAAATACATTTTAATTCTAAAGGTAAGTGAATGTTAACAAAGGCGTTATTATTTCACAGGAAAGACTTTCAGTCCTGATAGGTATAGTTTAGGGGACATGACTTTTGAACATTTTATTTAACATTAAAACAGTAAAAATATTATATAGCTAATCATGGTTTTAGATAACTTTCACTATTTCGTACATCTTTATCTTCCTCATTTCAGTAAATGCATTTTCTCAAATGTATTTGAATTTAATTATCTGCATCTGCAGAGTATTTGAAATTTAATTAATTATATTTTACATCGATGTAGAGGCCTATTAAAAGTAATGGTAATTTGATAAAAGGTTTTAAGCAAAAAGTTGTGATATTTGATTTGTTGCTTTTCATTGCAATTTACCCCATCTTTGGCTACGAACTACCCAAAAACGTTCAAGCTCCGTCATATGTTGATGAATCTACTTGCAACGTTCGAGCTTTGTCATATGTTGATGAATCTACTTGAAACGTTTAAGCTTCGTCACATGTTGATGAATCTACTTGCAGCATCGAGTTCGTTTATTATGCTGACATTGATAATATCTTGTTAAAGTTTAAGGCAGATTCGATGGTTAATTTGTTGCCAATAACGATAGCCTCCTTAACTACGTCAATGCTCTAAGATCAGATTCTATGAGGCTGTAACTCGAACGGAGGTGAACTATTCCAACAGATGGTACAACAATCGTCTAGTATTGAGACATAACGTGTAATTAATCTATTCTAATTTTTTGGATTTTAACATTTCCTGATAAAAAAAAGAGATATAAAATAGATATGCATTTTAACACTTTTAACAATTAAAAATGTGTCAAAACTGAAATTACAGTATGCGCGCTTGTTTTGATTATTTTACTCTGCAGAATGTCGTCAAAGGTTGACTTAAACTACTATCATTCAGGGGATCAGATCGTTGGTCACAATTCATCCAAACTCGGATGCAAGTTTGACCCCCCCCCTCAAAAAAACATTATGGAATCTAGCTTATCAAATATGCTATTTTAGTGACGTTTGTAATTTAATGACGTTGTCTGGATATATTTAATAATGATATTTAATATGTTAAACTTAATGCTTTAGATAATTATCTTGTGACAGTTTATTATTGCAGCAAAGGTTATCATACGGATAATTCTAAAAAAAGAATTGATTGGCATATATTCAGTAAAATGATTACATAATGTAAAATTGTTGTTTGAAAAAAGAAAATTGTTGATGTAATACATCAAAAGCATCATTCAGATTATATCTTTTCAAAAAATGTGACATATTTTAGAAGAACTAAATAAATAAATGTATTATAAAAAGTTCCATCAGCGCTTGAAGAATTTCAAAATCAAACCTATGAAAATTATTGACACAACATGAATTATTACACTTTCATAAGACTGAATTGTTTCAAAAAAGAATAAGTCTTTTAATGATCAACAGAAAAATTAGAAATATACAAACATCAAGGGAGGGTTGACCTTAATTATGTCTATATTTTTTTTGGGGGTGATATCAATTTATCCGCTAGACTATTTATCAAAAGTTATGCCAGACATTTGTGTTTCCTTAAATATTGCTTTCTCAGTTAAAAGAAAAAAATATGAGCAAAGGAAAGTTGGTATATCATGTAGGCAAAAGAATATTAACTTCACGGATAAGGTGGGGCAATGAACATTGAAAAAGCTTTGCTCAGGCGTGGTCGGTCAGAAGATGATTTTATAAAAATCCAGGTTGTTTCAAACAGTTTCACTAGTTTGATTACATTTTCGCCCCTAATTTTCTTGCCTTAAGCGAACGTGTATCATGTTCAGATGAATGGATCAATGGTATTTGGATGTTTTATTCTTTGGCTAATCTGAGAAATATTTCTTTCCTTTTTTACATAATGATATAAATTTTTTTTGTTTTTTTTAAATATATATGTTTTTACATTAGGTAGATTGGGATTACTGTACTGTTCTATACATATAACGGGAGATCACTCTGAATTTATAAAGAGAAAAAATCCTGTAAATGTAATTCATCACCGAAAAAAGGTAAAGTAAGTGCAGGCTGTTTTTATGGTCGGCGCAACTCGTTAACATAACCTTTTCAGCAAATTTTCTAAATTAAGCTAGAAATAAACGAGGGTTTTACTTGTTTCCAACAACTGATGAAAACAGCATTTGGGTACGCTATTTAATTAGCATATGACAAATGAATGGTTATGACATCAATTTGACTTTTTATGCGTGACTTTCTTGTGTTGACTTTATCAAAATTGAATAATCAAGTCCTGTAGGTTACATATTCGGTACATTTAAAAAAAGAATCGTAATACCCTCAAAAGGTTTACATTAAGACACAATCAAAGTCAACATCACATATGAACATGTACATATTTGTACTACACATAAAATTAGCAATCAGATAAATAAGCGTATAGAATTATAGCATTCAACACAAAAATACAATTATTTACATAACTGTTGTTTGCTGCGAGAAAAAGTGGTGGGGGGCTAAATTGTTCGGACGAATTAGGATTTGTTCGGACGAATTATATATTTCTTTTTGACGAATTTGCTATTTGTCGGACAAATAAGTTATTTGTTTTGACGAATTAGGTATTTGTTCGGACGAATAAGTTAGTTGTTCGGACGAATATGGATTTGTTCCGACGAATAAGCTATTTGTTTGGACAAATAAGTAAGTTGTTCGAACGAATAAGTTGTTTGGTCAGATTAAGTTAAATATTAAAACTGAGAGAGAGAGAGAGAGAAAGCATTCTCAATCATGGATAGGCATATGTGAAAAGTCTAAATCACTTTATACGATCATCGCATATCCTGAAAATTTTCTTGATTGGAGGGGGAGGAACAAACAGCTAATCCGTCCGAACAAATCCTAATTGATCCGAACAAATAACTTATTTGTCTAAACAAATAGCTTATTTGTCCGAACAAATAACTTAACTATTCTTCCGACCACATCCTAATTCGTCCAAACAATTCTTTATTCGTCCGAACAAATAACTTATTCGTCCGAACAAATAGCTTATTCGTCCAAATGATTCCTAATTCGTCCAAACAAATAAGATTTGTTTTTTCATCTGGCCCTTCCACGCCGCCGTAGGAATGTTGTTTTGTTCATTATTTTATAAAGGTCGGTTGATTTCGGTTTATCATGATCTGTTCTTGTTGCAAACGTATCTGTTGCAAAGGTATAATTTATATTACTTTAAATTAAACAGGTATATGTTTTAAGAAAATATTTCAACCTATTTTTGAAAATAAAAAACGAAACGTTTGTTTCATTTTTTAAAAATTGTCGATGCTCAAAAGAAGATTTGGTGTTTATATTGATAGGTTGTTTACATATAGAAATTTAAAATAACAAAATTATTATTTGAAAATACAAATATTTTTATTGAAGCAATAAATCATTATTTTAAGAAAGATACAGTCTCATAAATGCAAACATATGTGCATACAAAATGAGAATAGTCGATAAATTTTACATAATGCTCTTTATTAAGTGTTGACCAGGTACCAAAGAAAGATTTTTTTCTAATTTAGATATTTAGAATAAGAAGATACATAGTTATCTGAAAATACCAATATTTCATTAAAGCAATAAATCACTATTTTTAGACACATATCATCTCATAACAGCAACGGTGTGTGCATACAGATTGAATAACGCGTTGTGAAAATAAAATATTCGATAAATTTGAAATGCTATTTATTAAGTGTTGGTCAAGTACCAAACATTGTCAGTGTTCAGATGTGCGTATTGATCTTTTTAACCGTTTCTGAATGTACACTATAAAAGGTCAAAAAGATTAATACGCACACCTAAACAGTTTTAAAATGTTTGAATCAACGCAGGATATTAAATATGATCCTTTGTAAACATATACCAAACATTTTGTCATCAAGTCCTTGTCTTCAGCAGAAGTCATGCTAGTACTTAAATAATGTATGTCTCTTTTTTTTACATTTTTAAAGGTACATACCCTAATCTTAACTGTTTTTCCGATCTATATATGCACGTCTTTACAAGATAAACTCAAATTGGATAATCATAGCATGCATTTTATTATGCTGGCGTTAAATACGTTATTGTGACCAAGAACTTTATTGGCCAAAAATTATTATAGCGTCTTGTTTTTCCTTTTTTTTTCGTCCATAATACGTTAAACTGTTTTGCTTTGTTAAAAATCAAGGCATTTAATGAAATTTATTATCTTGAAATATCGTTTGGTCGAGAAAAGAATCATTAAAAGGGAATAAGGAATATTTGCAACAGAAAATATACATCAAGTATGATATGCTCCACTGAAACTGCGTCGATTAAATTACCTTATATAAGGTGCAACAAGTTTTTTTGTTGCCAAAAAAGCCATGAATAAGATATAAGAGGAAAACAAACAAAACCTGCTTGTAAGTGTAGTGATGCGGGGATGATTAACTTAGGTTTATTTAAGTACATGTTTGTATAAAAACCGTATAATAGATAATAATAAAAATCTTTAAAAAAAATGAATTTTTTTGGTCAATTTCACAACGAACTTCCTCCTCAGTTACATAGAAGCCAATAACTAAAAATGATAGGTCACCTTGTTATCTTGAATAAATTTGAACGACTTTCAATCATTTTTTTTATACATCATATCTAATGACGTTAAAAAAAATAAATTATGTCTAACCTTTCTGTATAAACGTATCTTGTGATAAATGACATCAGAATACAGTAGAAAATCTTATTTTCTATAACTAGTTACGTTGAATTTAAATTAACTGAAATAACCGAAATATTTACTCACTTAAAATAACGCAAAATAGTTAAAATGTAAGATATTCAGTAGTTTATGCAATGCTTATGTAGATTTTAAAAAGTTCCACATTTAGTTATAAGAAGAAATTTAAAGCTTTTAAAGTGCAAAATGAATAAGACATCCATGCCCCATTCTTGTAGTATAGTATAATTTTGACTAAAATATATTTTATAACGAATAATTTGATTTGACCAATGGTATGTTTGCATTTATGCGTCAAATTAATCATTTTATTGGTGGTAAATCATTTTATTTTTATTTATATAAAATTTGAATTTATTTGCATTCTCAAATTAGTGTTTAAAAGTCTTTCATGAAGTAAAAACATTCGTTTTAATAAGATTTTATTCTTTATTTAAAATATAAATCGAGAGAGGTCATGTTGAGTGTTAAAAAAAAGACATTGCATATCTTTTATTATATATGTCGGGTTTCCCATTTACTTAAACAAACGGTATAATGACTTATTTTTGCTGTTAAAAATAACCTTTATATTAATCATGCATATAATATATGCAATAATTAAATTAACACATTAAATATAATTGAGGATGATAAATGTCTAAAAGGACAGACTATCTTCCCTCAAAGAATTTACTCAAGGCAAAAAATTACAAAAGCTTTTCTTGGAAAAGCTTGCGCAATATATAAGGGGTTGATAACTTTGATTTGGGTATTTGTGAAGATACTAATCGAACTGAAGAACATTAATTTTGCACTGGTTCTTATTGTCTGTCTGGCGTCCTTTGCCTCGGGTGAGTCTTTGTAAATAAATTTTATCATGAAAAATAAATTTAGTAGATAGTAAATAAAAGATTAGAAATCAACTGGCACATCTCTTTTATAAATATATATTAATTTGTTTTATCTTTAATTTAAGGACATTTCATTTAATATAAAATCAAAATGTTATTTTTTTATCAGCGTTCAGACGTTGAATGTTTTTTAATGAATTATTAGACCCCTCCCGAAAAAAGGGGGTTGGGTCAAATTTATTAGTTAGGTCACTTCATGGTTCTAGAAATAATCAAAGTACTGAAGTACTGACGGGAGTTGATTTTATCGATTATCATTTATTTTAAAATCAACTTATCTTGCGTGGCAATTAGTTTCTAGTCTGTATTTAATTTACGCACTTTTTTATAATATGAATTTCAATTAGACATTTCAGACAAGAATTTAGAGAAACCCCATATGAATCATGTTGTGTAATATTTAAAGATAGATTTCAAACTATGTATTAGTAATCGAAACAATTCTAAAAATTGGATGGATCCAAGCACTATTGATATTGAACTCCAGTCTCGTTCATCCAGACGCCCAGCTGTCTCCGTTAATCTCCGACAAGCAAGAGAGCCTCTCTGTTTGTCGGAGATTTGCGGAGACAGCCGAGCTTTTTTGGTTGAACGAGACGATATTAAAGTCTGGCGTAGGAATACATGAGACTACATAAATATCTAAATTGTTCGTATTATATAAAATCTTACTATTTTCAAAGTGTTTATAGATAAGTTTCCTTAAAAAACAATGCTTCAGCATACATTACATCGAATTTTTCTATTATATTCAAGAACTAAAACTTGTCAGCGGTGATGATTTGTGCTTAGGTCCAAACACTGTTTCACTTTCGGTTTGCAAGAGTGACTGCATAGGAGAGTTGATTAAAATCAACTCCCAAAAACGGTATTTTCTGATTGATATCATGTTTGTGTAGTTGGAATGGGATCTGCCAAACAATCATAATATCGATTCCTGTTTCGCAAATAAAATCATTTTAGAATAATGCTGGATGATTTCAATCAGTACGCATATTTGATTTCGTAAAAAATTCAAACGTCCCCTTTCATTATGAATTTGGGAGGGGGGGGGGGGGTTAAAAAACATACCCCTCAAAAATATTCTGGACGATGCAACTATTGATGCAAATCCTCCATTTATGACAATATTATCAACATTTTGAAAAACAAAGGAGATACCATTTAAAAAACATGTGATGAAAAGGAATTCTAAATATATCCAATTTATCAACAGAAGTACATGTTTAATCGGTTCACACTAAAACTCAACATTAAATGTATGAAAAAAAGTTGAAATAAAATAATCTCGTAGCCTGATCCCTCTACTGGCCAAAAACGATTCTCTTTAAAAAAAAAAAGTATACAAATTATGTGTTTCTGAATTTTGAAATTGGTTAACCCGAATGTGTCATGGATTGAAACATCTTTATTTGATAAATTTGGCTTAGAGATACAGTCTTTGTCAGTGATGTTTGCGCGTCGTTATCGTTAAATTCGTCAACACTGATTTTCTTTTTACAATTACATCTATTGCATACATTTTTAACAAATCAATAGACCGATTGCAACCAGACTTGTTATAAAGCATCAATAGGCTATTTGTTATCCAATCTTAAAAATAGGACAGGTTTTATAAAATTTTCAGTAGAATTGCAAAAACTTTACCTATAGTTATCGAAAAGCTGTTTTGTTGAAATAAGTTTGTTTCATATTGGTTGAATTCGTGTTCCCAGCAATAATGCAGTCAAAAGAGATATAAATTTCAGCATACGATAAGCAAGGAAATAAACTTCAAATATCTATCAAAACTTTAAATAATCATATTTCAATTTGGATAAGCAATGAGACAAAAATGGCGTGTGTTTTAATTTCTAATCAAAGTGTTGTCGTTCCTTAATACATATTTTTAGTAAAATTTTGTTGTATTCTAATATTTCAGATGAAAATTATCCATGCTTATCGCATGATAGTCAGTCTTTCAGGGTGATCGTAATAAGATCTGATTTTTATCTGTTATTACATTTACAGCAATTTCTATGTAACATTTTATTTCCTTCTTGCTTTTCTGTTGTATAATGCATTCTATTGCTTTTTCAATACACGTTAAACGTGTATTTTGGATTGACGCTTGAATTGATTTATGCTCTATTTTTTTTTTACAAAGCTGCATATCATTCAACTGGACGATGCTACTGGTGGAGAAGATGTTCTTGTTACAGACGATGCGGAGGGCGAAAATATTGACTACAGATACGGCAAGACTGGAATCTGTTGTAGTATATGTACGTATATAATATTCATTACTCTGTAAGTTAGTTTTTTTTTAACGAGAATGGATTGTATAGCAGTGTTCCGATTTTGATCGACTCTTTAAAATAAACCGTTAAGTTTAGAAAATATGAATTGATAAATCATGAATTAGCAAATTTATGAATATGAAGTTGAAAGATAGTTATAAGTTTGGTACTTTGTATACCTTTATGGAGGCTGTGGGGTCAAAAAAATCTCTAAATTTCACCAAACTTGCAGAAATATTTTGTTTAACACGGACTTCATGGCAATGATCAAGGTTATGGAGGTATCGGACCTATCGGACGAAGATAAACACACCATTATCCAGGGGAATACCTGGTACAAATTTGGTTGTTGTGGCGAATAAAACGAATACTAACCAAATGGAAACGGTTAACGGCTTAGACTGAACTTTTATAAGAATAAAATAGAATCTTCCATACAAGTTATATTAACAGATTGTATTAAACAAATGGATGTTTTTGCGAATTAAACCTCTTGAAAGATATTTCTTGGAGTTTTGCATTTTCGTTTTTGTTTAACATGTTCGGAATGATTATGTTAACTTGAAAAATACGACAGAAAAGAAAATTTATAGCAGAGGAGCACACCCACAAAAACGCACGCACTCACACGCACTCAAAATTATAACACGAAAATTCAGAAAACGTGAAATGCATTATAGAAGCAAAGTTGTTCATCGTTACAATATCTATCAGAAAAAATCAATGCCACGTCCATTTATTACGTAATTAGGGATTTTGGGGGGCCAAAGTACTGAAACTTTGACGCAATATATCTAGAAAAGGAGACATATTTTGTTAAGCATTGTAGAAGAGAAAATGTTTGCATTTATGATACTAATCGATTCCATTCATCAAACCACCAATGGCTGTCCCCACTAAGGATCTAGAGGGCTGGCCCCTAAAATATTCAATCATTTGTATCTCAAAAATGAACAAAATTTTAGATGGTTGTAAGAACAAAAACTGTCAGTATTCGTGGGACCTTTTGACTAAACTCAAGTAAAAGGGCCTGGCCCCTTTAATTATGGTCCAAAAGACTCGTAAAGTCTCTTACACGTACCTTAAAAATGATCACGATTTTGTAATGCATTATAGAAGCAAAGTTGTCGATCGTAACAATATCAGTTTGTAAAACTCATTGCCACACCCATTGATGACGTAATTAGAGATTTTAGGGGACTAAAATCTTAAATCTTTAATGTGCTGTATGTGAAAAAACAAAACACTTTGTTAAACATTTGAAAAGATATTGACAATTGTATACATTATGTGACAGGAAAGGGTTGAGTGGAAATTCTGAAATTTCATTGATATTTTAATGGTATTGTTTAAAAAATTGAACGGAAGACCTACTCGTTACTCGTAACGAGATCGTATCTTGTTAAATATATACTAGATTTTGACTCGTGCGTGCACGGGTTGGCATTGCATATGATATCAGACATTTGCGAAAGAGATACATCGACACACCGTATTGTTGACATTTACATAATCAAGTTTTAAGCCTACAATAATGCTATTAATTTCACTACACTCTGCTTAGCTATAATAATCTAACTGTGTCTCGGAAAAGGCCTTCACCACATGCCTCCCATAGACTCGTATTGTAGCAAAACATTGCAGAATCGCTCCAAAACGATTTTGGAGAAAGTTAATGAAGCTGCATTGAAAAAAAGTCAAATTGTTCATAACAAACCATTTTAAGGCTGAAAATACCTTTTATTGAAAAATTTGATTAATATCAATAAGAAATTCAACACTTTTTGACCAACTCGCTTCGAATTTACATATCATGCTGACATTCGGAACTCTCGGGATTTTTCATAATAAATGCACTGAGTTGTCTCCCGTATTTCCTTTGATGGACAGAATATATCAGAAATCTCAAGATAAAAATTTACACGTATTTGTAATATCATTTCTGAGTTTATCCATGCAAATGTGATATTGTGGAAACATAAACTAAAGAGTCCTCCGTGATTTAGCGTGAATGTAATGCGGATGTGCAAGATTGTAAAATCCAAAAAATCCAAATGATTTCCGGATTTTTAAAAGGAATTATCGTTGATTATTAATTAGCAAAACTTGATTGAGAAAAAATAAAAACAAATTGGTAACCTTCATGTACCTATGATGTTTAAAACATATAAAACAAAGGACAGTACTCTTCCGATTTCTCGGTATTAAAGCTCAAAAATTCGACTCTATTATTTTAATATAGTAGTATAGATAGATATAGATTTGCATAAATAGATTCATACTAATATTTTAAAGTATTAAAGTATTTTTAAACATGTCAGTAATTGTAATAAATAAGCTATGACCTAATCGGCAGCATGTTCAAAATTGTTATCTTTTATAATGCATCACCCATTCCATTAATTCTTTTTCATGCATTTTCATATCAAAACCCTGTCTTGTGTCATTCTACACACAGATGCCCAAATCGTGTCCCGCATGTTTATCAAAATTTCTTAAGAAATTGAAGTAATTTTAACAATCGCCTTTTTGATCAAAGAAAGATATAAATGCTTTTATTCTTAATATTGGCCATACAACTTTATAAAAACCCAACATAATTATTTTGTTCCTTAATTAAAGTATCAAAGATGTTAAAAATACGATGTCCCAGGTCTTGGTTATATGCATATAATTCATTAAAAATATTAAGTTAGTGTCCGTATGGTAATTCTAAAAGCTTTTTAGTAATTGTATACATACTTTTTTATGCTTTTAGTGCAAATCCCAATTTCTACTTTTTATTTGTTTAAAAAGTCAATCTAAAACTTGTCGTATGTTTTTTGTCATTGCCGTAACATAACTTAAAAAATCACCATTCCCGAAAGACAAAAGGTGCGGTTTTTTTAAAACATCACGTGACTCATTATACCCGGGAAAGTTGATGTAGAAGATGCAGGGTGGAAGTTTGGAGAACGATGTAAGTACCTAAAACTTAGTCTTACATTTTAAAACTTAAATAACTAGTATGTTTATTGTGTGTAATAACCGAATGCAAAAAATTCAAACAACTTAGCCTTAAGCGGAAAATTATATAAGTCGTCGATAAATTTGATATTCATAACCAATTCAGACGCTATCAGCAGCCATGATGACACGATGGGCCCTTTGGGTCATTAAAAAAATAATTGTCATTACCGAAACTGGTCATTACCGTGACCATTTTTCGAAACTTTCTCTTTACGTTAATGACAATATGTGACGGTAGTGACAATTAGATGATTTTCAGTTCATTTATATAAATATATTTTATCATTTAAGAAAGTAATTCACAAATATACTGAATATTATAGTAGTTTAAATAAAAACTATAATATCTATTTGAATTATATAACATTTTATATGTATTTTATATGTTATTTCAGATTAACCTTGACGAAACTATAATTTTTAAAGATTTGATCAGAACTGAAAAATTAACAGTTTTATCAGAGAAAACACTAGTTGGCCTTTTACGCAGCTCAAGCGATCAACATCTCCATATTTGGGCGGGTCTTGTAGCAGATGCGTTTGATAAGTTGTTACATGCAAAGGAGCTTCTTATTTTACAAAACAAAGTAGTAAAGCATCTTTACTTAAAATGGCACTGGTCGGCAAAAGCAAGAGCAAGAACATGGAGAGAGCGACAGAAGGACGATTCAAAAAACATCAGAAATATTTACAAGCAGAAAAAGAAAGAAAGGTATGAGTCGAGAGAAAAAAAGCGGAAAACTCAAAAATGTACCACAGATGACTGAAAGAGAAAGAGCAGTGCGTACAAGATGGAGAACAAATCAAAACAAAAACACAAAAGAGAAAGGGACAAAGATATTATAAATTTGTTATCTACAAACACTCCTCCTGAATCCCCCGATGAAAGAACATCCGTTGCTTTTCCAGTGGACTTAAAACAATCTTCAGGAAGGAAAAAAGTAAGAAAGGACCGCGCAAAGGCTTACAGGGAAATAAAGAAATTGAAAGATAAACTACAAAAGAAAAGAAAACATTGAAAAGTACAGAAAACGTTTGCTCAGAGGAAAAGCAAAATATATGAGAAATGTAACAGACTCACCGAGAACAAAAACTAAAAAATTACTCATAGGCCAAACTGTTTCCAAAGAAGTAAAAGGAATGTTGAACTTTCACCATGCAATCATAAAAGGATTAAGAGAGAAGTATAAACAAGCCAGAAAAAGAAAAACCCAGAGAGCAATTGTCAACATTTTACCTTCCAAGACATTTTACCTTCCAAGTTATTGCGAAAGTATAGACTAAAATCTGTCGCTGCTGGGGCAATCGGATACTCAAAAAAAGAATTCTTACTGCAATGAGCACAAAATCTTCAACTTCCGGAAATAAAAGAATTCAGAGAATACAAACAGCAGTCAAAATCTGCAAAGGGATGACAACAGCCGGTCCTCTGCTGGGAAGACAGAAAAAATCGACAGGTTTAAGATAAAGAAGTAGAAACGATTTCTTAATGATGATATGAAACGCCTACATGCTAAATTTCTAATTGAGAACCCAGAAATGGGAATATCATATTCCTTCTTCTGTAGAGTCAAACCATTCTGGGCAGTAAAAGCAACAGAAAAGGACAGGCAAACATGCTTGTGTATCAAACATGAAAAATCTTCAATACCAAGCAGACAGATTAAGGGATTTGGATATCATTGGGACGTCAAACATTAATGTCCTCGCAGATATGATTTGCTGTGACTCAGATAGCAAGACGTGCATGTATAAGGAATACCCAACATGCAAAGAAAAGGTGATTACCGTAGATGTTCTTGAAAATGACCTAGGAAAACAGATAAATTGGAAGAAATGGACAACTCGTAGGGTCGAGAAAGTTAAAAAGGTACAAGGTGAAGAAATAAAGTACACTATACCTACATCCATGACTACCAGAGAAGAAAAGCAAGGCACAGTCAAGAAATTAGTTGAAGATTTTCAGGCAAACCTTAAGAAAACTTGCCGACATTTATACAACATAAAGCACCAACATCCTGTATTACGAAAACTGAAAGAAAATATGTCAGAAAATGAAATCATAATTCCTATGAATTTTTCAGAAAATTACTGTTGTAAATACATGTATAACAAAGAAATTCAAAGTGTCCACTTTGGTCCTAGTCAAACTCATGTTACTTTACACACGGGTGTGGTGTACTTCAAAGGAGAATGCACCCTGTCGTTCTGCACTGTATCCGACTACAATAAGCACGGACCCCCTGCAACATTGGCTCATCTAAAACCTATTCTTGCCCATGTAAAGGATGTGCATTCCACAATAGATACTGTCTACTTTGTTAGCGAGGGTCCGACCACTCAGTATAGGTGCAAAGCAAACTATCTCTTATCGTCATACTTTTTTATTCTTGGGTTTAAGATCGGCAACTGGACATTTCTTGAGGCAGGGCATGGTAAGGGTCCAGCAGATGCAATCGGGGGTGCAGTAAAGCGGTCGGCTGATGCTGTCGTTGCGCATGGCGGGAGTATTAAAAGATGGTAAAACCATGATGTCTGCTCTAGAAAACACTGGGACAACAATTAAGTTCTTTCTCAGAGTCAGATGTAAAGCCAATCCAGAAGTAATTCCCATTGAACCAAGACACGGTACCACAGACGATGAAACTTCACCAGGTAAGCTAACCATGTAAACATTTTTCTAATATGTCCCTAAATGTAATTTATTATGATTTAGTACAAATTTTGTTATCTCGCTTTACTTTTAGGTGTTTACAAATAGAAGTTGCGCCGTTCAAGTTCGTGTCCTGAGCTGCTTTTGCCAAAAACCAGACATGTGCTCTTGTTTTACACCCACTCCATTCACCTTTACTCATGAAGCTTCGACAGCCTCTACGACTACATCAACAGAAAATTCAGTAGACACTTTCCAAAAGTCTGTAGATAGCCAGATAGTAGGGAACTGGTGTGTTGTTTTATATGATGATATTCCATATCCTGGTGTTGTACAATGATGATGATGTTGAAGTCCAAGTGATGCACAAAATCGAAAATAACCGATACTTTTGGCCCATGATTCCAGATATATTGTGGTACAATCATTCGCAAATTATTTGTGAAATAAGTGAATCGACTAAGATTGGTTCTAGGCATTATCAGCTTCCTAAGTCCGACTGGGATAAAGTGGTGAAAGTGGTTGATGTTTAAATAAAAAATAATAAACTGACAAAACTAATGCTTTGTATTTCATGTTTTTAAATAAAACTTTGTTTTTGTGTGTATGATTCTCTTATTAATGGTTTTAAAAACGTCTGCTAATAATATTTTTGTGTATACGGTCATTACCATAGCGTCTTGTCATTACCGTACGCCAAAGTCATTCCCATAACACACTCTAAAAATTGTAATATATTATAAAACAGTAGACAGAAATACTATTTTTTTGTATTTTTTAAATTAGTAAGACGTTAAGTGTGGGTCCGAAACGTAATAATTAAGAAATGATACAAATTAGACCCTAAAAGAACAAAGACATAATGTACAAACTTAAGAATTTAATAAATAGGGCGTTGTTTCTGCATACCGCTAAAACAGTCTAAACGATTCACAACTTTTTACGTGTGTTTTAATTGCATCATTTTATTTTATTTGGGATGTATGAAATATATACTGATATAGATCATTTGACTGATTAAAATGAAAATTGATTCTTGTTACGGGAATGACATTCATCAATGAATAATACATTTCAAATGCTAATTAATTGAATTTTATCACCAAGAATTTCACTGCCGATAATATTAACTTGTCTCACTATTTTTGAAAACATTAAAAACATAGAAATTATCCACATTTACACATTTATTAAAATCCAGAATTCAGGTATTTGTTAGGGCATCTCTGTGTAGAATGACCCCCTTATTTTCATCCAATTTTTTGTACGATCTTATTTTGCTTTTATTAAACCAAAGTAGGTCACAAACGTCACGACCGCAAATTCATCTTCACAAATTTTCTTATTTCATATATTGTAGGTCGTTTATATTGTATACCATCTATTCGTAACCTTCCCGATACTACATATGATTGATCAGATATTAAATTTTTATGCATATGTATATGATCTCAGTGCCAATTTTGGCAGTTTTCTGATAACTTTGTTTTTACAAGAAAGTTGTGACTGAAACACTTCTGACTACTTCACACAATAACAAACGAAAAAAACGATAAAACAAAATGCACGAGTTCTCGTGGCCTAACATATGAGGAAATAAGGTGTTTTTTCCTATGAAACCTGCTTGAACAGGAATACTTAAAGTAAAATACTTCTTTATATTAGAGATTTGCATAAAATGTGTAAAGTTTTAAAATTCTCTGGACTGTTAATTTTTTTTATCAATCATTGATCGAAACAGCTATGATACAATGAGAATCATATAATTTACTATTCTTTATGTCCTGAAATAATTTCATTTTGTTAAATATTATCATCAAATATTAACATTTTGTTACAGATTAACTTTGTTTGCTAACAAAATAGTTTGATGTTTTTAATTATAAGTGTTTCAACTTCTTTCAATTTATGAATTGTCCTGAAAATTGTGTGGTTTATATTTAGTGATATTAGAACGAAATAACTATTTTTTATCTCGGTCAATAGCTTAGTTATGGAACGTTCTTGACCTCGTTAAAATGATAGTAAAATGAAGAAATGACGTGATTACTTTTTATAGCTATTCAAAATGAAAAGCCATAAACATGTTTTATTTTTCTACATTATTACCTTTTAGTCATGAAGTATAGAAAATATGATAAATCAAACTTATTTTGACACCATAATGGATGTAAACCCAAAGAGAAACGCTTAAACTATTAACTATATCTTGGCATTAACAATCTTGATTTTTGGTTTTTTTAGAATGGTAATACATAGACTTTTTTTAAAGATTTATAAACTATCATCGATCAGATTGTGGGTTTTTCCTTATTCGTATGTTTATGATTATGGCAATGATGGCGCAACACTGCATTTTGTGGCTTAATCAATCAAAGTCCATGTTTATCCTATTTATTTATCAAGAATGAGGGCGCCGTTATATGATCAGTTTTTATCGGGTTAAGGAAATTCGATTCAAACGAACATAGAGAGACGTAGACAAGTTTTTGGGATTTTTTTAACATTTGAATGGACTGCTCTATCTGTGAGATGGTTTGTGGCAATACATAACCTTGATATTGTTCGTTCGCCATGACTCAACAGACAAATAGTTGAATAGTAGAATAAGCAGCCTAAAAATATAACAACAAAAGAAATTAAATTAATGAACATTAATAATCATTACTTATGCTATCCTTTTTCATTTAAAATACAAAAAAAAATTACTGGCAGTAAACAAAACATTAAAACTTTAAAAGCAGCAATATTAGAAATCTAAAAGTGGAGTTACAACATGCTTATAAAGGACACCAGTTAAAATTAATAAACTTTGTATTTAACACATTTTAGCAATACAATGAATATAAACACAAATATGATGAACAAATCGTGATGAGACTCTAGAAAAATTATTCAACCAATCTGTGACAATTTGTTGTTGCAGAAAAAATCATGTATTGCACTTTGATCACAAAACGTGCAGACGGATATGGACAAAAGTTAACTGTTCACCGAAATCAAAGCTCGTACAAACCATATAGTTCACAAGTCTTGCATAACCACTTGCTGCATTACGATTAATCGAGGCATTCGTCTTGGACATTCCCAATGTCTTTTTTGGACAGTCTCGTGTCTCGCGTGCTCTCTGGTGTCACACATAAACAATCACAAAAGCAGCTATCAGAATATCACAACACTATATCCATTGCCCGGCCGGAATTGATCAGCACTGTTGTCTATATGTTCCTCTTCACTATCTTAAACAAATTACGTTTCACTCAGTTTTGGTTGCCATTTGAATTATCATTAAATCAGTAAGTTGACAGCTTTTAGCATGGTTTTAGTCAAGTCTGTATAGGGCGGACCTATTGGGAAGATAAATGGGTATTTCATAAGGACATCGGCAATTGTGTTCATATTTTAAGCAGTTTATAAGAAAGAAAAAAGTTAATTATTATAACTACAATAATTTGCTCTACGAACTCACTGACAGAAGAACAAATTTCATATAAATGTAAATTATATAAAATTTATCGTATAGTAATTTTCTAAATTTGGCATTGTTTAAAAAATGTGTTCTGAATAAATTGTACTAAATGCATTATTATGATGTCCATGAAGCCCTCAACAAAAATTGTTAAATTTATGACCCTTGTGTCAGAGGTTCGGGCTCTAGGGTGGGGCCAATATGGCCATATAGTTAGAATGTATAAAATCTTAGAAAATCTTCTTCTCTACTCCCATTTATATAACTAAAAACTAAATGCATTATTATGATGTCTATGAAGCCCTGAACCATTGTGAAATGGTTGGCTCTATCACCCCCGGGGCACCACAGGATGAGCCAAATATGCAAAAAAGCCAAATTTTCAAAAATCTTCTTCTCTACTCCCGAACACGTGAGGAAACAAGAGGCCCATAGGCCACATCGCTCCGCTGAGCAACATTAGACATAATAAGATCAGCTTCATGAAGTCATATCCAAAATATGGGGACAATGAATGAGTAAAACAGATCCTGTACGTATTAAAAGATTTTTCAAAATTTTCTACCATGTTCTTATGTTGAGCCCCTTTTGTAACTAGATGTTTTCATAGTTATATCACATATTGAGCATTACTATTCTCAAAAAAATCTTAAACAACTGTTCATATAGATATGAACCTACATCAAACTTTGAACCCCTTGTGTGGCCCAAGAATTATCGACAGCCACAGTCTAAACAACTGAGAATCAACAAATATCAATATGTTTGCATATTAGTAATTAGACTATATATATATATATATATATATATATATATATATATATATATATATATATATATATATATATATATATATCTATCTATCTATATAATTTTGTATGAGTGTCTGAAGAGCCGACAAGACAAAGCGCTATCAGTAAACAATTTATTTAATTTGGACTGTCGCATTCTGTTTTATTTATTTATATTTTTTGCTGTCCCAAGGCTTTATTTATCCACACACACACACACACATAGAGAGAGAGAGAGAGAGAGAGAGAGAGAGAGAGAGAGAGAACGATCAAATTTATTTCCTATGTAAAAATTTGCCATCCCCCAATTATATTCTCCTTCTTTTTTATTTTATTTTTAAAGATTTTTCTCTATATATATTAATCAACCTGAAGATCCTTCCACTCAAGTAATACCTTTCTGCTTAATTGATTTTCGACAAGAAGATATTACTTTTTACATTCCTATGTAAATATCCGCCCCCATGGTGGCCCCAGCCTCCCCCTGAAATCATGGTTTGAACAAACTAGAATGAATCAACACTACCCGAGGCTGCGTCCACACAAGTTACAGCATTTCTGGCCAATTGGTTTTTGAGAAGAAGATTTTTAAAAGATTTTTCGCAATGTATTACTATGTAAATCTTCGACCCGCCCACTGTGGCCCGAACCTTCCCCGGGATCATGGTTTGAACAAACTTGAATCTACACTACCCGAGGACTACCTGAGGATGCTTCCACATATGTAACAGCTTTTCTGGCCTACTGGTTTTTGTTGAGAAGATTTTTTTCTATGTATTCCTTTATAAAAATTTCGACCCCCCCCCCACATAGTGGCCCCACCCTACCCCCGGGGATCACGATTTGAAGAAAAAAAAATTGAATCTAGACTACCTGAAGATGTTTTCACACAAGTAACAGCTTTTCTGGCTCACTGGTTTTAGAGAAGCAGATTTTTATTGATTTTTCTCTATATATTACTATTAAGAAATTTGATACCCGATTGTGGCCCCACCGTACCCCCGGGGATCATGGTTTGGGCAAACTTGAATCTAAACTACCTGAGATTGCTTCCACACAAGTTACAGCTTTTCTGGCCGATTGATTTTGTAGAAGAATATTTTTAAAGATTTTTGTCTGTATCTTTTGTCTGTATATTTCGTACTTAAAAACTGATCGAAGCCCACCCCTTCCGATTATTATTTTCGTAATAACTCAAATTCGGAAAAAGATTGGCCCTTAATTTTTGCAATTTATTATTTCCTTTCCTTAAGGATTATTAACAGGATTGTTAATTATTTATGTTAAATTGCGTTGAATTTGACTCAGTAGTTCTTGAGGAGAAGATTTAAAAAATGCACCCCCCTTTTTCTACAGTTTCGATGTTTTCTCCGCTTTGAATAAAGATCGGTCTTTCATTTCTGCTATTTATATTTTGCCTTACCATGAGGATTCTTGGTGCCAAATTTGGTTGAAATTGGCCAAGTGGTTTTAGAGAAGAAGTTCAAAATGGAAAAAAGTTTACAACGGACGGACGGACAGACGGACGACGGACAAAATGTGATCAGAATAGCTCACTCGAGCTTTCAGCTCAGGTGAGCTAAAAACTGGTTGCATGGTTATGATGTCCTTGAAGCTCTCTACCAAAATCGTGAAATCCTGGTTATGGAGTTCTGGCTCTAGGGTGGGGCCAATATGGCTTTATTGTAAAAATGTATTAGATTATCAAGTCCAGAATTGCCTGACGTCATATTACTTGTGCCACAGTTAAACTGTGACACGAGTAATGTGTAACCATGTTATTAATCTACACCATAGAGTGAACAGTCAGTAATGTTTTTAGAAAAGGCCACGCACCAAAAAAAGACAGGAATCTTAGAAAAAAATCTTCTTCTCTACTCCCATATGTATTTGTTAAAAACTAAATGCATGATTATGAAGTCCATGAAGCCCTCTACCAAAATTTTGAAATTCATGACCCCTGTGTCAGGGGTTCAGGCTCTAGGTCGGGGCCAATATGGCCATATAGTTAAAATGTATTAAATCTTAGAAAGTCTTTTTCTCTACTCCCATATATATTTGTTAAAAACTTAATGCTCTGTTATGATATCCATGAAGCCCGCGACCATTGTGAAATTCATGGCCCCTAGGTCAAGGGTTTCGGCTCTAGGGTGGGGCCAATATGGCCATATAGTTAAATGTATTTAATCTTAGAAAATCTTCTTCACTACTCCCATATATATTTGTTAAAAACTAAATGCATGATTATGATGTCCATGAAGCCCTCAACCAAATTGTGAAATTCTTGACCCCTATGTCAGGGGTTCAGTTTCTGGGGTGGAGCCAATATGGACAAAGTTAAAATGTATTAAATCTTAGGAAATCTTCTCTCCTCCCATTCACATATTTTAAAAACTTAATGCATTATTATGATGTCCATGAAGCCCTCAACAATTATGAAATTCATGGCTCTCGCACCCCCGGGGCATCACAGGTGGGGCCAAATATGCAAACAAAAAGCCAAAGTTTCAAAAATGTTCTCCTCTACTCCCACACATGTGAAGAAAAAAACCTGGTTGCATGGTTATGGTGTCCATGAAGCCCTCTACTAAAATTGTGAAATTCATGGCCCCTGGGTCAGAGGTTCTGGCTCTTAGGTGGGGTCAATATGGTCATATAGTAAAAATGTATTGAATCTTAGAAAATCTCCTTCTCTGCGTACTCTCATTTATATTTGTTAAAAACTAAATTCATTATTATAATGTCCATGACGTTCTCAACCAAAATTGTGAAATTCATGGCTCTCTCACCCCCTGGGTCACCAGAGGTGGGGCCAAATATGCAAAAAAGCTATATTTACAAAAATCTTCTTCTCTACCTCCACACATGTGAGAAAAAAAACTGGTCGCATGGTTATGATGTCTATGACGCCTCTACCAAAATTGTAAAATTCATGACCCCTGGTTTAGGGGTTCTGGCACTGGGGTGGGGCCAGTATGGCCAAATAGTAAAAATGTATTTAATCTTAGAAAAAAATGTTCTTCTCTAATCCAGTATATATTTGTTAAAAACTAAATGAATCGTTATGATGTCCATGAAGCCCTCAACCAAAATTCTGAAATTCATCACCCCTGTGTCAGGGGTTCAGGCTCTGGGGTGGAGCCAATATGGCCATATAGTTAAAATGTATTAAATCTTAGAAAGTCTTCTTCTCTACTCCCATATATATTTGATAAAAACTAAATACATGATTATGATGTCCATGAAGCCTTCAACCATAGATTATGATTTCCTAAGATATAATTATAGGAACAAAAACATACGTAAAATTCGCATTTAAGCAGACCTGTGTTTTTTACTCCAAAATTTAAATTATGATGGAAATTGGCAGTGATTTGTTTGAAAATAGCTTGAATGGCCACATTTAGGTGACGATATACAGCTAGTTGATAATCAAGACTTGCACCCAGCTGATTAATATAGGGATATCCGCTGTGTAATGTTTTATAAAATTTTGATTATTATACGCTAACATTTATATATGGATTAAAATTGGTGGTAGATACATGTACTTGACCATGTCAAATATAGTTCTTTCTTTATGTCTGTCAAGATTAGCTAAGAGCTTGAATATAAAAAAAGTGTTTCACCATTCTTTCAGAAAGACCTTGTTTTAGTTTTAAATAGGTTGTACATTAAAACTGTAGTAGATATACATTGTAAATGACTGCTGTGCGGGTGAGCGATGTGGCCAAAGGCTTTTTCCCCCCTTCTTTTTCGTTCCTGATTAGTTTTACCTTCATCTTGCTTTGATAAAATTCAAAACTTTAAATGAACTTAATTATCTTGGCATATTGTTATGCCAAAATCAGTTAATGAATGGCAAAAAAAATATTTGCATTAAAAAGAATGCACCAGAACATATACATCAAGTTTGATATGCTCCACTGATACCGTTAATACCAATACCTTAAATTAGATGTAAATAGGGTTTTTTTCAATGCCAAAAAAGAGATAAATTATACGTAAAAGGAAAACAAACAATAATTGCCAGTTAAGAATGTGCAGCGATGCGGAGATGATAAACTTAGGTTCATTTATCTACATGTTTGTATAAAAACCACCAGGTGGATAATGAGAAAATCTATAAATCTGGATTTTTTGGTGTCCTATTCTCCAAAAACTTCCTCCTCAGTGACAGAGAAGCCATGAACTAAAATTGATAGGCCACCTTGTAATCTCGAATAATTTCGAACGATTTTCAATCAATATTTCATAAATCATATCTAAAACTTTGCATAATGTCATTAAAAAAAGGAAGATATAACGTAACCTTTCTGTAAAAAATTTGTTAAAATGAGCATCAGGAGAAAGAACATCCTATTATTTTCTTTAACTAAAAAGTTAAGTTTTTAGAAATGATCAAAATATTTATCAATATAAAAAAGGGCAAAATATTGAAAATGTAATAAACCTGAGAAATATATTGCCTCCAATAGTAAAAAAAACCCCAGCAATTCATGTCACACACGGTGTCGGATAGTACCAGTGCAAAGCACCCGCTTAAGATGCAGTTTCGTAAAAATTCATCTATACCAAATGACAGACCTTGATTAGAGAGTATACATCTACTTTAATTTTTAGTATGTGTCACCGGACAGGTGATATTGTAAGGACCTGCTGAGAATATTTATAGTATATTTATTATTTTATTGTGATAACTATTGGTCGGGTGGATTTTATAAATTTTAAACAACTTCGTTTGTCAACAGAGACAAATGCATTGTACATTGCATTTATTTTTACATTTCATGGATCAAGTATCATACCATGTGAATTTGCATGATTTCCTTGAGTTAATCATCATATTTCTAGCCTTTTCGAATGTTTATATCAGCCGTTATCCCCTTTAAATCACCTGCTGCCATGCACTTGTTTACTCAACTTTCGTTTTCATACCGGACTTTTGTGGCTTAGTTTCGTATTTTGCCAAACTTGTTATTTATGCCATAAAAGTTGTGTATTTACGTCTTATTAATTGTGTTAAACAATTAAATGATAATTGTGATGCATTCAAGTACTTATTTATTCTTGATTACTTGTATTTAAAAGTCGTGCTATTTTTGACCCTGCATGGTGTCGTCTGTAAAATCACGAAGTAACTTCTGTGAAATATATAAGTTTTAAATACAAAATGTTTACTTACATTAAATAGGAATGTCCAGTGTAACCAGTATTTATTTATCATCACCTATTTTAAATCCAAATTCATGTATTTGTGTATTTTTCACTTTGTACGACAAAAGTTGTTTGACAGTACGACACATGTTTTATTTGTACGACGTCGTACTTTGTCGTGATTGGTGGAACGTCGCCGTACAGTTATCCCATTGGTTAATCCTTGTCATGTGACATACTTCCGAAGGTTATATATATGAGCGGATGCTCAGTGGCGTCAGCTATTTCGCAAGTTGTAAAGCGGCAATATTTAAAACCAGAAGTTGTAGATCCGCCCCTTTTTCCACCCTAGCCATTCCAGTACAGATCTAGGTGAGGATCCTTGTAGCAAATATCTCCCAAAACACTGGACACCAGATTTACTATTATTTTTACTGAACTACCGTTTGTGCAGCTGTTAGATCCATCCCCCCCCCTTTAGTGTTATGCTGTACGGTAGACACCACCAATCAAATATTATTGTACATGTTGAAGGTAGAATTTGTTTATTCATGTTAATAAATATTGCTGAGATCAAGATGACTCTTATGTCTTCCATATTACCAAGTAACCAAGGATTTTAGTAAAGGAGAATAGCCAGTTATTATTTTGTAGTGCTCCCAAATTATGCTTGGCCATCCCCAGGGAGCTTACAATATATTAACATTTTAAAATGAGTAAATAGCCCGTAGGAAAATAATTATTTCATTGAAGAAATAATTTACCTTTCAGAAATATTAAAATCATATGGGTTATAAAGAAATCATATATGTTTTATACATGTATTTCAAGTAGGGCAAAAGTATTTACAGCAGGAATTTGATTCTTAAGGTTTTCTCTTAGATTTTAAAATCCTTTGGGAGTGTTGACACCCGATTGGAAATTAAATTCCTCTAGGAAGTTCTTTAATTTCGGTAGAAAACTTCAAATATCCTATAAGTAAACCTTTTTTCTATGGGAAAAACTATTTTTAATTGGTAAATATCTCACTCGATAGGTGGGATACATTAAAAAAAAACTTCTTATGCAATGGTCTATTATATGGCATATTTGATATTTTTATGCAGCTTAGACGGGTGAAAAATACCATCTTGGTACTGGCATAATTATCCGGTACATTGTTACTACTTAACCTGATTTCCGAACACATTCTATAAAAATATTTGACAAAAATAATCCTTGGAAATTTTTTCTATAGATATTATAACTTTACTTGTCTCTGATATTCTTTTAAATAACATCACTAGCCCCGTAACTTGAAGTGGTGCCGTTTGCTTACATGTTAAAATGGCGATTCTCGGTCTCGACGTGAATTTTACAAATTTCAATTTTCGAGGTCGGTAGCGTGTTTAAGAGAAAGTTTATGGCAAGTTATGTACAAATATCAGTAGTAAATTGAATGAAGAATTTTATGGTACTAATTTTTTCCAGATAATGTGTTAGAGATAAGATTAATTAGTCCAAAGCTACCGCATTTATTAACTTGCAGTTTTTTGTACTTTGGAAGGCATTGTAGCCCCCAATTCGTGAATCCAAATTTTTTCAGACCTGCAGCTATGAGCCCTGGCGTGTTTATATTCATTTGTCAAATTGATAGTTTTATTGGTTGTAGAATTAACGCTTTAAATAATAAGAACTGTTCTTGGATATCGTAAAGTGAAAACATTCTTTTCATAAGGTTTTATTCTTTAGTTTGAATACACATCGAGAGAAGTCATGTTGGGTGTTTTAAAAAAAAAAAACTCAGTAAACCCACACTGCTTATTTATAATCATATGGATCGAATTTCCCATTCAATACGGCCTACTTTTGTTCAGATAAGTAAATAAACGTTCATATTGAACCTGCATATTAAATGCGATATTCAAATAAGAGTACTATATATAAATGAGAGTGATAAATTTCTAAAAAGACGATTCATCTTACCTCAAAAAATTCATTTGCATCTTGCTAAGGCGGAAACAATTGGAAGCCCTCATTGGTAAAGCTTGCGCAAGGATTGCATATATAAGGGGTGATAACTTTGATTTGGGTATCCGTGAAGATCAGAATCGAAATGAAGAACACTATTCTTGTACTGGTTCTTATTGTCTGTCTGGCGTCCTTTGCCTCGGGTGAGTCTTTGTAGATAAATTTTATCATTGAAAATATGAAACCATTAAATAGTTAATAGAAAATTAGAAATCAACTTATCTTTTTTTATCGTCTCTTAGATTTTAATTACAAGCCTAACATTCGCTGTAATGGATCAAAATTAAAATTGTATTTAGTTTTATATAGCGTCCATTAGATTGAATTCTTCATTGACTTTTTAGAAAAAAAAAAAACATGGGTGAGGTCACATATATTATCGGGTCACTAAATTTTACCTCATTTCGTGGTTCTAATGTCACTTTCATATAGTTGGAATGGAATCTGCCGAACAGTCATAATGTCGGTTTATGTTTCGCAAATTAATGATGTCTAGAAAAAACTGCCGTTAGTTGATTTCAATTTGTACGCATTTTTGTACATGTGCTTTTTGAAATTTAGTAATATATTTAACGTCTAATTTTGTAAAAATGTAGAAAAAATAAACCATATCATTTTTTACGTTAAAAAATTGTTGATGATACAATACTGTGGTTTCATCAATATTCGTTGAATACAAATTTTCGTGGATTCCGTTGTTAAGTTGATCTACGAAATTAAATGTTGATTGAAGTTCAATTTCAACTAACATTTTGTATTGATGGAATCATTGGCCACGAAATTACGTATCCTTAAAACTGTGGTTTTCCGAAAAGCCACGAAAATTGATACCCACGAAAATTAATGAAACCACAGTACTAAAAAAGGGATATTTTCATTTAATGAAAACCATATGTGATTGATAGGAACTGTTTGTGCATCAGATTTATTAAAATAGGTCTATGTTCGGTCGGTGTAATACAAGATAAATACAACTTTGAATTTCTATAATGTATTTAAACTGCATTTAGATTGCTTTTCAATGCACGTTGAATGTGTATTTTACATTGACACATGGATTGATATCTGACATATATCTGATGTAGCTTATTACCCTTCAACTGGAAGATGCTATTGGTGGAAAAGATGTTCGAAATATAGACGCTGCGGATGGGGAAAATATTGTGACTACAGATACGGCAGGACTGGTGTCTGCTGCAGCAGATGTACGTATTTCCTCAATACCCATTACTCTTGAAGTCAGTTTTGTAACAAAAGTTATTTTTAAATGAATATATTGAATCTGATTGACTCTTGAAAAGATTTATTCTATAATATAGCATAAAAATGAACGTTTAATTGGTAAATAATGCATTGATGAATCTTAAATTGGCAAAAGGGTATAGCGAAAAACAGGGTACTCAAAAAAGATACAGATACCTGTCACAACACGTACTTATCAAATAATGGTATTTAAGACTGATTTATCAAAACTTCATAAACTGCATCGAAACCTTATATATAACTTTTTGTATAAAGTCAATTGATATTATGGACTGTGATACTTTCCAGCAAAATGTAATGAATGTACGTGTAAATAGAGCATTATGTTATCGAGGATATCTTTTTATATTGAGTGTGCTCACACTCAGAAATAAAGATGAGAATTTGAAAAATTTAAAAAATCCAGCAGATTAGGTGCATTTTATTTAAATCTCCATTTTATTCTTGATTAAGTAAAAATAGAAAAACATATTTACTTCTTGTTGGAATGGATCAAGTCATCGGCAATTAAAAAAGATATACGCGAAACCACCATGCCATGCATAACCCACCTTCATATGAATTTTTTTCAATACATTTGGCTATTTACACAATTGTATCGAAATGTCATTAATTAAAATAAACCTATATGACTTATTTTCATTTGAAGATCACTTAAAATGTAAAATTATTCAATGTAAACGTATACTACAACATCTGTAAAATGTAATTATCAATCGAATTTTTTTTTAGTTTAAAGTGGTTCAAATAGTCAAATATTCAAAATTGTATTGCATACTGATTATATTCCTACATATCCATAACAAACCGAAAAAAAATCCTTATAGTTTTTTGTAAAACAATTAGGACCCGTTTAACATGATTATTGTTTAAAGTGTGGGTTTTTTTCGAATATTTTGTAATTAAAATATGGAAAAGGTCTGATAATTGTAAAAGTGCTATGTTGTAGGCAATATTTAATACCTTTAGACTTAAGATATTTGAAGTAGAACTTCATTGATATTTTGTTATAGACGGACATCATGGCGGTTATAGAGATTACGGACATAGACGTCATTATTGAGGAGAATACATACTTTGTTATTGTGGCGGATAAGACGAGCACTTATCAAATGAACACGATCAACAATTGTGAAGAACTTTATAAACATCAACAAAGAATTTGCCAAACAAGTTTTATCAAATAGATTTATCTTCAATTAAACTTACAGCAAAACAAAACTGTGGCTCACTTTTGTTTGTTTTGTATCCTTTTCTTTGTTAACATGCACAGAATTCAACATATTGTACATTATTTCGTTTAAACAACTATTCAATTATCTCATAATATTTCTTAACTAAAAATATAGAAATCTGAAAGGTCGGTTGAAAGTCTTTTTTATGATTAATGAAAGCTTATAGAGATTTGTTATTTAATGTCGCTAAAAACCACACCACTAAGTTTAATGACATCATAGATATCAATAAGAATTACCAGCAGTTAAATGTTTTATGATATACTTGTATAGGTATCCATTCGATGATATGCTTTTTTTATTTACAAAGAAATGTTCAAAAGTTTTTTCTGAAATTCAAAACACATTTAGTGTTTATTTCTCTTTTTCTTCTAAACCGTAAAATAGATTTATTCATGGTGATTTTAAAATGAATTAAAAAGTTATGAATGATCAACATGCATTTGCAAGAGCCTAGAGTGACTAATAATGACTTATAGCATTGGGTGTTTCGACCTCTAGCCGTCAATTGCCCTCGGTCAATGTTTTTTTTTTAAAATCTAATTTCAATATTTTTTTATTTGGATCATTTGGATCATAAATGCATCTTAAACTACACAGAGTCTCATTATCGATTAATTTAATTATTACTGGCATAAAAAAGAAAAATAGTCACAAATTGAGCTAAACCGGTAACAACAAACTGCTCGATAAAACAAGGTAAATTTTTCGATATAACGAGAAAGGAACAGTTTTTACAAATAAAACATTGTTTATTTGTTTGAAGTAGACTCAGTGTCCAAGTAGCGTAGTGGAGAATGCACTCGCTGCAACCCGAGTTCGATCCCCGTGACCGACAGTGGTTGTATGTGATAGGGTAAGGCGGTCGCCCGCTTGGACACGTGGGTTCTCTCCGGGTACTCAGGCTTCCTCCCACACCAATGACCCACTCGCGCTAACATTCGTACCAACGAGAGATATTAATATAAGTTGTAGAACTTGCTTATCAAAATATTGCTAATCAAAATGCTTGTAAAATAAAAAAAGTTCAGTTTTTAAGTAGACTCAAACCAAATAAAAGTGGTTAGAAATCTTTTTTCAACAAAATATTTTCACTTTGTTTAATCGACATTTTTATTTTATTTTAATTTTTACTCAAAAGTACTGCAAAATGTAAAATGAAATGAGTTCTTAGCTATTCCATTAAATTGGACTCATTACCATGAATCATCTTTTGTGTTTCTCGCCCCCTTTCTTATTAGTCCCTGTAAATGTTTTACTAATTGACTTTTTCCAAATAGAATTATATATTGTTGCATTTATTGATAGAAAATTGATATTCCCTAGCATTATATGTCTTATTGCCTTAATATTACAATGATGACTAAACATAATGGTTTGAGAAATTCTTTTTAATAACTGAGATGTTTCCTAGAAACTTCATTTGATATGTACTTGTTTTATCGCATTGATTAAAGTGCAAGAATAAAATATATCAGGTTATAAGAAATAGAAACTAAATGTCGAGAAGAAATGCGGAAATAAGGGCAGCTGTGACATGGCAGAGGGTCAATATCAAAGGAGCAATCGAGTGGATATGTGCTCCCATCAACCACTTTATACTAAGAAATAATCCCTCCAAATGTTAAAAAAATTGTCTACGTCTCTCTATGCTGCATAATTGATTATGAATAAAATTTGATATAAAGTAAATATTCTGCATAAAATACCAATCATAAAAGGTACCTTCTTCCTTATTTAAGAAATGGGATTCAAATATGATTACGATAGATTAAAACCACAAAATGCAGATTGAGAAAATGATTGACATTATAAAAAAAAAATTGAAGTATGGAAAAACCACAATTTGATAGTCGATTGATAATGAATCTTAAAATCGTACAGTTATTGTCAACCTGAAAAAATATAAAAAGCAGATCAAATGAGAATGTTACGATTTTTTATATATCACGCAGATCTTTAATATCAACTAATTGTTTACTTATAATTTACTGTTAATTTACTTAAAAAACACCTTTTTCTAAAATGAAAGGACAAGAATAATATTCAAATTTGGTAAAAGTGCATCTATGACATTGATTTTAAAAACAAAGATACAAAGACCATACACATACCTCCATTATTTTAAAATTCATATATATCATATCAGGTAGGTGATTTGGATATGATATACCATATTTGCGTGCAGTGTATATTTTCCCTAATGTTTGCATTGGGAATCTGCGACGTTCAATTATTCTTAAATACACATAGTCAATTTATGCGCAATTGGCACAAATACAAACGTCGTCCCGCGTTTTGAGTATATTAGTTTTTGTAAGATAAGATAAATCCAAAAACGCATTCAATGCTTGAATATAAACAACCTCTGAGAAATGAATTTATTAAGACATACACATGTATTTGTGGTCGTGACGTTTGTAACTTAACTTAATTTGATAAAACAAAGTATAAAAATGTATGAAATTAAAAGAATGCTACTGTATGCAATACTCTTGCATACCTTAAATAAAGTTGCCAGATCAGAAGTTTGGTTAACTCGCCCTACACTTTCTGCATGACGTTTATTAGTCAAACTACGATCTTGGGTGTCCTGTTCTGAAAGGTTCTTTCTTTTAGTTTTTCATCAAAACTAAAATTGCATAAAATTGTTCCATTTTATTTCTTAACTTTTTTGTTAGCTTTTTTTACTGAAATATGAATGCTCGACTTCATGGTAGGGCATTCTGGGAATACTGTTCTACTGTTTATAAACTGCACCATGTGAATTTCGCTTAATAATCTACATATGATCTGAAGTTTTTTTTTTTTGGTTTTTTGTATAAATGCCAAAAAAAACTGTAGCGTAGGGTTTATAATGCAAAGTTATTTTTAAAATTATATAAACAGTTAGCTTTAACTTACATGTAACTACGAAAACAATTCAGATATGTTTTCTGAGCTTGAGAGGATAAGATCACTACAAAACAGTACCAACGATCTACTGATCTTGAAAACTCTCACATCAAAATTGCAATTACAATAAATGAAATATTACCAAAGCACAGTGTATGAGCTACGCCATCGCCGATGCGAAGCCCACTTTACACAATTCTATAAAAATAGACTCCAACCCCACTCCAACATTACTGAGCACGACTGCGTCTTCCTTTTAATTATGAATCGATTCAAAAAATTAAACCAATGTTTTAGAAATCTTCTTCTGTGTTTTATGATGGCTAGAGCGCTAGCTCACCAATGATAAGCAAAGTTGTCCGATCCATATATCTGTCCGCGATGCATGATGAACTCGTCCTGCACTTTAAGCAATGGGTCATTCGTAAACCCGCGTTCTTGGTTACCACGTTCGGGAAAATTTATCCCATTCTCTCACCAAAGGTCGTGCATTGCAAACCTTTTATACATTAAAACTAAAATCGCACGTTCAAGAAACGAATTGCCTTATTTTTATTATTTAATATTTGTCTAATCTTAACTTCTTTGTGTTCTCTAAGTAAATTCCTAGAAAATATATTTACTCTTTACGTAATCATTCGATATTATTTTATTGAAAGCATTTATTTTGATACAAACTCGCACTGACGTGGATCTGTCAAAGCGTGTCCACCAGCTTACTCTCATTTTTGCTATTTTGGGATGGGTAATCGAAAATGAATGTAGGTTTTTAATTAATTTCACAATAATTACTTATCAAGTAAAGTTCAATCATATCTAATGGTGTACATTTACTCTGATTAAGGCATTTTGTAGTTTATTGGCAAATTATCTTATAAGTAGATGTTAAATAATTAATTGAAAGGGGGTGCATTATATAAATCAAGAAAATTATCAAACAGCGCAAAACATTTGGATAATCCAACCCGTTCTTATTAATGCAGAAAGATTTCTTATTTGATAATTTTATACAGTTGTTTATTTGAGACAAAAACGTATATATAACACGGAATGGGTGTCTGAGTTTTAGAAAATAAATACCTTTCGTACAAGTAACTTGTACTTTACAGCATGCTTCTTAAAATGCGTCATCAATTCAGCTTTTCTGAATTGGATTTATCAGCAATGCTAATTTTTTATACCTTTAAAAAGCAATTTCTGAAAAAAGAAATTTGGAAAACTGATCTATGAAGTATGCGCAAACTGTGGAAATGATTTGCACTTTGCTGACACTGATACTGGAAAAACCTTACAAGTCTATAAGATTTAAGTATATGCTACGGACAAATGTTAAATGATCAGGATTAATCCAATAAAAAAAGAAGTAAGGAGAAATCACAATTTGATAGATGATGTAGAATAAATCTTCAAAAACGTCTAATTATTGTCATCCCGAAAAAATAAATTTAGGAATTAGATCAAATTTGTTCAGAGAAGGTAATTAATTTGATATCACTAAATGAATACCAATTTATAATATATACCAAACGATTTTCAAAGAATATTATTAAACTTAAGATAAAAAAGTAAAACATTTCAAAATGAAATAATTACATTTCACTATCTATGATATGAACAAAATATTCAGTGTTTCATTGAAAAGCAAACTTGAATGTCTGACAAAATTAAGTATTGGATTTTCAAGGGCATGAGAACTCATGAATTTTGTTTTACTAAAATTTGTTTTTGTTATTGTTTTAAAATTTGAATTCACATCTTGTTTGTAAATGGCAAGCTACAAAAGACCATATAATTTTGACTTGAGATACCCATACATGCATTAAAATCCAATTTTTAAAGATTCATTTTATATATTATTTCAGACAGGTAACGTTTAAATAATATACAATATAAACAACCTAAAAAAATAAGTTGATGAAGACATATCTGCGGTTGTGACGTGTGTAACCTAGTTTGGTTTGATAAAAAACAAAACATTTACATCCATCAAATGAAAAATCATTGATAATTCATAGCTCTGTAGAGAAACTGACAAGATTAAAATCTACACGCCCAGTTTATCGATTGGTCGAAACCTTCATCGGCCCCAAAAAATTCATGGACTGCACGAACTAACCATTATGATGTCAGACTTAAATTCTCAATAAGTGACAATTTGGCCGTTTGTTTATCCACATACTGATTTACATTAAGAATAATTTAGTTAATATTTCTTACTTTTTACGATCAATTTATTCAATTGCGAAAAGAAAGATGTGAATATAAACAATAAAATGATTTCTTTTATGATTCATACGGGTAATGAAGGTAGCAATCACTGCAGAAAAAATACATAACCCGCTTTGTATTTTGCTGCAATGTCGCCAACTTCATACTATCAAACTATGATAATTCCAATATGATACTTCAATTTGAATAATCCTCGAGATCGTGTTTGTCCTTGAACAGACACCTGTTCCACATTTAAAGACCAGAACTATCTCCTCCTATATATAGGGGGTAGCCTGTTTCCCTGTACATAAAAGACAAAAGACAACTTCAAGTTGAAATATAATTTGAACTTTTTTTATAATAAAACATTCAAAATAAAACAACACAATGAAATATAATATAATGAATAATTAAATGACAAAAAATATTCATTTAAGCCCCCTGAATCACTTATGTTAAATTTTGGAGAAGTGCACAGTCATGTGTCTTATTATGATCTACCTGTACAAAAAGAGGAAGCAAAAGAAAGCTTTAAGTTGACAAGTGGAGAGCTGTTTTCCCCGCACCTCCTTCTAATAGGCACGGACAAATTTCCGACTCCTTCAAGCACAATGTAAACGTGCTCAAGTCAATACAAATGATCTGACACACCGTGGTCATTTCTGGCGTGGTGTCGCTAGACCCATCACAGGACTCAATTACACATTTCTCTTTGAATGTAGAAAATTAAACGCTATATGTATAGCGAAGGTACTTAACCAACTATAGAATCTCCGTAATGGTAATATCCTGCGTGAAAGAAAGCATTTAATTGTTTAAGAATCAATAGTTGAACAGAAATTTTGATTTCAACGAGTTGGTGAATAACAAAAAATGGCAGGGTTTTGAATTCTGTATTGTATGCTTATGAATTAATACAAGGGGGATGCATTTTTAATATTAAAAGTTACCATTCAACGCAATCAAAACATTTGGAATATCTAACCCGGACTTATGTTTAAACCGGCAACATTTCTAAGTTTATAATTTAGTTCGTTGATTTAAAAAAAGAAAAAAAACATCTGATAGACAACACAGAATGGCTTTCTGAGATTTAAAAAAAACCATTCATGAAATATTCGGTACGTTCACGCATGCCTCTTGATATGCACCAACAATTTAGTTTATTTCCATTTGATTTATCAGCAGTACGGATTTTTCATATTTAGATTTTTTGGAAAAAGAATTTTTCTAAAACGAAATAATCTATGATGTAAGCCCAAATGAATGAAATGATTTGCACTTTGCTGATACTCCTACTGGAAAAACCTTGTACTTTTAATTTATTGTGTATATAAGTATATTCTAAGAACAATTTTTAATTTATCAGGAATAATCAGAATCAAAATGAAAACCACCATTATTGCTCTGGTCTTAATTGTTTGTTTGGCATCTTGTGTAACAGGTAAGTCTGACGTTGTTCAGTAAAATATTCTAAATAATGATAAAAAATGCTCAATGGCATAGATACAAAAGCTGGCAAGACGGAGTTACTTTCACAAATTCAATTTGAAGAAAGACAATCCTATCTGAAAAATTAAAAGAGAAATATTATTTTGCATGCGAAATTCACACAATATTACAATTTTTTATTCAATTTTTTTATTCTCGTACTCTAGAGCTCTTTTATGGTGATGTAATTTGATTGAATTAATGGAAAAATTGCTTTAATTTATATAATGTAGGAATGAAAGTTTTAATCCTGCATGGTTCTTTCAGATTTTAATTCAAATGTAATGGTACCTGACATGTTATTATTATATCATATAATATTAAATCACATCACATAATATCACATTATTGTTAACAGCAAAGGGTACCACACATAAAAAGGACGGTGCTTCTACCGGAGAAGGCGAAAGTCCTGCTGACCATGTGGATTTAGAAAATGTCGATCCTACAAATATTCAAGACATTCCAGGCAAAAAGTAAACAGAATCCTCTCAGTTTACTGTGATGAACCAAATGTTAATTTTTGTGTCCTATCATAAATAATCATATTCAAGTTAAAAAAAATTATCACATTAATAAATCATTCCATTATATGAAGACGTGTTTTGTATTTTTTTTAGAAATAGTTAAAAAAAAATGATTGCTTTGTATTGTGATTTGAATGTAAATTAATTTCATATACAATAGAGTATACGACACTGTTTTAATGTCACTGGAAAACAAAACGATATCACAATATTTTATGCAAGATAACATGCAAGATAAATATGCCCGTATAAAGCGTAACTATACTTTAAAAGGACTGCGAACGATAGCATTGTCTAACCGCCTAACTAAAAGTCATTTTTTGAAAGTTGTCTAATTAAAGTTAATTTTTTATAATAATGTAAACATTTATGTATATTTTCATTAAATATAAATGATTTGGTCAAACAAAGCGAGATAACTTTGTATTTTGGGTTAAAATAGCTCATTTCATAAAAGAAAATAACGGAAAACGGATATGTTTTTTAAAACATCTTTAAAAAGGAATTTTGCTTTGTAAATTTTCGAAAACTAATTAACAGATGTGAATTAAAATGAAATTTTACTTTAATAATTATCGTAAATATGTTATTATTAAGTTTTTATGCACATATTGGCCGCTAAATTAAATTTTTCTGACTCATAGAGACCGATTTCAATGAAAAAAATTTTAGACCCCGCGTTAGCAAATCTTTTGTTTAAAAAATAATTTTATTACAAATTTTGTTTTGATATAAATTGATTAGGATTTGATTATACTTTTTAGTTGAAAACTTAGTTTTTTAATATCTGACAGAAATTCCGAAACATTTGGGTGTAAAATGTAGGCGGAAAACGGGCGTTAGCGTTCGCAGTTCTTAAGACATTTTGCAAATAAACTACAAAATGCATGCACCAGAGTAACCGCTTACACCTGTGGTATTTCAACACGTGTGAGATGATGTCCGTAAGCTATAACTGAATTTTATCTGAAAAGTGATAATTGTGAAATTGATTAAAAACCTACTTTCATTTCGATAAACAGGCCCGAAATGGCAAAAAAGAGAGTAAGGTGGTGGACACGTTTTGGCGGATCCAAGTCATCAGAAGTTTGCATCAAAATATAAACTTGCAATGAAATGATATTGAATGATTATGCAAAGAACGAATATCTTTATTGGTAACTTATTAAGAGTATACAAAGACGTTAAGATTTGACAAATAAACAGGGAACTTACGATAGTTGTCTTACTAAAATATACAAAATACAAAGTTTAACTACGCACCTATTTTAGAAATTTGGCCCTCAACACCGGCATTGCATCCAATTGGGCATGTCCCGTAACACATCGTGTTCATTAATCAACTTGCTCTTTTAAATCTGTTGAAAGATGTTTTATTCGATTTTTCTTACATTAGATGCTGCATCGCATAGAAAGAATTATACATTAATGGCCAGCACAAAGAAGCTACTTGAGTCAGAAAGAGCTGGGCGAGTGCAGAGATGCAAAGATTTGTTATCGTTTAAAGAGATGCACATGTTTTTTTCCTTTTACTGAAGTTGTCAATGCCAATTTTGAATAAAATTAACACAACCTTTCACTATGTGCTACGATTATTTCTTTCATTCCAACCCCTTTTTTGACAATGTACTAATACAAATCATATATCATGTTTTCAAACAAGTGCATCCATGAACTCTCAATTCCATACGCAGATGAAGAGACTGCTGCAAAAGCTGCTTGGGAAATTTGTCCAGGTGAAGGCAATCACCGACCCAGGAGAAGACATCACTCATGCATCTTTTCAGGATGCAAAGATGCAAAATTCCAACTAGACAATGAGTCGATTGCCGTGGGACTTGAGACAAGGTACATCTCAAAACATAATTATAAAGATGAGATGGAACCTACAATTATCGAAAAGTTCTATCGGTTTAAGTTTTACTAGTCACTCTACAGCTTAAACATTTTAATCTAAATGCACAGCATGATATTTACATGCAAAGTATATTTCACCATAAGTTTGCATTGGAAATCTGCGCTGTTCAATTTTCTATGAATACACTATTCAATTTGTCTGCATCGCTTGGTGTGTCATAGGAACGACGACATCCATAAATAAGCATTCAATGCTCAATTAAATATCTTTACTATTTTTCTTCATTAGACATGTACGGTTATTCTAAAAGGCAGTGGTCAAGAAAATGATGACGTTTCTTTTAAAGACACCATTGTATTACTCATGAAGTTTCTGAACCCTGACATGAGAGAAGCAGCATGTACAGAGGATGGTACATTACATAAAATCTTCTTGTAATTCAAACAATTTTATTTATTGCTACTTGTTATTTATTTTGAGTTGTAGTGCACTTGACCAAGAGGTGTTTTGGTATAATCCATGAAGCAATGTGCAGTAATATTAATAATAGTCGTGAGTGGTCATATGACTTGTAATGACCTGCTAGTGTTCTTTGCAAGTGATACTCTATAGCTACACGGTACATCAACCCGAGTTTTACCTTAGAGCTATATATTTACATCTACCGAGTATGACTCCCTCTATTTCTTACGGAAACTTATAGTTGATAAATAGCTCAGCAGAAACAGTCAGACTGAAATCTACACGCGCCGTTTATCGATAATCACGGACGGCACGAAATAATCATGATAATGTAAGACTCAAATTCCCGTAGGTGACGATTTGGCTGTTTCATTTACATGTAGCAAATATACTGATGTACATTAATAATAATTTGGTTAATTTTTCTTACTTTTTACGATCAATTTATCAATTTCTTAAAAGAAAGATGTAAATGTAAACAATAAAATATTTTCTTTGATGATTTATGTGGGTAAAATATGTAAGTACGTAGCGATCTTTGCAGAAAAAAATACATAACGTGGGTTATGTATTTTTTCTGGTATGTCATCACCTTAATATTTTAATGTTTTAACATCTGTGGCTAACTCATTCATACACGAAATGCTTCTTGTATGAAACAAAATTTTCAGAATGAAATTTAAGTGCTTGTCTGGAACAGGTGTAAAATGAAACCAATTTAATAAGATATCACTGCATACTATGCGTTAGATATTGTATACACAATATGTCCTTATCACATATGTTGTCACTTCTCCTATGACGTAGGTCAGAAATAATACACCGACTGTGTATGTTAGTGAACTTTCTGATTTCTGTGTGACCAAGTAGGCTTCCTCTTTTCTATGAAGGCCTTGATTCCTTCCTGTCCGTCTTCTAGTGACAGATTCTCCACCATTACAGCTGACGTCAATCTGTAAATTAAGAACGTATAGTGTATAGAGATGACTTCATACGTTTTTTTTTTATTTGCGACATAACGTGATTGGATGCGCCATTTATCCGCATCATTTATTTGCGAGTCAGGATGCACTGTCACAGAGCGGAAAATAATCTGCTAAAAGCTAATTTCCCGATATGCTAACTAAGATAAATATTAATATATAGGAAGCAAAAGAGAACAAAAATTATTATTTTGAAGGTACATGACTATATCGCTTATCCCCTTAACTCCGTCACTTTCAGGTAACTCCTCGCTGTTTGAAATCAAGTGCGATTATTACGTCTTTTTTTCATGTCAAAAATCTTCAACAAAATGTCAACAATTTACAAAGGTTTAATTCCAGAATGTGTTAAAATATAACAAAATTAAACCTTGTTCATTTGCGTGAAATCGGCTAGCACTTTTTCACAGGTGTTTTAAAATTTCGATATATCTGAAGTGTGGGCCCTATGCCATGATCATTTACGGTGGCCAATAATTTTTAGAAAGGTAAATCTGAAACATTTCACTAATATACATTTTTTGATTTAAGTTGTTAATACATTTTTTTTTCAGTATGCATTAGCCTTTATGCACT
Source organism: Magallana angulata (assembly GCF_025612915.1). Classification (NCBI taxonomy): domain Eukaryota; kingdom Metazoa; phylum Mollusca; class Bivalvia; order Ostreida; family Ostreidae; genus Magallana; species Magallana angulata. The sequence continues at coordinate 49,259,843 of NC_069111.1, read as the reverse complement.
ACACTTGATGATAATGTCAAATCGCTCATGCCGTAATTTTTTGCATTATACGGGGTATAGACATACGATTTATCGCTATTAAGAATATTCTACATTTATAAAAAGAAAAATGCAATAAATAATATATTCATTACCGATATAAAATATCTGAAATATGTAAGAACAGAAATCCAACGGCATCCATACATTCTGAAAAGGTCATGGTCATTGTTGTTACAAGGACCCATTTTTTTTTTTTATTCTGGCGATCATTTCATTTCGATGAAATTAAATACGATGTACATTTATGTAAAAGTATATTTGCATAATAAAATATGTTCAAATCAAATCAATTAAATAAAATTTAAATTTCGTGCACCAATTTTGTTTATTATAACTTGGCCTGGATACAGTTGAGTTTAAATTAAATTGTTAATTGATCTTCATTCATTGGCATATCATAGAGCATGTGGGTGACGGAGTTAGGTTTATTAGATATGATAAGCACGTGTTATAACCATCGCATTCAGTGGGCTTTTTTCAAATAATAAAATATATTTTTAAATAATTTTATAAATTATATATTGTTTCACTTTATATTAAGTGAATGCAAATGGCAAAAACCAAAAAAAAATAATTTACAGAGAAACGCAGGATGTTTTCTGCTTATGGTGATGGAGTTTAGGTACTCGGGGGTACATCGATTGTGTTTGTCGACTGAACGCCCGGGGATATAGATTTTACATGTACGTGCAAGTGAAAAGTTCCGGGCCGAATAGAACATTGGGTTGAAAGTTTTAAACTGGTTCCCAAACAAGGACCAGTTTAATTATGGAAAATATGTTATGTACACAATCGCAACTTCTCGGGCCCTACATATACAATATGTAAATGTAATATACCTGCGTTAATTTTATTAAATCTTAAAGAAATCAGCCTTTTTTTTTAAATATGAAAGAGTTGAACGAGAAATCAGTATATTACTCTTTTAAAATAAGTTAACTTCCAGTTTTTCTATCCCGTGATAGCTCAGTTGGTAGAGCGGAGGACTGTAGAGGTATATATCTAAGTTATCCTTAGGTCGGTGGTTCAAATCCGCCTCGCGGGATTAATATTTTTTTCCATTTGGTTGAGCCATTCATTAATCTGACAGTGTGACGTAGAATTGAATAAAAATATGAGCATAATAACATTATCTTCTACACTATCTGCAATATGACTACTTTAAAGTAGCAATATTGCAGATATTATTTGAAAAATAATATATGTCAGAAAGGACAAGAGTTTGAAGAATTTAATTTAGCAGAATGCTAATTAATGGTTGTTATCCTCTGATCCTGTTAAGGGGGCTGGAGGGTGGCTGCCATTTTAGACAATATTGACCTCCTTTTAAAGAAGAGCTCCATATAAAGATAATGGAAAATGATCAAATTTTATATTAAAATATATGAAATTTTTCTTTACTAAAGAGTAGTTGACAACTTCAGTAATCGCATATAAAATTTTCAGCTAAATCTAATGGTTTTTATATCATATTATATTTTGACCCCCTTGCCTCCTTAATATGACGTCAGTTGTTATCAGCGGTAATAGGAAGGATAAATTGATCATTAAGCTTGAAAGAATGCTAGAGAACCGTTACCAAAGTCATGATCATAAGGAGTTGTGCATGGTCAATTCAAATCGATCCTTCTTTAAAATATTTCTAGAGAAATCCTACTAGAATACATGCATGTGTTATAGACCACTTACCTACACTACTGTATAATACACTGTACAAATATTTCCAGTTATATAATAGAGAGTCCCCCTCCCATGCAAAATTCAAATTTGTTTTTAATTTACATTATGAAATTACCAAATATATGCCTAAGGTCCCACTGTTACAAAAAATGTCAAATAACTCCAAGACCTTGGTCTCACAGATAATTAAGGTCTTCCGTTACAACGGAAGACCTTCTAGTGATTGTAATGTTTTTTATTATTATTATTATTATTATTTTTTTCCCAGTTTTTGTCCACAAGATATCTCAAAGATGGCTGGATCGATATACTTGAAATTTTCAGGATTGATAGAAAATGATCATATCTCTAGGCGATTTTTTCATTTTTTTAAAATTCATTTCCTGTCGTCCGTTTCCTGTCCCGCGACAAAAAGCTTGTCACATCGAGATCTCAGAAACGATAAAGATTTGAACATCCAAACTTTGAGGGATGATAGACCTATAGTTGTAGATGTGTTTAAACATTTTTGTTTTGTTCGGCGTAACTTCCGGTCGTCACCGGAAGCTCTTCAAATTTTTTTGTTTTTACGTATTTAATTTATTTTCCATAGAATAAAGATATTAGTATAGATCCTTACATATGTCATCTATACAATGTTGAATAAACAAAAAAATTCTACTTCCGGTGAGATATCTCGATTATCTCAGGAAGCTTTTTTAAAACATATTTTGTACCCGCAAGTTCTCAGGTACTGTACGTGATCAAGACACGAAACTTTTACTAAACATAGACATTTGATTGAAGATGTGTTTAAACAGTTTCATTTTGTCTTCCGTCACTTCCGGTCCACAGCGGAAGAGTTCAAACAAATCAAACTGTTTATCCGTTAAACTGTTTTAATTTGATAGTTTTAGCTACCTCGATGAATAATAATGTAAAATAGGAAAGTAACAAGATATAAAAAATTTAAATTTCATTAAGCACTTCCGTTTGTCCGTTTCCTGTCCCGAGACAAAAAACCTTATATTGACGAGATCTCAAAAACGGTAACGGCTTCAACAACCAAACTTTGTAGGATTATAGACCTATGTATGGACACGTGTTAACACTATTTTATTTCATCCGGCGTAACTTCCGGTCTTTACAGGAAGTACACCCAATTTTGATATTTTTAAAAATATTTTGGTTATTTAGCATTGAAGTAACATTTTAGCTATAGAAATACAAAAAGTCATCTACACATGGTAAAAAAAAGTTCTACTTCCGGTGAGACATCTCATATATCTCAGATAGCCTTCTTTTTTAAAAACAAAGAATAAATAAGATCTCAGAACTATGATAGATCAAGACACAAACTTATATATATTATATTCATTTTCTGTTTACAAGATAACTGGATTTCTTGTGCAGATTAATACATGAGGAACGGAAGACCTTTTTGTTGCTATAGCAACAAGAGTCTAGTTCATATAATATAATTATTCATTCCCTTGGAGAATTTGTATTAGGGTGCATGTTTGAATACTTTATGGGTTCTCTAGGGAAGAGTTCTGTTGATACTCTTTAACAATGATTGTATGGTTAGATTATGGACAAAAATTCAGCCAGTTTTTAAGTCACTAAAAATATCAGAGAATGCGATTTTGGAACTCTACACAAGTACCTTCAAATTGTTCATTCCTAAATTAATTTGCTCAGATTTAAAACCAATCCATTTAAAATGATAGTTACTAAATTAAAGCATAATTTCAGAAGAAAATTTTTGAACAATTAAATGTTAAAATTTCTGACTTAAGGTTTTACATGTATAATTTTACTTGTATGTGGGACTTAATTTTAAAGTATGATAAAGATGCCGGCAAAGCTATCGGCACCTGACCCATCAGTTCTGTGACAAATCCTTTGATTAATCATATAATCAGTTGAAATCTTCAGTTGATATACCTGTATGCCTCTTTTCTTTCTAAATTCATCTGCGCATAAAATGTTGCTTTTCCAATTGCTACAACTTCTCGACTTGTTTCACAAATTCTATCTGCAATTTTTTGTGTCTGAAAGAGTTCAAGAGAGACATTCCATGTTATCTATAAACTTCTTAATCAAAATCCTAAGATATATATATAAGTAGGACTTTCAATAAAACTATATAGCAAAATTTCTAATAGAACCCAGGGAGAATACACTGTTACATATGTCTCTGATAGATGTTATGTGCTTTCATTTCCCTGACAAAAACTATATAATATGCAATTCTAACCAATCTAATTAAAATTAGACCTTTTTTCTCACTCTTTGTAATCTGTTACCACTTGTGACAACAGATAACGAAGAGAGGTCTTATCTTTATTAATTCAAAACAAAACTGAAATCTAACCCAAGTTATATTTTGACAAACATTTGTATTTTTTTCTTGGTAACGTTAACCCTTTTAGGTTTCTCATCATTGGGAAGATTTTAATCTTCATTGGTTTCTTCTGTGTTTATGATAACCCCATCCATGTATCTTATCAGAATACAATAACCCTGTGTTCAGTGTATTTGATAGATATGAGTCAGTCACGCAGAGAGACTGTCAGCATGACCTAAATTTAAAGCAACCTTAAAATGCTCTAAAAAATAATATCTACAAGTAGTATCATATTTTCGTTTGTTTGACATGAGAGAGTAGGAAACACACAGACTATTTATCTACTGTCTAGACCTCTGTGGTCTTCAGTACAAGTACATGGACTATTCCCTAGAAGAGTCACCTCTTCTTCCAGTTGATGGTCGGGAACCACTCTACTGACCAAACCATGCAGCAGTGCATCTGTAGGTCAGAATTAAATCACAACATGTATTCAGGGCAATTCTAATTATGTGTTAATATTAATAGTAAAGAAAATATGCATCGTTATACCTTGAGCTGTAATAGGATGACCAGTAAACAGCATTTCCATGGCAACTTTTCTTGGAACAGCTCTCCCTACAGCTACTGCTGGGGTCGAGCAAAACAGACCCACACTTACTCTAAAACCAAAAACATTGCAATATTTTTCCTTTTCAAAGAGCTGCATACATTGTATTTTCAGAATGGCCCTTGTACATATTTAGCTCTTCAGTCTGCAAATTCACAGACCTAAATTTCAATTCCAGCTAACCATTACAAGGACCATAATGAACAATTCAAGCAGAAATTTTTAAACCGGATTGTTGCAAGAAAAACTTTGCCAATTTTTTTCAATTTGTCACACAAATTTATGCTGTACCTTAAATATGTCAATGTATGCAAGTAAACTAACAGATAAAATTAATTTTATCTTTACCCCGGTGTTGCAAATCTGGCACTCTGTGCGGCAATGGCAATGTCACAGCTAGCAACCAGCTGAGCACCAGCAGCTGTTGCTAAACCTATCAATGAGAAGCAGCAACCAAAACTTATTCTCATCTAATGATTACATCATAACGAATCATGCCAGTTCAAATGCAAACACATTAACCAGGTATCCCTAATGTAGCTTTTGAAATATTTAAAGATATATTTTGTGTAATACATGTGCTTTAATAAAGGGAAATTGTGATGAGTCTAGAGAGATAGAATCAATTCTCAATTGATACAACTGTATATAAATGATACAAGTGAATGTATTCACTGATGACACTATTGAATGTATTCACTGGTGAATATTATATTTTATTTATCATATTTTTAAATAAACCTGAAGGATTGACAATATACCTACCTGATACAGATGCTAAGACCGGGATGGGCAAGTCCTGTGGAATGAACAATAGGATCCCAATATAATTATAATTTTTTTTAAAAATAATTCAATTATGTGATGATAAAATTAATCAAACAAATTAAAGATCTATTTGAACCTACCTGAATTAATGACATGACCTCTGAACAGGTGTCAAAAACTTGCCGATGGTACTCTCTGCCGTCTTTACTTGTCTATGAATTACAAGTACCAAACACTCATAGTATTACATTATACACTGTATAAAATTCATCATGGTTTTATGTAAAAATAATTAAATTTTGACAAAATATCTAGTAACTGAATCAAACAAATTTTTGAATGCTATAAAATTTTGTTAAAATTTACCCAGAGATATTTTTTTTTACAACCCAAAGGTTTTAAATGAACAAAATGAAAATTGTATACTGGTATGTGCATGTACATGTACAACATTATGCCAAAAGCTCTGAGGTGCAAAAGAAAAACTCAGCTTGAATATATAAATGATCATCAAAATAACTCTACACAATGAAATTGAAATGGCTCACTTTAATATTTGCAAGTAAAGCATTAAAGAGTAAAATCTGTCATAACCAACAACTTCACAAAAGAATTCAATAGTGGTTCAACAGGTAATTTGGACAAGAGGTAGGACTAATACTATAACAACACGTTAGAGTGTAGCACAATTTAAATGTACTGCCCGAGATGTACTGAAACCATACATCTAGAAATGGACTAGAAATTATACAAATTACACACCAACTCTTTCAGGTCATGACCTGCTGACCATACTGGGCCTGTGGAACAAAGAATTATGGCTCGCAGGTCGTCTACGCCAGATGTCAAGTTGTTGTGAAGAGTTTTAAGCATTTTGAGCGATAGAGCATTTCTGAAATAACAAATGGTAAAGCACATCTAGTGAACAAGTAATCATTTTAATTTTAAAACAATTATGACAGGTCGATCATCATTCATGTGTTCTGAGAGAAAATCCTAGTCAAGGCAAAAATGTCATTTGTACCCCTCTCATATATTCTAAAAATACAAGGCAAAATGAGAAAAATATTCCTGTTTTCAAGCATAATACATGTACCACAGCTCTTTTGTATTTTAAACATATACACTGTACCTTTTCTTTGGATCATTAAGCTGTATAGTGCGGATGCCCTTTTCATCTTCAGAGACTTTAGTGTATCGTTCAGCAGCACTGGCTTGTGACATGCATCGCACATGACCTACATTTGGCTTAAATACCACCTGTCAAATAATGTCTCTCAACGTAAAAACAATAAATAGGATAAAACCGAATAAATCTGTGCTTGAAAAAAAATTGTTATGGTATTTTTCGCTATAAATCTGTATAGATGACTACATTAAATGCAAAACTTGAGTGCGTTTATCTGTCAACCAACATTTGTGATGCTGATGTCAAAATTGTCGTGGGTCCACTATAACTGTACTCTGATGGGATTGACCTCCCAATCAGTGATCGTAGGTTAAAGAAAAACTTTTCAACCAAATGCTGATATTTTTCATCCATCTTAGTGCGAATTTACACTATTTTTGCTTCTTGGCATTTAAAAGTTCAAAGGTTTCAACACTCCGATCGCTCAAGATCAACATGCAAGAAAGTTTTAAAAGCTAGAAATGTATCAAAATAGAGTTAATTTTATTGTATAGTCGTTAATTTTTTAATGACATTTGCGTTAATCACAATAAAATTACCTTTTCGAAACTTCGAAAAAGGGAAAGCGAAAGTCGCGCAGACATGATAAATTGAGGCTTAACAAGTTATTCGGGTGCGTCGATTTACCCAAATAGACCCAAATGGAACGTAAAATGACCCAAATGGACCCAAATGGAGCACAAATGGACCCAAATGGAAACCCAAATGGAAACAAATGGACCCAAATGGAATCACAAATGGAAATAGAATGGCATAATTGAAGATCTTATTTAATAATTTCAATCATTATTTTTAATAAATGAGTTTTTTTTTTGAAAATTAAAAAAAACAACAACATTGAACAACATTTTTCTTATAATTCTAAATCATATATTAACATTGTAACTACATCGTTTTAGAAACAGAAATAAGACTGTATTTAGAAACTGTTCCTATCGTGTTAAACACGACGCCCTACCAGGGCCCGGACTCAGTTACCTCAAACAATCTTATTCTATTATAAAACAATTTCATTAATAAGTTTTTATAGGTACCACTTTACTATTAATAAATCATATATTAACATTGTAACTACATCGTTGTACAAACAGAAATATCAGACTGTATTTAGAAACTGTTCCTATCGTGTTAAACACGACGCTCTACCAGGGCCCGGACTCAGTTACCTCAAACAATCTTACTCAAGAACAATTCTATTAAGTTCTTTTATGAAAAAAGTCATAAATTGGTGTTTTTATTATCATAATGATTTTTCACAAGTCACTATTTGGTTTGTCACATTCGGTGGTATTTGGTTTGTCACATTTGATGTCACATATGATGGTTGAATCAGATATTTCGATATGATTATATATCAACAGTTATATTAATAGTTATATATAAATTCATATATTGTAACGTGCAAGGGGGTCACTGTCTGTGATCCCCGCGGGCCCGTACCCGAGATAGAATCGGATAGCCCTGATTGCTGCCAATATTTACAAGTGCAGACTCCTGCACATATATAGGGACTCAACGTTACTCAGGCATGGATGACCGCACACCTACGCAACTGAACAGGTACCAACGTTAACGCAAGCAGGGATCGCCGCACACTTACGCCAACAGTTCAACCTAACGCAAGCAGGGAGTGCCGCACACTTGCGCTAGAAAGGCCAGAACACCACCAGGGATGACCACATATTAGTGCTCCGCCGCAACCACCACCAATACAAGTAGGGATGACCGCTCACCTGTATTGATGCGACACAGAGCAGGGATGACAGCACACTCTGTATCGTAGATTGGATAACACGAAGATTAGATAGAGCAGGGATGTACGTCCACTCTCTCGCTCTAGCCGTACCTGTTCAAGTTTAACCCCTAACAGTCGTTCTTGTAACGCATTAGACACTGTCCCTATATATGTGCCGGCCTAAAATAATTCGTGGTATCTTAAAACAGGAAATCAAAAATAAACAAACTAATCCAACCTAATCCAAAAAATACTTATGCCAAACAACTTATTTACATAAAATATTCATTATTGTATAAAAATAATAAGCAAACTCATTCGTCATTATTAGGAACATAAATTAAATCATCAAAAATCAATAAATCAAAGGGGAATTACTCTAACCAAAAATACATTAGTAAGCTGCCCGCTTCACTATCAATAAAAAATCATTAACAACACAAGAAAATGTCGTTTAGAATTTATATTTATAGATTATTCATCATGTAATTAAAATTATTAAATAAAATCTACGATTATGCCATTCAATTTCCATTTGTTTCCATTTGTTTCCATTTGGGTCCATTTGGGCTCCATTTGGGTCCATTTGGGTCATTTTACGTTCCATTTGGGTAAATCGACGCACCGAGTTATTCGGATCTCTTCGGATGATTAGGCACTAAACGAGATATTCCGATGTTTCTTGGAGCACCTCTCGTGCTTTCATGCATGTCCTACCTAACCTCCAGAGACCAATACACAGCAACGCCACTGTTTACAAATGGAGGATTTAGCAATACAGAGTTTTGAGTGCATTCAACGTCTTGTTGAATGGTGACAATAAACAAAAAGGTCAAAAGGTCGTTGCGTGGTTCGACGTTGTGTTACACGGCGTTTCTCTACTGAATTATTTTGCACCAAAAATCAAAATGAAGCTATCAGTTTTACTAGTTGTAGTACTTTGTATGATTTTCCATGTTCGCTGTGATCTCGCAAGTAAGTATCAATATTTTTTGGACGCACGTTCATTTTTAAAAAATCAACAATCAAAATATTCTTTAAATTTCATTTCAGCCAATAAGGCCTAGTGTGAAAAGCATAGGGTAACATAAATTCAGAACAAGCATGTCAATTTATAAACAATGTATAACAATGTATATTTGTATTTGTATTTGTGTAAATTAATTTCATATAATGTTAAAACTTTGTGTTTAGAATTGAGTTGAATTTAAAATTTTAATTCAACAGGGAAAAACACGTAAATGTGTCATTTCTAAGGCAATCAATTATTTATCTTAATCCTAATTTCAGAGTTTTGAAAAGTGTTATTCATTATATAAAAACATAGCTAGACCCTTTTACGATAACTGTGGTACTGCTCTTTTGCAGGGCAAAATGACATAGTTTGTTGAAATATGACGTAAATTTAATTCAATTACGTCATTTATTTATCTACCTACTAGAACTTCACCAAAGTATATATATCAATTTGCCCTGCAAGAGCTAGAGTGCAGTATCGCATTTATCATGAAAGGGTCTGTACAGCATAATAATCATCATATATATTCAATATCTTTAAAACCTCCCAGGTGCTCTAAATTCTTAATGTTTAAAAAAATCATTCCTTTGCTTTAAAAAAATAATTATTGCTCATTGTATATAAGACCTATAGGGTGCACTTATTTTTTTGATGAACTGATTTAGTTGGGGAGCACTTATATTTATAATTTTCCTCCAAGGGTAATGATCATCTCCTCACAGTATCATTATTCATTCCTTTTCCTGGTTTTTCTTTTATTGTATATGCAACTTTTATTTTTCTGAATGCTTTTATCATGAATGATCATGATAACTGTTCATTCTGTTACTTTAGAGAATGTGACAATGCATTATATATATAACAACATGTATTTGTTCATAATGATGGACATGTTTGTGTTCTTTTAGTATGATTGATAATGTTTCTTATATTGCCATATTTAATTTTACTTTATAGCGGAATCAGATGCATATGCAGTGGAAATCATCATATATCGCCTCACAACTGATACGGTACATTTAATTATATACTGACAGTGAATAATTGTGTTACATGTAACACTTTTACATATACATGCAGTGAGATCGATTCAATAACTTTCAAACATGTACTGTTAAATATAAGAATTCTTGTAACATTTATATCATATATTATATGCATCTCAATACAGTGGACAGCCAATTCCATGGAGAGCACGTTTTCAGGGACGATCGCCTCTGCAGCAAACACATACTGCGGATCAAATGTAGCAACCTGTGGCTTAGAAACCTGCTGTACTTCCGCGTAAGACATACGCGTATCTTACCATACAATATTATTTATCGAGTGTTTATTAGAATTTCATGACTATGAGTTTTCTTATATGTATATAATTACAGGTCTGAAAGTCACAATGAAATCTCAGAAATTCAATAAAACTAGCTAATTTGTTTCTATTATATTTCTGTTAGATGTGTGAAATTCTTATTAATTATTCTAGAACTTTAAAATTATGTAATTAACTGTTTTTTGTGTAATCTGTATTAATCTAATGTTGATGCATGATATCAGTCAGAATACAATGAAGACTGCGCATTCATTGACTAATTGATTGTTACACATATCAGCTGGGTATACAGATCAATATCATCGCTAATAATAGAAGTGTTACTTTTTTATTTGCAAATCAATCAGTTTCAAAGAAACAGATGTTGGAAAAATCAGTGATTATCCCAAAAAAGATCTAAAAAATCTGAAACACAAATTTTATCTCAAATTTCCAACTGGCTCAACTGCCTCCAATTCTTCAGTGACCCAGTATGTGGTCGTCAACTCTGCAGTATATGGTAAGGGTTCTTTTTGAGTATTCTTTATTAATATTTTCAAGTTAAAGGACTATATGTGATATGGGCCCCTAAAATGAACGTTATTAATTTACTTTAATTCTTTGCTTCCTTAGTAAAGGATATACTTATGAAGTTTTTTTCATAATTTCCATTTTGATCCAGTGCCCACAATTTTGAAATATATTAACATCAAAAAATTTAACCTTATTTTAAAAAGTTGCAAATCATTGGGGCAGAATTTGACTCATACCAGAATCATATACGTAGTTCTTAATTTCTGAAAATCAAAATCAATATATTTTTTAATCATTGAAGTTAATTATATGTAGCAGTTAAAACTGAAAAGTTTTTCAATCATGTTCCATGACAATCTTTAGTTAAATAAGTATCTTGCCTCCTCTATGTTTTAAGCCAGCTAGGCACTAATACTTGTACAGAGAAAGAATAGCGGTGGTAGATTAAATTTTGAATAGTAATGTTAATTTAAATGTAAACTTATATTGCAGTCTTAAAGGTTTGTATTAAGGTCTGTTAAATTTGTATTTGTTTTGAAAGTATGTCATTATTTAAAACACGTACAGTTCCAATTTTACACATTTAGTACTTGTACTGATAAAACTAGATGAACATGTATTTTCATAATTGTGCATTCAGAAATCATCCGTCTTGCGCGGACAACCTTTAACACCCAAACTGGATACTGGATCACATGGGCGGATGAGACATATTACGGGGTACCAGCTACCACCACAGAGAACCAGATCATCATCCCCATCGCATTCGTTGTCCTATTTCTCGTGATATTCCTGGCCATTGGACTTCATTTCTGGAAGTAAGTCACTGAAAACAAGGCAAAATACAAGTCTAGAACATGAAGTCATATTCTGGGAAAGTGATTAACATCAAAGTACTTTGATGTATGGTTTCCATGTATCCTTTGAAATTTGACTGGAATGTATGACATCAAACTTGCATAGTCTGATATCTGTAAATAATATGATATATAATATTTGTATAGGTAAGTATCGTCACACTTAGAATATTACAAGTATCAATAAGATTTTCATGAAATACTAATACTGTAGACTCCTTATATAGCGAGATGTAGTGATATTCACATAAAATCGTGAAAAGCAACCCTCACAAATTCTTATAACTTGCCTTTATTTTTTAGACAGCTTTGAACTATATGAAATATTACAAAAAATTTGGTGCATGCAGTTTTATACATATATTGTCATGATTCTACATGAAACAGCGGAATTAAGAAATCGCATAAAATATGTGATATGGTGTTTATTGCATTTGCGTTTTGTCATTCATGTACCGGTAATAGTTTTTTAATTTTACTAATGAAAACTTCATATACAAATTAACAACAGTTTGCGTTTTAATTTTCGGTAATTTTTTTCTCCTTTTATCACATAATTTATATTTTGTGTGTCATCATTAGTAAAAGGAAGCAGAAAGAAGCTCGTATTCAGAAAAAGATCAAAGACAAGAAAGCCTTGAAGAAAAACCAAGCCATGGTCCAGCCAACCTATCGTGTGGATCCAGAAATTAAAGATCTCGATGAAGACCACCACGAGAAGACGTAAGCCATTCATCCATGTTGGATCTTAGCTCACAGCATTATAAATCCTTATATATTTTTGTGGTTTTATTAATGAACAAATATATTCATGTATAAATTAAAGTCTTTACCGACAATTCCTGAGGGGAGTTTTTTTTTTATCAAGTTATATATATTAAATAAAAAAAACAACATGTGGAATCCATACCGTGTACATTTAAGATAGTGTCTCATCTACATTAAAATATATATGGCGGGTTTCTTTTTCGGAAAATAATTTATCTTATGTAACTACTAATGAAAATATATAACTGAATTTCTGGCAGAATTCCCAGTTCAACTGCCTCACTAAAACATATCACGTCTTGAGTGATTGATTTCATAATACTCAGAAAAAAATACAAACTCATTTTTTGTTTGATTGGTCTGTTGATTTTAAATTAATGTAGTGAACTCAATATCTAGGATTTTTCAATTGGTCTGTTAGAATATAACTCCACCTATCTCTATTTTTGGATTGTACAACAATGTAGAGAATCTGAACAATAAAGAAAAATTACAAGTAAATTTAGTGTACATAAATTTTTTATTAAAATCTATTTCTTTTACCATTTTTTATTTTCATTTAACTGATTATTTTCATCATGACATCTAGAGCAAGAAAAATGTTCTCCCTTTTTCTCTCCTCATAGATTGAATGGGACACATAAACTCACTCTAACCCCCACGCACAAAAGGTAACCCATCATAATAATGCACTTATCCCCTACTGTAGTAGGTATTGGCGATAAAGGATGGTTGCTCCTCAGACAAACTGTGTAACAAAGGTTTCAGGGGTGGATCCAGAATTATTTTATCATGGGGTGAGGAGGGAGGCCTGATTGTGGTTATAATACTAAGTGTCATTTTGCTATGGGAGAGGGGTGGGAATGTTCAGACCCCCTCCCCTCTCTCCCCTCTCTTGCAAATCTCTGAACTGGTGTACCTTTTAGTTATGTAGAGGTATTTGCAACTATGGTATAATTTATGAAACAAATTAGGCAACTATCGTAAAAGAAAAAATATAACACATCTTTTACAGAAGCCCTTTCTTTTCTTGAGGTCAGAATGATTATATTTATGTCAATAAAACGACTGACTTCGTTATTTTTTATATTTACATGTATATGGGACAATTTGATACAGTGTCTGAGATTTTAACTGAGGATCCATCATCCACAATGTGCGCCATTTGACATTTTATGTAGAGCCAATATATTACCAGGTTCCCCTAATGCAAATATCATTTATCTGTTATATATTTACATCAGAGCTTTAAAAATTACATGTATTTGGAGATTCCATTTGTATATATGCATGAACGCTTCATTTTATGCATGTTACGTATTCATTCTAAAGGCAAAAACAATATAGCATTTGTATATGATATAACACTTTTTATTCTACAATCCCTAAGTATAACATATCTGGGCACTTACATACTGAAAAATATGTATGGCCCCTGCTTATGTAAACCAAAGAAAAAGACGCTCTATTCTTGGACTCAGACCATTTAGTTTATTCCTCCATCTTCATGACTTACCTTTCTAAAAATGCCGTTTTACCTGCGTATATCTGCACCAACACTGCTTTCTTATTACAAGATCAGCATAGGTACACTGTATATGTTTATTGTGTGTTTCGCCAACACCATTCTCATTTGCTATCTATAATAGCTTGCACATAGTGCCTAGTGTGCAAGATTTAGAAGCGAACTAGCAAAAAATATTCAGATTTTAAAGTGTACATCCAAACTTATCTTTGTAGAAATGAATGTTTTCGATTAGTATGACTTGCATTTTATTTTATTGATCTATATTGATTATTATTTTTTAAATTATTTTTTACAAACTTGACCTTGAAATGTATGTTAAGTTGATGATTTTTACCTCCGATTAACAATGCAATATCCATATAATTGTACTCTTACATGCACAGTTTGAATTGTTTGAGCATTCCTATTTGCATATTGCACCTATTAACTGTGTGTTATTTTCTCTCCTTTCAACTTTCTAACAGGAAAGAGTCGCCCAAAAAACCTAGGTAAGACTCTCGTATAAGTCATTTAATATCTTGATTATGTTCTTAAATCATTTGTTTTTCGAACAAATGTTGCCGCAGAATAACTAGCTTTATAATGGATAGTCAAAGATAAAATAGACTGCAATGAGACGTTTTGTCTATGTAAATTTATGACTTTACATGTTGTATTAGTTACATATTTAAAATGTAATTCCGGAAATATTTCAGATTTTGAACCACCTTTATTATTTTTGTCATTCCTTTGAATCGGTGAGAATTTCTCATAGTTCATAGTCGTCATTAAGTGACAAAATCGCGATGAATAAATCAACACAGCGTAAAACTATATTTTATTAAATTATATAAAGGAATTCTAATCAAATAATTAGTAACCTTTGAAGAAAATACAATAAAATCCATCCAAAGCATCTTTTCCGCTTTCCCCTCGTTTCTCTGGTGTTCTTCTCACTGAAAATAATTTTGTTCATCAATTAAGACATATTTATACAAATACACCAGATATTGTTAAGATTATTTTCTTTTCTCTTTACAACAAAAAGGTTTGTGAACACTGTATGTTGCTTCTAACTTGCTCAATATATGAGACAAAATCATTCAAATCTGCCTACCTGCTTGGGAATAACCAATATAAAGCACCCTTTCACAGAAAATGAAATTAACCCAGACTAACACAAAAGAAAGCGCATGTACTTCACTCATTCAATGCAGAACTTGACCGTTTGCGCTTATTTCACAAGTTCCAACGGTTGCACCTCAATCATCCAACTCCATGCATCTTCCTTTTTTGGTCATGTCTTCTCTTATGGTTACTGGGATCTAAGGATCTTACCTTTTCGCAATTCCTAAAGTGACGTCACTTTTAAATTTCCAAATACCCTAAATGTCATTGTTCGTTTAAATCAATACTTTTTTTTCAGCACAATCAGGTTTACATAACAATCAGGTTTTTTTAACTTGAAAAAAAACGTTTGTACCTAAAGAAACTGGTAATCGCACCTTGATTACGTGATTATTTTAAAGTCGAATTTAAAAACGCATAATAGTACCTAAAGAAACTAGTAGTCGCACTAAGGCGAATCACAGTATGTGATCACCGATTAAATCCCTTTTATCCTTGTAAAATAGGTCGTATTTTTCTTTACACGTTTGAGTTGATTCTGGGTCTTTAAAGTTTTCATGAATACATGTATTTATTTTAAACTACCAAAGATTTATTTAATGGATTTAGGGGGTACATGCTCAATAAGGTCACATTAATATATATTTTGAAATTTTGTAAACTGTCCGTTCAGATCACTAAATATTGGAAATATATGAGGTATTTAAACTTTATTATTCCCATTGCCGTTTCCAGAAATGCAATGGTGGTTTGAATCTCAATACACCTTCAATGCACAATTGTTGGAAAATTAATCCCGGATGATTTGGTTAGCTCGTACGTCTTAATGTTACATGTTTTACAGATAATCGTTTCTATTTCCAGGAAACAGAAGTTATACACGGATAACTACCCAATCAAGACATCTGAGGAAACCACGAAGAAACACATGGGTGGAGCTAGCGACACAGACTCCGCCATCAAAATGGAGAACGAGCCCCAGCAGGATGACCAAGACTTAATGGACTCCAAGCTCTCTAGAGGCCTGCCTCCTCTCGATGGCCACGAGGAGGGGGAGAGGAAGAAGAAGAAAAAGAAGAAGGACAAGAAGAAGAAGCACCATGATGAAGGCCATGACAACCACTCTGCTAACCTTTCAACTGAACTCTAAGCGAAGGGGAACTACACTCCTCCCCATTTAGGGCATTGCTAACGGTTTTGATAAAAAAATATATATATGTATATGAATTTATTATTTACAACAGTGTCTTAAATTTGGATTTTGATGATATCTGAAGAAATATGTAATAGTACAAGAAAATAGTTTCACTTTTAGAATTTTACCATCAGTTTTGAGAAAATATATAATATAAATGTTTTTGGTGAAATGGTATATTTGTACATGACCTGTATGTTATAAAGGCGTTGTACCCCGTCGAAAACTTGTATGGCATGGTTGTCCGACCTCATCTACTGAGACGTGACATTCAAAATAGTTCTGCAGAAGTCTTCTTAATGTAATTTTGTGCTCTACATATAAATGTTTGTATTTCATAATTTTAATGATATTCCTGACCTGTGTTTTGACTCAATCAATACAAACATCCTCATTACTCCAATAGATTGCATGTTCTCAAAAGTTAATCCTATTCTTGAAAGTAGGTCCCGTATATTAGCACATGTGTTAGATTGTGTGTATGCATGACTGATTTGGTCGTAGAATCTAGTCGCTGTATATTTGGATAATTTGTCATTACACTGTAGCATAATTTTGCTGAAGACATTCTACAATTTTACATTTAATTGATATTTTCCGTTACTATATACCTTTTTAAAACTAAATTTGCCACATCAAAGATTTTCATTTATTTTTATCAGACATATATTGTTGACATTTTCAGAATGTTGAAATCTATAGTTTACTTGCGCTTTGATTAATGCTGCTATCTGATATATGTTCCAAACAGAATAACCGTATTTTATATTTATGTCTTGTATTATTATAAATGAAAATAATTTGACTATCAAAATTATAAAAACTGTGTAAAATTTGACAGGGAAGAAGCATGTTATTATTTTGATCATGTCATTAAAATATATATCAGAAGATTTGTGATTTTAAACAAGGTTTTGCTTTATATTACCATATTGCGTCTATTGAGACTTGTTTTTTATCTCGTTTTTGGTTGATAGTGAATCAGACAACAATGATAATTTTTGATGACTGAAATATTCATATTTACAAAATATAAGTATATATGTATATATAAGAAGGACATGTTTTGGAGTAAATGTCAAAAATTGCAAATAAAGTCCATCAGGTTCACTGCATTTGGTGAGAAATTATTATCTAAAAAATTAATCACGGATATCATTATTTCATCACATGTTGCTTCAATATAGTATTTTTTGACAACTTTGCACTTGCTTTAATGAGTTTCATATTTTCATCATGTTTGTATGATCTATTCTTCTGTGATATTTCTTTTATTAGAATCATTCCATGAGCAATGTTGTAAAAATACTCTGAAGTCCTATTATTTATTTAGGTTACTTTATTTTTGCACTTCTGTGATATTTTATATTCAAACGTAGAAATAAAAATAACATCGTGGGAAAATTTCATCTCTCTTGTTCTATTTTTAGATAGCTGTAAAGTACATTAATTTAAAAAACAATATAAATAGCAATGGGAAAATCTTCTAATGAATGATGAAATATATAGAGGTTCAAGTGGAGATAAGAGAGGCGGTAAATGTTGCAATAGTCACGAGAAATGTCCAAAATGGAGGAGAGCCGACAAGTTATAATGGCCACCATTAATTCTGTCGTTATCTGCATCAACTGTCTACATCTTATAATTACGACGAAAAGTCTTAGGGGGTTCCAATTTCTGCAAATATTGCTTTAGTTCTTATGAAACAACCTTTAGAAATATCCAACATGACATTGTTTTGCAAAATTAGATCATATGCAAACTTCAAACTCCTGACCTTGCTTCCGTATGTACATGCATGCGCGTGCACTTTTATAATTATAGTATCTAGTGAAACGGAAACAAACACAAGTCGCTGTGTTATACACATGAACTCAACATATGTATTGGAAATGAGAATGTGAGTCAGCTCTATGTTTAAACTTAACATGTGACTATATCTTACTTTTAAGTAACCTGGCTCATTTTACAAATGAGGATGTTATTAAACACACCGAATATGAATGTAGAAAAACTGTACTTGTTCCCTCTTCTTTTTGCAGCATTGGTCCCCGTGACGTTGCTTATCACGTAAGCTCTCTCTCTCTCTCTCTCTCTCTCTCTCTCTCTCTCTCTCTCTCTCTCTCTCTCTCTCTCTCTCTCGTAGTACCAATAATTTGCAATTCATATGATATAAGTTAGCATTGGTAATAATGTGTTGAATTAAATTTTTCAATTTGCATATTAACATGTTCTTAATCTTAAATGGATGTAATGTCTTCCTGGCTTGAATGTTTTCACTATATTTGAATATCATATTGTTTTAATTAAATCAAATTTCATAACCTAGAATAAATTGATTTAAAGCAAATTTCGTTTTAAGTTATTAAGAAATACTGCATTTGCATGGTAAACACTCCTATATTATCCATCTTTTACCAGATATATCATAGCTGTCAGTGATCATGACGTTTATCCATTTTTTCCATACGTCAGGTAATTATCAAAATTAATATATTAAAGCTGCTTGGTCCGATTTTATATCAAATTTTATGCACGCTTTTAAACGATGGCTATGCTTAGTATATGTATAATAATAGACATTGCAGTAGTGTTACCCGTCAATTATGCCAAATTTCAACGAAGAAAAATACTTACAAAATTTGCTAACAAAACAAACGACATTAAAAGGTACCGCGTTATTTCGCCTCATGTTAAATTTCACCCCCGACGACGAGAGGGTTATGGTTGTATTACGAATTTGACATCGCTTTAAATAACGGTCGAAATGATCAGACAAATTACAAATAAACATGTGTACGTTTTGTTCGCTAATATTTCTGAAGTCTGCTTTCTTTACAATCGATGCATAGCATGCGGGTTGAATAACCCCAATCATTCGGGGGACGAAACCAAGCGGTTTTATTTTCTAAACATTCCCGTGATGCATTTTGGTTTGTTTTTTCGTTTGCCCAAAAAGAAATTATTTTTATTTACTTTGAATATTTCTAACTTTGAAAGGAGACTGATTCTTCTGGTGTAAATAGGAGAAAGTCCATAACTTTCTAAGATAAATGATTTGTTTGGAAAAAAATTTGATACTGTAATAACAAAAAAATCGGACCAAGCAGCTTTAATCACTTTAAATGAAAGTGGAAAAACTTTTTTCATATGAGATTTTTAAAAAAATGGCTAGGGTTTGTTTTGAAAAAAAAACCAAACAAACAAAGAAACCATAATTGCATAGATGTTTGCATACCTTGCTGTTGGTCATTTATGTTGATTTCTCGGTCAGTGACACGGGAACACTACCCCCCGAGAGCTGTGTGTTTGGACAGTTCCTGAACATCGCTGCACTCCTAAGTATGAATCTTTTATTGTAACTGTCAGAATATTATTACACACCTAACTTTTTCAAACTTATCATAAGATGGTCAATCAAGTTATATTTTACTGTTTTTTAAAAGTTCTAAGATAGATTACGGAAAGTAAGACATATTAAAACTTTGTCATCGATCTTTAAGAAAACAATATTATTTAAATGTAATAATTATTTTAAAATGAATGGAGCATAAAATAATACCATGTACAATGTTTGTCATTTCAGTTTTGATAACAGTATGCGTGAGATACAAGCAACTTGATACCTTCTGGTCATCGCAGGACGCTGCTTCCAAATTTCCAAAAACAAACAACGTAGCCTTAGTAATGGGTGTATTGGCCGCACTTGGTTTGAGCATTGTCGCAAATTTCCAGGTAGGGAGGCGGACTTGAATAATACCAAACTGAGGATTTCTCTGTTGTATTTCTCCCATAGAATACAGAGGATTTATTTGATCTTATAGTTACTTGCTCTAAATGAACTTGTTGAACCAAACACACTAACAGCGCTACGCGTACATTTGTATAATTGTGGATTCAGTGAGTTATTAAACTTGGTGAATCAAACTTTTGGAACAAAAATTTGGTTTTTTTCGGAAATCTTATTGTCTAAAACATGGGAGTATCTCCAAAAAAAACCCCATTGATTTTGTTCCGTTTTGAACAAAGTTTATGATTTTTTTTCTGATTCAGATTAACTTATGTTTATCCGACAGTCTACTGTTATAGAAATACAACAACTTACAAAATAACTGTAACTATAAGAGTTGTTTCTTATAAAAACCCACACGTTCCTTCAAACGAGGTGATTAACATTTTCCGGAAGTAAATAGCAAAGAAGCATGTGTAACATATACCGGTATATTTTTACTAACTCATTTTAGAGCAATAAACAATATACAATGCATTTTCAATAATACCGGAAACAATTAGTCAACTGAAACGTTAGCTATTGCCTATTCATACATTAAAGTTTATTGCAATACAATGTAGTGTTCACAACTTCACCTTTATGTTTAAGTAATTCTTACAACTTCAAAACAGAAATATTTCCTGTATTCTTGATCACGGTAGGGAGCGTAGGGGGCGAGTTAGATTTACTCTATACATCGAGGGTAAAAGGAAACGATGATTACGATGAGTCGACATCAGGGCCCCACCAATTATACGGATATGGTTTCTATGTTATCGATGATATTTAGACCCACCAATATCACCCCTGCGAATGTTATTGTCATTCAAATTTTAGACCACGTGGTTTTATGACCCTTTCAGTTTCGCAGTAACAATCGTACCTCGAGTACATAGGCGTCGGAACCGGGGGGGCTAGGGGGGGGCTTAGCCCCCCCACTTTTTTTTGCAAAGTTATACCTAACCATTAGAAACATAGCATGATAGAGGGTTCAGCCCCCCACTTTTTTTCGCAGGAAAGATTATTGTTCCGAAATTTACCTTTAAAGATGGAAAAGTTGAATTAAGAAGCATACTAGCCCCCCCCCCCCCCCCCCCCCCCCCCCCGGATTAGGAAATTCATGATTTTGGGAAAAAAAATTGGGTAAGTTTTTTTTCTTTTGGAAGTAAAGGTATACTTCTCCCCCCCCCCGGATTAGGATTTCCATGATTTTGGGAATTACTTTTTTCTCAATATTTCTGAGGATAAGTCTAGCCCCCCCCCCCCACTTTCAATTTGCTTCCGACGCCAGTGGAGTATATAGTCTATTTCACAGTATCTAGGTTTTTGTAGTCAAATATAAAATCTAGAGGCTTATTGATTTTAAACTTTATCTTCATTGATTGGTGAATGAAATGTGTTCTAGAAATAAATGTGACTATACAAAGATAACTTTTTGTCTGCTGTTGCAACAACTAACATGCTTAAAAGAGATCCCTCCTGAGGATTATTTTTCGATCCGCGCCTGACCTAGTAATAACATCAATAGTGAAACAGTTTATACTATTTCATGCAGAATGCTCCTTGAAAATGACTCGATATACTAAGTTTTAATGCAAAACAGACACCCATTATTTTTTTAAAAAACATGGTATTGCACACCACAAGCATTTAACATGGCTTGATTTTATTAAGCAACCCAATGTTTATATTTTAAACCACTCTACACGTGGTTAAACACGAATGATAACTCTCTTCTGAATATTATCGTTTAATATAAATAACTGCTAGATGGTGAAATAAGACCTACATCTTGAAAGCTTTTCCCGTTTTAACATAAATCAAAGTAGGATATGATATGAAAAACGACCAGTACTTGAGTATTTTGAGAATATTATCTGAACACTTATACTTCCGCTCGAAATTTCACAGGAATTGAACAAATCTCGGTGAAGTCTTGTGAACTTTCATTCGAGCACCTCTGGATTTATTACGCACTTAGCAACGATAAAGAAAACATTCCGAACACATTCGCAGGGGTGAATATAATGGATATGGTTTTTGTGTTATCGATTATATTTAGACCCACAAATATAACGGATATGGTTTTTGTGTTATCGATAATATTTAGACCCACCAATATAACGGATATGGTTTTTGTGTTATCGATAATTAATATTTAGACCCACCAATATAACGGATATGGTTTTTGTGTTATCGATGATATTTAGACCCACCAATATAACGGATATGGTGTCTGTGTTATCGATAATATTTAGACCCACGAATATTACAGATATGGTTTCTGTGTTATCGATAATTAATATTTAGACCCTCCAATATAACGGATATGGTTTTTGTGTTATCAATAATATTTAGACCCACGAATATTACGGATATGGTGTCTGTGTTATCGATAATATTTAGACCCACCAATATAACGGATATGGTTTTTGTGTTATCGATAATATTTAGACCGACCAATATTACGGATATGGTTTTTGTGTTATCGATAAATAATATTTGGACCCACCAATATTACGGATATGGTGTCTGTGTTATCAATAATATTTAGACCCATGCGGCTTGTATATTGCATGTATTAGATGCCCAGTCCAATTTGTGAACAATTATCTGCTTTTTTCCCACTTTCATTTAAATAGTATCCAGCACGTTCATGTAGGTGACTCAACACAAATTAAATCAGGTATAGATAAAAAAAGAAAAAGACGGTATTTCTGTATATAGCAGTATGATATGGGAGGGGGGGGGGGGGAGTGGTGTTTTTTCTCAATGTACTTTAAAATGATGAAATTGTAATGTCTTTCAGGTTGATCATGTCAAGTCGGTACACATCATCGGTGCTTTTTTTGCCTTCATAGTGGGAGGGATGTATTTTTATATCCAGGCGTACATTTCGTGGTCTGCTAGAGACATTCCAGGGTCGTCAAAGATAGTGCGGGTGGCACAACTTATCATCTGTGTTCTTTATGCAGTTTTTGCAATCATAGGTACTATTTCATAGAATGGCATTTATCATAATTTAAAAATTTGATTTAGTTTCATTAAAATCCATTATTTTATAATTTACAATAAACCACAAAATGCTTTTGTGATATATAAATTAAATTCATTAATAACAGTTTCTTCAGTTGTGTGGTTTTAATAAGAACGTGCTTGATCTATGTAATCTTTTTATAAAAATCTGTTCAGAATGTTTTCACACTGCAAGACATTATTCTAAGACCGTAGATATAAACTTTGATTTTAAGTCTTAATTTTCCCCATAAAAAGATACAGAAGTCAATGGTATTTTTTCTATCTTGCATTGTAGGAATAGTCACCGTCATTGTAGGTAAATCGAAGCTAGGACCCAGTACCATTCTAACCCGCGAGTGGTCGCCGGAATACGCGGTAAATATCACGGCTTACTTTATTCCAATATTTTTTATACGGCTGTGAAATATGGGGTTTACAAAGAACAAAGCTTATTGAGAAATTTAATCTTAAGTTCTGTAAACATATATTGTATTTCAATTCCTCAACACAAAAGTTTATGATGTATTGTGAACCTTAAAGGTATCCACTTAATATTATTATCAAAGTTAGTTTGAGTTCATTGCTGAGTTAATTAATTAATTTCAAGAATTCTAAATCGTCTTCAAAACTTTGTTATGTACCCAAAAACTATAAGAATCTGTAAAGAACATTTTAGATGATTTTGGAATGTCGTATTTGTGGCATGAAAATTCTATAAATATTCATTGGTTAAAAATGAAAGTTAAGTTCTCAACATATTATTAAATCAGTTCAAACAATCATGGTACAGTGATGTACAAAATTCACCAAAAATAATAGGATTTGTAAATTATGTACTTGTAATGAAATTGAAAATGAATTCCACTATTTGTTTAACTATTCTTATATTTGTACAACAGATGCTAGAACCATGTATTTACCAAAATATTATATATCAAACCCAAATGTCATAAAATTTGAAGTATCAAACAAATACCAACTTACCAAGATTTGTAGATTTATAAAACAATTATTGAGAGAGTTAATTCTCCTGGCTAATGTACAAATCCTTCTTTACAATGTAATTCGTATATATTTTCTTTACACTGTAAACACAGTTTATTGAGAATAAAGTTCATTGTCAATGTCATACCTTCTTCCTATTCTAACACGGTTTCACATTCTCCCAGGGCTATGCTGAACACGTGGTGTCCACGGTGATGGAGTGGTTAGGGACTTTCCTGATCTGTGCGTTCGCCCTAACCTTTGTTCCAGAATTCAAACAGTTTAACCTGGAGTTAACATTTAAGATAAAAAATGTAGACAGTAACTTAATGCCCTCTGCATAGAGAATGTTTCGCAAAGATTTTGCGCGTTATAACATAATTCAGGGACATGTCATATCATTAAATTTTTCTAACACAGTTTCGTTTGAAACTTTAATGTCAGTGAATTCAAGTTTTTAAATGTCTAAAATTCTTCAAATTGGAGAACATATGTAATGTTTCATTTCCTCTCTACCGGTGTCTTCGAACATTTTTCTTCCTTCCTCTCAATTTGTATTTGCACCCATTTGTTTTAATATTGGTCGCAAATACATATCTCATAATATTGATTTGTCAAAACTGTTATTGCTCACAACTGATTATACAATGTGATTATATATAGTATATGTGTAATCTTTATTTTTGAAAATAATGGGATGCTGTGTATTATTTTCAAACTTAATTTTTTTTCATTGTGACTTTTACAACGTTCATCTTATTATTTTTTTTAAAACAATGCCGTTCAAATCATTATTTTAAAAACTCGCGAAAATGAAACATTTTATGCATTACTTTTAAAATATCTTCATATACAGTTGTGTATGTTTTTTAGCAAGTATTCGCATATACATTGCCAAGTAAAAGTAGCTTAATTGTACTGTTATGAACTAATACATTTCAGCATTTTGTATTGTATAGGTTAAAAATTTTCTCTAGATATCTAATTAAAATACAAATTGTCGTATCACCACTTAATGAAATTGTTCATTCTCTCTAGATAGTATTCTGGTGATATTTCCTTTTATTAATGTCCAGTTGTAGTGTTGACAAGAAATTTTTGATTGGATACATTAGTGACCATTAAACAACAAGATACTAGTATGTTCACGTTGTGTGTATCTCTTGAAAATTTTGTTCTCCTTTTAACAAGCTGAAAGTTAAAAATATTACACAACAAACTCCAAGATGTACTTGTAAATGTCTCGTAACAATGTGCTATTGTACATGTAACTTAATTTACATTCATCTATACAATTACCTGTTGTAATTTCCTACTTTTATTTTTAATTTCCCAAACTTATGTATTTCTTTATTTGTCATAATTTACATTTTCAATGCCTTTATCTGTGATAACACTACGAATCCAATGTGTAAAATATATATAGTTCAATACATTTCATTAATGACGTAAATGACGTACTGTTTGGGCGCAAGCGTGGTTTGAATAATAATACGAAGTGAATATAACATTAAAATCTCCATATTTTAATATTTTATCATAAAATTGCTGAAAATTGTGTTAATATAAGTAATACGAAATCATTCTTTACAGGAATCAAATATTCTGTATCCAATCCACTATAAAGCCTTAGAGTTTTGTTTTTATTTAACTACACCCCAACCAAAATTATCATCTCGTAATACTGAGAGAATGGTTCCTTATTTCTTACTTGTAAACATTTTTTATATATGTACAATATAATTTATAATGGAAAAAATTAATTATTAATCCAAACATATATATATATATATATATATATATATATATATATATATATATATATATATATATATATATATATATATATATATAAAAGACAGTCTTGTTGTTAGATCCGTCAACATATGGATTATCCTGTAAATGGCATTTACCTTTGGGCAGCTTGAGCAATTGAAGTTTGAATTTTGGCAAAGTGCAAGGGTTTTTTTTTAAGTTGTAACGATATGACTAAATATGTGAACTACCATGAGACTTGATTCTTCTAAATATTTATGAATGATTAATAATTTAAATGAGAGAAGCCGAAACTACTGTTCAACTTGATTGTTACAGATCAGTGTACAGGGTACTTACAGACGTTACGAAAATTATGCGAGGT
Organism: Magallana angulata; assembly: GCF_025612915.1. Lineage (NCBI taxonomy): Eukaryota > Metazoa > Mollusca > Bivalvia > Ostreida > Ostreidae > Magallana > Magallana angulata. The sequence goes on along the minus strand of NC_069111.1, from coordinate 49,233,263 downwards.
GTAATAAATGTGTAATAAATGTACATAGCCTATGAATTTAGACTAGTGCGACTGAATATAATTTATAGAAAAAATGTTAATCTGAGATATGTTTCTCTAGTTCATTTCCTGATGATATATCATATCTAGCAAAAAAGCTTGAATTGATACTGAGTAGACTTATGTCGATATATTATACATGTAGCAAGAAACCACTCTCATGGTCTTGGCAACTGTATACGTGTATTTGATTTATTTATTTTTATCTAGTAAGAATGCTATTTTTATGGAATTTACTTTAAGAAATAATTTTTTAGCGGTATAGAAGTGTGTTTGACTTGATCTGATGAACCGTTATTTAGAAAAGACAGTATCTGAATTTGTAGTGTTTAACTTTGGGAAGAATCTTTTTTATTATCTCTGTCTTTTTTATATTATTGCATGTGTTTTTATAATAAGGATGCATAAAACTATGTCTGTTTTTCAATGTTATTGAATTTATTTAATAAAAATTTAATTATTATTATAAAATTTCTGTAATAAAAAGTTATTGTGACATTTCTTCTTAAAACAACGGACGTAAATTTTTGGTATGACAAGGATCGAAATTTAAAAGTATCCATATTTCGATTTGTGTTTTAGATATACCCGTTTTAGATGACGCAGATTCCGTTTTAGATAACAAAAATCAAACCTACGCCACAATCATGAATCAATCTTATTTTTACTAAAGCATCGGATATTTCACTTCCAAATCATCCAAAGATGACGTTGTGATAATCTAAAGTTAGACAATGTTGACAGTTGTGCAGATGTTATCTTTAAGGGGAAAAAAAACAAGTTACATGTAGATGATATATAGTAATATCAAATAAGAAAAAAATGATGCATAATTTCACATTATAAAGTTACTCAAGTCAACGATAATATGAAGGTTTTGTGTCTAAAAATTCATTTTTAAGATTGTTAACATTATACATATAAACCTAATGGGAAATATTGTATATCACTAGTTCCAGCCATTTAATCGGTGATTTCCACAGTGCATATTTGAAAGAGATATGCAGGAAGATGGTGTATAACATTTTTGTATTGAGAGAGTCATGGTTTTTCGGAGAGACGAAAACAAAAGATAGCCAACCAATAATTTAAAAGACCACACTTCCTTGTGCTTTGCTGTTGACCGGGAAGTTCTGTGAACTTTCGTGATTATTTGTTGCATGTCAATCTAAAAATAGGTATAACGGTACCCGGGTTTCGACTTTTTTAATGCTAATATACAAATTACATTATTCTTCGTTTCTAGATAAGCATCAAATCACTGCTGATATCATTTTACTAGAATAATAATGTATATCCCGTGTTTAGAAAAGTTTTAAAACAGTGCCAAATCAAACATTAGAATTCTTTATTCTGACACACAGTTTTTTTTTCATTTAAGGTCGTTCGTTAGATAGTTCAGGAAATGAAAGTAAAATTGCTTTTTGGATTCTTTTAACTCCACAGATCAATTGCATAATGTCATTTTTAAAGAATTACAAATATTTCTAAAAAAAAAACTATTTTTAAAGAAAATTAGTACCATTTCTTCAAAGTTCAGACAGAATTATCATTTGGACTAGGAAAAGATAACTCATGAAGGACCGGTGTATCATGGTTACCTAGTTATGTACACACTATACTGATAACGTTTTTGTTTCCTGTCAGAATGAAGAAGACACGCAGAAGTAAGAAAGACGTAAACTCAGGTAATCTACTGATCAGCTTTCTTTCTCCTTTCCTTTTAACTCTATAACCTATCAATTCTGTAGGGTAGGGTGTTGAAAATTGCTGTAGTAACCCCACCCCCTTCCGCTCGACATAATGTGCTATTTGTATTATTTTGAGCGTTATCTTATAGATGTTTCTTGGATTAGAACGATTCAAATTGTCTGTCCCTTGCTACAATCGCGTTCTTCGCAGCAGCGTTATTAATTACTAAGAAAGACACTTGGTAAACGATTTATTTAATCAACTGGACTATTCTTGGCAATTCAGTTACACAAACATTTATTTTTGAAGGTTTGAATGTTTGCATAGAGAAAGACCAGCAGATGTGTGTAACTGTGGCATCCTGACATCATAGAAAATGCTGAGGGACAGACTGCATATATTCCCTGTCTTTATTGTCATTTATGTACCAGTTTCTTTCTTCATCACGTGGGTAGACTTTGGTTTTCAATAACTATAAAACTTTAATACATAAGTTCATTAACAATGATTGAGTGTCCTATAAAAAGACATGTTAATATTACAGATATGGAATCGCTGTGTATAATGGCAACGTCAAGCCGGATTTTCCATACATCAGGTAAGAACAAAAGCTTTAAATACATGTATCTACTATCTCAAACTATGCATTGAAAATTATGGTTACCTTTATATACTGACTTAATTAAATATCTATATCTATATTATTTACACAATGGTTGATGTTATATTACATTGTGCGTCGATACTTAAGATCTCCTTACCCGATTGTTTGAAAAAAAAAAGGTTTAAAATTCATTGAAAAATGTATGTTAAAAAATGTGTTAAATTACTTTTCATTTCTCATGAATGTTAAAGATGTCAATCGGATGTCTAATGTCTAATGTCAACTGTATCTAATGTCTAATGTCAACTGTATATCACAGGTATTGAAAAACCTATATGTAAAGTATTGTCGTTTTCTCTAGTGATACGGGAGCCACGCCCCCGGAGAGCTGTGTATTTGGGCAACTGTTAAACATAGCGGCAGTCGTAGGTAATTGTCTTGTATGTTAAATATATACAGTCGTCGGATTTTGTCTTAACTGTTCAAAATAGCGACAGTCATTGGTAATTGTCTTAATGTTAAATATAGCGGCAATCGTTGGTAAGCTTAACTGTTAAATAGACAGACAGTCGTCGGTTATTGTCTTAACTGTTAAACATAGCAGCTGTCTTTGGTAATTGTCTTAGCTTTTAAATATAGAGGCAGTCGTTGGTAAATAATGTATTAACTGTTAAAAAGGGACATATATAATACTAACGTTAGTATAAACGTCCCTGATTAAACATGGCGACAGTCGTTGGTAATTGTCTTCACTGTTAAATATAGAGACAGTCGTTGGTAATTTTCTCAACTTTTTTATATAGCGGCAGTAGTTGGTAATTGTCTTAACTGTTAAACATAGCGGCAGTCGTTGGTAATTGTTAACTGTTAAATAGAGAGACAGTCGTCGGTAATGGTCTTAACTGTTAAATATTGCGGCAGTCGTTGGTAACTGTCTTAACTGTTAAATATAGAGACAGTCGTTGGTAATTTTCTTAACTGTTAAACACAGAGGCAGTCGTTGATAATTGTCTTAAGTCAAGATCTAGTAAATGATTCTAGAGTATGGTTTTTTTTGGTGCTAGAACCATTATGACGTCATAATTGATTTTGATGAATCTTTTCCCGTATTTTACGGCTTTAAATGAATTATGTAGAAAACAAAACAATATTTTGAAATTCTATATTTAATCACGTGAAAAGTAATCCCGGTACCTATATTCAATTTGACATCATTTTAAAGAGGAGGTCAAGAGCTTGTTTAATGCCGTTTTTGGAGAGAATGTAGGCATTCTAGATATATTTCATAAGTCAAAAATGGACAAAAGTCCGAGATTTGTTACTTTTTTCCTTATTATTCATAGAAAATTGTTGTTTAAAACATGATTTTTCATTGAGTTTACCAAAAATTTAAGCCCCGGTACACCCTATGAAGCAAAGATATTGTTATGAAGCATCATTGAAAGAATTTATACCTTGAATATCATAAATCTATAGGCACCTTTCATTTACTAGATCTTGACCTTAATTACTGTTACAATGCAATTAACACTGTGCCTGCTAATGCCGGTGGCATTTTTGCACCCGTTTAAGCTGCATATATCGAAAAATTCAAATATGCCATATGATAGACCATTGCTTTAAGAGTTTACAACCATCTTTGTTATCATTGTATCTCACCTGTCAGGTGAGATATTTACCTTTCAAAAAATATTCCCACAGGAAAATAATTTTTCCCATAGGAAAAACAATATTCCTATAGGTAATTTGAAATTTCCTATCGGAATACAAGAACTTCCTATATGAATTTCAATTCCGATAGGATTTGATAGAATCCGATAGGAAAACATAATATCCTATAGGATAACTACATGTCTGAATCAAATTCTTACAGGAAATACCATTCTCCAATAGGAAATATAATTCCTATAGGACTTTTAAAAAATCCTAAAGGATTGTCAATATTTCCTGTAGGAGAATCAATTCTCCTATGGGAATTATCATTTTCTGATGGGATAATAATTTTTAAAGGTAAATATCTCACCTGTCAGGTGAAACACACTAAAAACGAAAGTGGTTATATACTCTCTAGACGATGGTCTATCATTTGGTATAAACATGTATGGATTTTTCCAAAACTGCATCTTAAGTGGGTGCAAAAATGCCACCTTGGCACTGGCATAATTATCATGCACAGTGTTAATTGCTTGATAGTTTATTGTTAACCAATTTAACTAGCGCAATTTTTTGTGCGCCGAAACTTTTAACACGTACGAAACTATAGCTCCAAGATCGTCCATCCGATTGTTTTTTTTTAGACCGCTAGCTATAGAACTGCAGCTAAGACCATTGCAGTTCAGATTTCTGGATTACTGTATACATAAAAGTGAATGTGTGCCCGATTTTCAAATTAGAAGCTATTGGGAATAAACGTTTTTCTGTTAAAAAAGTGAATTTTTGGGAGTTGATTTTTAATCAACTCTCCTATGCTGTTACTCAGGCAAACCGAAACTGAAACAGTGTTTGGACCTATGCACAAATCATCACCGCTGACAAGATTTAGTTCTTGAAAATAATCGACAAATTCGATGTAATGTATGCTGAAGCTTTGTTTTTTCAAGAAAACTTATGTTTAGATACCCTGAAAATAGTCAGATTTTAAATAGTTCGAACAATTTATTATTTTGTAGTCGTATGTATTCCTACGCTAGAGTTCAATGTAGTCTCGTTCAACCAGACGCTCGGCTGTCTCCGTAAATCTTCGACAAACTCTCTGTTTGTTGGAGATTAACAGAGACAGCCGAGCGTCTGGTTGAATGAGCCTAGAGTTCAATATTGCTTGGATTCTTACAATGTTTTAGAAATATTTCCATTATTGATACATAATTTGATGGAATAAATTCTATCTTTAATTTTACACAACATATGATTCATATAGGGTTTTCTCGAAATTCTTGTCGAAAAAATCCGAAAATTCATATTATGAATATGTGCGTAATTCAAATACAGATTAGATACTACATGTCGTGCAAAATAACATATCGTTGATTTTTAAATAAATAACAATCGATAAAATCAACTCCCGTCAGTACTTCGGTACTTTGATTTTTAAAGTTTTCAACTCTAAAGAAATATATAATGACTGTTCCATATTTTGCAAAATGGTATATTTCAAAAATAAAACGAAAATCACTTTAAAGTTACTGAAATATATGGTTAATGCATGTAAATATTTTAATATTCATATGCTATACTCAGAAATGAATAACAACTGGTATATCATTTTGGCGGAAGTAAGTTTTCCCGCCTTTATTTCTCGACTTTATATCCGTTCTCTCCGGATAGGCCTCTTATTAAAGATAAAATGTATGGATAGAAGTTTAAAGAGGCTTTGAGATTCTTCTCAGTTGACCTTTAATATAATCGACAAATATCACTTCTTTCCTTTTTCACTGATAAAACACATTTAAAATATTTAGCAACGATTTTGATTTACACAAATTTACATTTACACAAGACTGAACAGAGTTTTTGTAGCTGTTTATTTTGTTAAACAGTGGTTTGTTATGATATTAAACATTGTGACTGTCATATTGACCTGTTATAAGAAGTCAAAGGTTTCTGTTATAATTGTTTAATATAACGGCAGTAACCAGTGCCTGTTAAAATTTGTAAACACAGCAACAGTCAATATTGAATACCAAAGCAACGATATTGGGTGTCTGTTATAATGTTAAACATATCAGAAATCATCGGTATCAACAGACATTCTTCTCTGTTATAATTGGTCATCCAAACGGCTGTAATAGCTGTATGTCTTTGTAACATGAAAAGGCATCAGTTGTATCTGCTTTGTTTTAAAAATACAGCGGCAAAAATAGTGAATGTTTTAATTGAAAGCATCATTCTTCGGTGGTGTTAAACACATCGGCAGCTAACTGTGCATCTGTTAAATGTTTAACATAGCGGCTTCTATCATAAAAAAAATTAATTGGCAGTCATAGGTAGCGGCATCTGTTTGACTTGTTCAACATAGCTATGTCATAGAAACATTATCTTTTGACATATTGAACATGGCGGCAATCAACTGAATATTTAGTAAAACACACTTTAAAGGCAATAATATCGGTTATTATAGTAAGAGACTGTACCTTTGATTTCTTATTTTTCCAATGACTTGACTGTGGACCTATTTCAAACACTTCTTTCACCTAATGGGAACGTCAATGAATAAAAGTGATGATTGATTTTGAACAATTTTGAATAATTAAATACCGTATATCCGGTAATTTTTGCTATTTTCGTGACCTCTTTCAAATAGCAAAATATTGAATACGCAGGAATTATATCCTGTTTCATTTTCTGTAGGACACTTTAAAAATCGCAAAAAATGACTGACGCAAATTAAAAATGCTACATATTTCCCCATTTTCGCAATTTGTGACACGCTAAAAATTCCAGATATACTGTATCTGACATGTATTTCTACAATTTTCCAGCAATGTTTGTGTTCTACATACGATATAAACAAATAGACACTTACCAGCGCACATGTCCTCGTAAAGCCGTTTCAAGAGTAAACAAGGTAGCCTTTGTGATCGGCCTGTTAGCAGCCTTTGGAATTAGCATGGTCGGAAACTTTCAGGTAATGCACACACTACCAAAGTGCTTGCACTGAATTACTTACGCATTCATGTATTTTTTAAATCTATTTCAGTTTGAATGTTTTATCAATCATTATTATCCAAAATAATATACTTGTTACATTTTGTTATATGACAACGATTTGTTTTTTGACTACACTTTGTTAAATGAATACGCTTTGTTATTTGACTACACTTTGTCAAATGATTACACTTTGTAATTGACTGCACTTTGTTATTTGACTACACATTGTTAAATGACTACTCTTTATTAGATAACTACACTATGTTAGATGACCACACTATGTTAGATGACCACACTTTGTTAGATGACTACGCTTTGTTAGATTACTACACTTTGTTATTTGAGTACACTTTGTTACTTGAGTGCACTTTGTTATTTGAGTACACTTTGTTAGATGACTATTCTTAGTTAGATGACTACTCTTTGTTATATGACTACGCTTTGTTAAATGACTACGCTTTCTTATATGACTACGCTTGGTTAAATGACTACCCTTTTTAGATGACTACCCTTTGCTATTTGACTTCACTTTGTTATTTGACTACACATTGTTAGAAGCCTATTCTTAGTTAGATGACTACTCTTTGTTATATGACTACGCGTTGTTAAATGACTACACTTTGTTATATGAATACATGTTCGTGCACGTTTACCTGTCACAGGAAGGCAACGTTTGGATTGTCCATATGATTGGAGCCTTCCTTGCCTTTGTTTTTGGTGGTGTCTACTGCTGCTTGCAAACCTATCTGTCTTTTAAACTTCCAAACATCCCAGGCTCAACGAGAAATCTACGAATAGGCAGATTGGTCATCTGTGTCCTAGATTTTGCCTTCATGGTAGCCAGTATCCTTTTACGACAACAATGTGTTAGACCAACAAAACAAAACAAAACAATTAAATAATTATACATCATATAATACACCTAATAATTATTATGAAATTAGTACATTTTCAGTATGCTGAACAATTTTTACGAAAACTCTTCGGTTTCAATTTTTTTTTACTGGGGTAATTCTGGTTAATGTTAGTTTTTCCTTGATAAGACAAAAAGTTTTTGTGACGTTCAGGTTCACCAAAAGTAGTTCAAGTATCAGACCCGGGTGTTGGACCACCAAGGAACCAGTAAGTACATCGATACCTATGTACTTAAAGCTGAACTATGGGACATCATATGTCCAATTAGCTGAGGTTCTAGATGGAGAACACAACTTGTGTGATAAAATCTATCCTACATACTAGTATCACGAATCATGGGATACTGTTATAGCATGTTTACATGGTTTTTATCCATACTACCGTCAACCTTTGTCTTTGTAGGGGATGAGTGCCTGTCTGGCATCAACTATCTCCGAATGGATCATTTCGTTTTTAACTTGCATCTATGTCGCAACATTCACTCCGGAGTTCAAATATTTCGAACTGATAAAAGCAAAGATACTTTTCCATGAACTGACCAGGAACAATGAGGTACCCGGAAACGAGAATAGCGAGGAGACGCAATCCAATGGAACCGTGGTGACCACCGCCATTACAGAAACAAGTGCCAAATATTAAATGCCTGTGATATATATTATCAAATTACATGCTGAATTTGTTGATATTAAATTGATATTAAAATCGAAATTGTATATATAGTTTTACTTGAAATGAATATTTGGGGGAGGCGGTTACACTAGTAGGTTTATCTTCTGCTTGTTGTTTGATGAATGAAAACAAAGAAATTACTATATTCTTGTGTCATCAGAAAAGGTAACGTAATACAAAAAGAAAACGCAATATTACTACAAACGACATCATATCTTGTACGAAAACGTAGTATATTGCCTTCCCATGTTTAAAGTAAAAAAAAATCTCAAACGCATATATAAACTATCCATAATTACATTTTGAATATCAGAAATGGTAACTTCATTTCCTAAAAGAACATGCACATAGCGCCATCTTGATGGTGAACTTCCGTTAGAATCTCAGAACAAAACATTTTTTTAAATCCTTGAAAACTTGATCTTGAGTTGATTTATTACACCACAGTTTGATTGTTCACCTGCAGATAAGTGGCTCCGATGTACGTCTACGTTTGACTTTCCAGTGAAAGGATTTTTAATTTTAACTGTGTAACGGAGAGGGTTCATACACGGACCCCCCCCCCCCCCCCCAAAAAAAAATTAATAGATTTAAATAAATATAAAACCTATGCTATCAACCGATTCTCCTGTCTTGGCTGTAGATTAACCTTTCAAATATGTAAGACTGCATAGTATTATTGATAACGGGTGGACTTAAATCAATGAAGGAGATATGAGGGTAATGTGGTGCACGGATTACAGGAGGGGGAATTTCTAAGGTAAAACACGTGAGTTTTTTTCCCTAAATTCTTAGACAAAACTTGTGTCCTTCAGTGTTTTCAATAATTTATATATATATCGTCTATGTTTGCTATAAAGTCATATACATGCCCCCTTCCAATATGAGAGTGTGTTAAAGAGAGTTGTAATTTGGTCATAATTTGCAAGTTGGAGCATGTTTATCACAAAAATCAGAATACTAGAAATATTGTAGGCTCATAATAATTATATTCAAAATTCTGAAGACTAACCAAAAGTTTTCGTGTTTTGTCATTTGTTTACATATAGTTATCTTGTATAAATCAGTGCTTGCAAATAAATTGATCTCTTTTATCTTCATGTTCAGACGATCACGTACATATAATAGTCGTGGGTAGATTACCATGCCCATGTCGCCCAACGTGTAAACCTCTATTGAAACTGTGTTACTTGACTGATCAGATACATTGCATAGTTTATTTTCAACAAACGTCAACCTTTAGAAATTATATCATCATTAATACATTACTTAATAAAAATTAATAACTGTAACACGAAGAACCCAAGTCTGGGTTGCCTAGCAAAAACGAAAATTTGCAAAAATAAAATATTAAATAATGAAACTGCCACTGAATAGGTACGATATCAGGTTAAGAAAACAATGCAACAATGATGCTTTTTTTGGACAGGAAGTCCGCTGTACAGTTTGCAAAATTGCTGCATGAACACTTTAGATAACAAAAGAATTGGGGAGAGTAGCAAACAAATAATAGAACTAACATTACCTAACTTTACAGAGCGTGGGTCTGATGCAGCAAGATGAAACGTCTTTTAAGAAGACATAAATGTTAATTTCTGATTTTGATTATATGTGTGGTTGCTTGCAGTTTTCATTGCATCAGTTTCCACCATATTCCTCCTTGGGCCGCTAGTTTTTGTCGCAGCGTCTGGCAGTCCGGCCATTGCCACTGCAAGGGTTGAAGAATGCTGACGGACAGACTGCATCTGTTTCCTTTGTTCATTGTCATTTATGTGCCAGTGTCCTTCTGTATCACGTAAGTCAGCTGAAAAAAGTTTTGATGGTTAATAATTTTAATAATTTTATAACAATCATGTTAAACATTTTTTTAAATATAATTATCGATGTTTAAATAAAGATTGACTTTGTTTTTGTTATTGCTGTTGATCATTCTCGTTTATTTCTTCATTAATATTATTGTAATTGTTTGCATAATACTTTATGATTCCTTGATAAAGTTGCTACGAATATATTAGATATGAAAATTTTCGTTTTTGTTCTTTAATCAGGTACATCATTGCGGTAGCCAATAAACACGTAGAACCGGGATTCCCATACATCAGGTAAAAATGGTTTTAGCCTATTAATGAAATATTAATTAAAACAAATTAAATAGTACTTTCACCAACACAACAAATCTAAAAACATTAGTCAAGCAGTTCAAAGATGAGGGAAATGGTTTCAATAGTCAAAATTCACATGATAAATCGTTTTTAGAAATTTTATAAACTCTTAATCATACCATCATAGCGGATGCAAAGCTGTTTGGTGTTTTTTTGTAGTGACACGGGTACTTTGCCTCCAGAGAGCTGTGTGTTCGGTCAGTTACTAAACATAGGAGCAGTTGTCGGTAAACTACTAATAGATCTATATATAGTCATTTACCAAGTCCAATCAGTCAATGAGAACCACGTGGTATTTTGACCAATAAATACCTTTGTACTTACAATGTAAAACATTCAGCCTTTCTTATTTTGCATCTTATTTTCCTCCATAGCAATGGCGATGTTTTATATTCGGTATAAACAAATAGCCACCTACCAAAAAGACTGTCCGGTGAGAATTATAACCAGAGTTAACATGGCGGCTTTGGTGATGGGGTTATTTTCTGCCTTTGGAATTAGTCTAGTGGGAAACTTTCAGGTGAATGAAAACGTTAATGAAACTCATTTTACTTATTAATGAATTCCCAAAGTTCAACATTTCAGAATAAACCAAATATTTTCATTTGAAAATCAGTTGCCTATAATCGTTTTACAATTAAGTACTATGCTTGGCGCGTTTCTGTGTTGGTTTGCTTCGATGCAAAGAAATATGGATAGATTTCGATTTCAATTTGTGATCATTGATATTACCAAAATACATTTCACAACAAAAAATATCTTAAGCTTATTTTTTGTTAATGATGTGAGCTTTTTATAAAACAAGTTTACATATGTACATGTATGTAGATTAAGTGTGTGTAATTAAGTGTGTGTAATTACAGGAGACAAACGTTGTGGTTGTCCACCTGATCGGAGCTTTCTTTGCTTTTGGGATGGGCTTAGTCTACTGCTGTTTGCAGACCTACCTGTCTTTCAAACTACCAGACATCCCAGGCTCAAGCAGAAATCTACGAGTAGGCAGACTGGCCATTTGTATTCTGGACGCTGTCTTTATATTAACTCGTATCCTTGCAGTCTTGGTTCATACCTTTTTTTTAGTTTAAGCTGATGAGCCCAAACGAATTCGGCAATTTTTAAAAACTTTTTAATTGTGTTATTTACAGTTGAATTTTTATTAAAATTGGTAAATCAAAGCAGCTTGTTTGTATATTGAATATATCTAATTAAAATCAGCTGATTTTAATCAGGTTGTTGTAAACATAGATTTTTTTTATGTTTTATTGTTTCATTAATCAGGAATAAAAAGATGTACCTATTATAAGACAAATTAATAAGGACATGAGTGTTTCATTGTTAAAGGTCGCAATTTTACTTCGGTGTATGTATGAAGATACTACTGTACAACAATATTTTACCATTTATATAAAATTTAAAGTTTAAAAAAAATGAATGCCGTAATTTTTTACAAATTAGTATTGAATGCTTTTTTCCTTTATAAATTAAAGTTATGATTGCTGCAGCCTTTACGATTGGCGAAAGGCCAAACAACCCTCGGAAATGGACACCTGATGAACCGGTATGTATTGATGACGTTTCCACCCCGGGATCAGCATTCGGGGGTACTTTTCTCGGACTTTCTTTCTTTCCATACATATATAAGTATATTAATTCTACATTATTTTTACCATTTAAATCTTTTCTGCAAAATTCAAATTTCTCTAAAATTTACATTATGAAATTACCAGAAATATGCCTCAGACCCCCTGGCAAACTCAAATAACCGTCGGACCCCTCCCTCTCTGGAAAAATTTCTGGATCCGAGCTGAGGTTGAATTGATAAAATCGGTCATACTCGGTTATACTCATAAACACAGTTAATGGGCAGAGTGGGGTATGTATCTTTGCAGATGTATGGTGCTCATCTGACGTCCACTATCTCCGAGTGGCTGATGGCGTTCCTTACCTGCCTGTATTTGGCCACATTCACTCCAGAATTCAAGTACTTCGAAATGATTAAACCAGAGATAATGTTTCGAGATACGCCCGGTGTGTCTGCGATACGGATCACCAAGGATATTGAGCCACAAACCGGTGATGGACCAGTGAAGTTCAGTGCAGGACTAACGTAAAACATCGAGACTATATTTGTGTTAGGTGCATGCTGTGTGTAATGTGCAATAATTTTTATTACATGTATATATTGAATGTGCATAACAGAAGGTTTTTGGGTGCTTTTTACGAGTACGGTGTTATTTTATGTTAGATTTCGATTGATGGATGGACATGTATATAGATCTACAGTGTAACGATGTCATATTGATATAAGGTTTTAAGAATCAGTCCAGAGAACTCTCGAATTAAAATAAATATGAGTTAAACGAGTTTTTCGATCTCTTTATTTGATTTGTCACATGAAAAGTTGGATGGTTTTATACAAGAGTGTTATCCCCTAGTGGGCTTCTGTAGCCTCTACGAACTTATTAAGCTTAATATTAATTCAAGACATTTTTGTTAAGTAATCCTTGGTTCTTAAAAATAAGGGACAGCGACAGGTAAAGTATTAACCTACTGGACAGCCAAAAGTAAGTAGGAAATAAGAATAAAGAATAAAATCTTTTACACCTTGGGAGCGACACAGTGGAGAAACACTACAACCTACTAAATATTCAATATGATATATATCTGCTCCATTTTTTTCAGAATCGCGAATCAAAATTTATCCACTCACTACACCTTGAAATAGTTTCTCAAATCAGTATAAAATTACTTGATAGAAAGCATGATGGATAAGAAGTATATGTCAAATGGGCGAAAAAATGTGCAATTTTAGATAAAAAATGATATCTTCAAAAATTTCATTCAGTAAACAAAAGCCCCATGTGGATTCGAACTCATGACCTGCGGTTCACAAGCCTGATACTTTAACCACTAAGCTATGACGATATATACATTTGAATTGATTGATACAAACAGTTTAACAAATCATTCAAATCGCCATCTTGTGACGAATGTCTCAAAAAGTATAAGTCCCGGTGTAGTGAAGTACCTTAATTACTTGTAAGCACAAATCAAATAATATATGATCAAAACGT